>NW_028270156.1:44870687-45197187 GCF_037043375.1 Chiloscyllium plagiosum
GTCCAGGAGCAACAAACAATCACTGTATTTTGGCATGTTCTGAAAACATTAGGAGGGTAGCACTTTTTTTTGTTTTAAATTATATTGATTAGAGTTCATTAAGAAACATACACAATGTAAGTATGAAATATTTAAGGAGTCCAGTGAGTTTTTCAGAAAATCATTACCCAAGTTCTAAAGTGAATTCAAAGTCAGTGAGAAGATTTGTAGCTCGGGTGCTTGTTGTTCTGGTTCTGTTCGCCGAGCTGGGAATTTGTGTTGCAGACGTTTCGTCCCCTCTCTAGGTGACATCGTCAGTGCATGGGAGCCTCCTGTGAAGCGCTTCTGTGATCTTTCCTCCGGCATTTGTAGTGGTTTGAATCTGCCGCTTCCGGTTGTCAGTTCCAGCTGTCCGCTGCAGTGGTCGGTATATTGGGTCCAGGTCGATGTGCTTATTGATTGAATCAGTGGATGAGTGCCATGCCTCTAGGAATTCCCTGGCTGTTCTATGTTGGCTTGTCCTAAAATATTAGTGTTCTCCCAGTCGAATTCATGTTGCTTGTCGTCTGCATGTGTGGCTACTAAGGATAGCTGGTCGTGTCGTTTCGTGGCTAGTTGGTGTTCATGGAATCGGATCGTTAGTTGTCTTCCTGTTTGTCCGATGTAGTGTTTTGTGCAGTTCTTGCATGGGATTTTGTACACTACATTGGTTTTGCTCATGCTGGGTATCGGGTCCTTCGTTCTGGTGAGTTGTCGTCTGAGAGTGGCTGTTGCTTTGTGTGCTGTTATGAGTCCTAGTGATCGTAGTAGTCTGGCTGTTAGTTCGGAAATGCTCTTGATATATGGTAGTGTGGCTAGTCCTTTGGGTTGCGGCATGTCCTCGTTCCATTGTCTTTCCCTTAGGCATCTGTTGATGAAATTGCGCGGGTATCCGTTTTTGGCGAATACATTGTATAGGTGTTCTTCTTCCTCTTTTTGCAGTTCTGGTGTACTGCAGTGTGTTGTGGCCCTTTTGAATAGTGTCTTGATGCAACTTCTTTTGTGTGTGTTGGGGTGGTTGCTTTCATAGTTCAGGACTTGGTCTGTGTGTGTGGCTTTCCTGTATACCTTTGTGGTGAATTCTCTGTTAGGTGTTCTCTGTACCATCACATCTAGGAATGGGAGTTGGTTGTCCTTTTCTTCCTCTCTCGTGAATCTGATTCCTGTGAGTGTGGCATTGATGATCCGATGTGTGTTCTCTGTCTCTGTGTTTTTAATGATTACAAAGGTGTCATCCACATATCTGACCCAGAGTTTGGGTTGAATTTGCGGTAAGACTGTTTGTTCTAATCTTTGCATTACCGCTTCTGCTATGAGTCCAGAGATGGGTGAGCCCATGGGTGTGCCGTTGATTTGTTCATATATTTGGTTGTTGAATGTGAAGTGTGTTATGAGGCACAGGTCCAGTAGTCTGAGTATGCCATCTTTGTTGATAGGTTCAATGTCCTGTTGTCTGTTCTGTATGTCCAGTGGGTTGGCTATTGTTTCTCTAGCTAGGGTTTTGTCGATAGAGGTGAACAGTGCCGTTACATCGAATGAGAGCATGGTTTCTTCCTTGTCTATGTGTATATTTCTGTTGGTGTCCAAGAATTCTTGTGTTGATCGTATAGAGTATCTGGATCCGCTGATCAGGTGTTTCAGTTTCTGCTGTAGTTCTTTAGCCAGTTTGTGTGATGGAGTCCCTGGTAGTGATACTATGGGTCTGAGTGGGATGTCTGGTTTGTGCACTTTAGGTAGTCCATAGAATCTGGGGGTGTTGGTGCTTTCAGGTTTCATTTGTAGGTCAAACCTGGTTATCTGTGCATTGTTTTTGTAGGTTCCTCAGTGTGTTGTTTATCCATTGGTGAGCTATGGGGTGGGGTCAAACTCCTTCTTTTGGTAGGTATTGGTATCTGCAAGTAGTTGTTGCACTTTTTGGATATAGTTTGCTTTGTCCAGGATGACCGTCATTCTGCCTTTGTCTGCTGGTAGTATGATTATGTTCTTATCGTTTCTTAGTGATTTTAGTGCTTCCCTCTCCTTGGTGTTGAGGTTATGTGTTTGTCTTTTCCTTGTTATCAGAGGTACGATACTTTGTCTCACTGTATGTTGTGTCTCTTCTGTCAGTCCATTGTTCCTGAAACTACGAAAGCAACCACTCCAACACACACAAAAGAAGTTGCATCAAGACACTATTCAAAAGAACCACAACACACTGCAGTACACCAGAACTGCAAAAAGAGGAAGAAGAACACCTATACAATGTATTCGCCAAAAACGGATACCCGCGCAATTTCATCAACAGATGCCTAAGGGAAAGACAACGGAATGAGGACATGCCGCAACCCAAAGGACTAGCCACACTACCATACATCAAGAGCATTTCCGAACTGACAGCCAGACTATTGCGACCACTAGGACTCATATCAGCACACAAAGCAACAGCCACTCTCAGACAACAACTCACCAGAACGAAGGACCCGATACCCAGCATGAGCAAAACCAATGTAGTGTACAAAATCCCATGCAAGGACTGCACAAAACACTACATCGGACAAACAGGAAGACAACTAACGATCCGCATCCATGAACACCAACTAGCCACGAAACGACACGACCAGCTATCCTTAGTAGCCACACATGCAGACGACAAGCAACATGAATTCGACTGGGAGAACACTACTATTACAGGACAAGCCAAACATAGAACAGCCAGGGATAGCTGGAACTGACAACCGGAAGCGGCAGATTCAAACCACTACAAATGCCGGAGGAAAGATCACAGAAGCGCTTCACAGGAGGCTCCCAAGCACTGACGATGTCACCTAGAGAGGGGACGAAACATCTGCAACACAAATTCCCAGCTCAGCAAGCAGAATCTAAAGTGAATTTTTGTTGCATGTAAACTTGAAATTTTATGTACTTATGTTAAACTAAAATATTAATTCCAAGAAATCAGAAGAAGGATTAGAGCAAAACCATTCACAATTAATATTTTGATTTTTAAGAATAAACCATATAAACAGCAGGGAGGCAAGTAAATACATTTGTGTAGAGAAAACAAACAAGACATGAACTTTAAGAGGAATATAACAGGTGCTGAACGATATTCAATATACCTACAATACGTATCTTTTTGATGACATGAACTGATACTTTTGTATGATATGACTGCAGAATAAAGTATCCCAAACCTCCCAAACACAAACATCAAATCTAGAATTAAAACAAGTTTGTTGCATATTCCTGAATATTTGTTTCAATTAACACAATTATATATTACAATAGTAATTTATTTGTGGCATTTATTTTCGAAATCACACAAGTAAAGCTGCAATAGTGTATAGAGCTGCCCTTTGTAATAGAACAGAATGGTAATGAAATAAAAGTAGCTTGCATTGTGTAATAAAGCAGAGAAACTGTAGGATCTTTAAGTAACTTTCATTCACCCTGCATGGCTGATTTCTAATGCTATGCTGACTTCGTTTGCCACTCAGTTACAAAAACACTCATGTGACAACTAGAAATGAAGAAACTTACCAGCATCTGCCAAAAGAAAATAAAAAGGTTTTAAAAGCAATGCAAACAGTTTCAATCACAATATTTCCAAATGTTGTTGTGAAGTTTTAATGATATGAGTTTGAGAAGTGGATTTTGTGATTTAATAAGTGGATATAATAAAGTGTTGATCATGTATACGATCTTAGGCATACTCATAATAAAAACAATTTAAAAGTAAGCAAGCCATTCGGTTCCCCCAAACTATTCCATCTTTCTACTTTATTCCTGGGTCATCCGTACCTCGACTTTAATTATCAACCTTTGCTCCCGATCATTTGTTTCAATTAACTTGTAATCCATATTCTATATTATGCATACAATTAGCTGATAAACTACTTGGCTGCTTTCAACAGGCTGTAAAAACATTCCACAGTCTGCCAATGATACCTTGTTACAAAATAAAACTTAAAATCCATTCAGATGTATCAGTACAGGATGGAAAAAGGCACTTGGAAATCTTGTGATTTCAGATAAACCTTTTGGACAATAACCTACTGTTGTGTGACTTCTGACTTTGTCCACCCAGTCCAACACTAGCACCTCCACATCATGCCTTACATTTTTCCACATTATGCTCCATCTGCCATGTCCTTGCCATTCACCAAGCTTCATCAAAATCCTCCTTCACATGTTCCTCACAACACAGTCTCACTTAGCTTTGTATTGGGCGCAAATTTGGAAGTATTACAGTTGGTCCCACGTCCAAAAATATTCATCATGCATAAGCTGGTTCAGACAGCATCCTACTGTACCTTAATAATTCTGTGATGATGAATACCTAAAATCTGAAGGAATTCATTCGTACTGTTGAAGTATCCTATTTTGTGTGGTATCTTTTCTTTTCATCTTTCAGATATTGACAGACCCATACAATGTCAACATTTATTTCTTAAACAAAGGTTACATTTTGTGAATTCTGTGTAGCAAGAGGATCATACCCAAGTCTAAAAATGTAATATTTCAAACAAATCAAGACAGATCAAAAGCATTACCTGCATGAACAAAATATTACCTTAGACATTTATATTATTTATCATTGTAGGGGATTGTGTATAAAAGATCAGTCTCGTCTGTCTTTAACAAGTTGCTATGCCCAGAGGATTGCTGTGTTGATATGGAATTTCAGCAGCTGGCTATATAATCATTAGATGTCAGTAAAATACTGACACAGTATCTTCAGCTTTATACACTTTGTGAGGACAAGGTTTTTAAATATTACAAATATTTAAAAGGTCAACTTTCCAATGCACTCCTTGAAGAAAGAACATAAGTCACAAACTTTAGATTTCCTTTTCATTGTATTGCGTTTTCCTTTTCCAATACATTTGTTTTACATTTTTTACAATAGGTATACGTACCACTAACATCAACAGCATTTCACTGGAAATGTTCTCTAGTAGCAGAAAAATAAAGGAAAAATAAAATGCAATTCGAGGCTATTAACATGTTTACAAGAACGTGAGCTCAACTGTCAACAGCCATTCTGCACGTCAATCATTAGTCACTCCAAATCGGACAGATTTGTTTTGAAAGATTCAGTTATCAAACAAACAATTACACAAAAATCCATAACCAATTTGTAGAAAGGGCCTTAATAGGCCAAGACAGTTTACATTAGTCATATCACCAGCTTATAATTTAATAAGAAAGCAGTTAAGTTCCCACCCATGTCCCACTGGAACAGCTCAGCTGCTCTTGCAGACACTCACGGCCTAATAGGACTCTCGTCAGACCAAATTAAATGGACACATATGAGTAACGACATCTTTTAAAATTTTGGACTTGGTTTAATAAAAACTCACCCGTCTTTTCAGAGTCGTAACCAACAACCACAAAGTAATCGGCCAATCTCGCCATTTCCCGTGGATTTCGAGGCTCGAAACAGAGAAACTCAACATTTTTGATCCTGGTAAAGCTCAGCCATGTTGAAATCTCACTCTCCCACCCGCCCCCAACCAGACGGTGCAGTACGCGTGCGCTGACAGGCCTGACCCTGATTGGGCGGCGGCCCGGCTTTACAAGCAGCGCGAGCGAGGGGAGTGCAGGCGATGCAAGGGAAACATTCAGAGTCGCGAGCAGGGAAGGCAAGGGGAAACAATCAGAGCCGTGAGGAGGGAGGGCAAGGGAAACATTCAGAGCCGTGAGGAGGGAGGGCAAGGGGAACAATCAGAGTCGCGAGGAGGGAGGGCAAGGGGAAACAATCAGAGCCGCGAGGAGGGAGAGCAAGGGGAAAAATCAGAGCCGCGAGGAGGGAGGGCAAGGGGAAACAATCAGAGTCGCGAGGAGGGAGGGCAAGGGGAAACAATCAGAGCCGCGAGGAGGGAGAGCAAGGGGAAAAATCAGAGCCGCGAGGAGGGAGGGCAAGGGGAAACAATCAGAGCCGCGAGGAGGGAAGGGAACAATCAGCCACAGGGAGAGGGCACAATCGGAGCTGGGTCAGCCACCAACATACTTATCAAGTGAAGTCGCTTCTGTAAACCAGAGTTTTGGGATGTACATTTACTGCTCCATTTCCAGAAACGTTCAGATCTCAGCGGTTTCTCTCACTCTTTCGAGGTGATGTCCGCTAGATGCGCGCATATTTTTGTATTTGTTATCCTCGTTACTGCTGCAACTCGAAATACTTCGTCATATGCAGCTTCAGGATCAACAACTTAAAGCGATTGGAGCGAATGCAATTCAGAACATTCAAGCCGACAGTCTTGAACAGACTGCAATTAGAATAATCAGTTTCAAATTTGTGATTTTCAATAAAATCAAACATTGCAAGTCGAAGGAACGGAAAACAATAAAATGAAAACCTATGGCTTAAAACCAACAGGTGAACTGATGCAGGAGCCCAAAGATATCTGCGTTCTCAGGTAATCAGCTAGTATGCTGCTAATACTCTTCGAGAGAGAAGGGTATAGCTTAATTCAGCAATTTAAGGAACAGAAATACAAATGCTGGAATCCTTGAGGACAGAGTGCATGGGAAGGATGAATAATAATTCCAGAGTAGCCTTTCATCATTTCTGAATAAGGGTCAATATCAGGAACAGTCGAACGGTCTGTCCTCTCTGCAATTGTTGAATGGTCAGCATTTAGTACATTTTCTGCGCTCATGTTTGTAGCATATGCATTTTGGTCTTCGCATTCTACAATTTAAGCAGCAAATAGTAATTTGAGCAGCAGTTGTTGCATACTGACTATCAAGATTGGATGTGACAGAATAAACTGCTAGTACCTAAAATTTCATAACTGAGCGCAGATGTGCACAAAGAACATGTGCAAGACGATTGCAGTGATATCAAAGGTAAAATCAATGAGACAGTGACAAACGTCGATAAAATGTTAAGACATCAATTACAATAGTGTTTGCAGTGTTGTAGGATATTCAGGCTTTAGAGAGAGTTGCTGATATGCAAATAAGTTAAAAGATTCAAATTTGTGCCTTTCCAGTAAGAACAATTCAGGGCAATGTAAGTTGTATTGCAAAAGTATGGGACAAGATTTATAGAAGTAGACAATTTGCACTCTGGATTTCACTTCCAGCATTAGAATCAGAACAGTTACAGCACATAAAAAGGCCATTCAGCCCAGTGTGTTCATGCTTCTCTTCTAAAAGAGCAACTCATCTAGTCGCACTGACATGCATTTTCCCCGTAACTCAGTAACATTTTCCTTTAAATTATACCCAGCTCTCTTTAAAAATCTTCAACTGAGGCAGCAACCATATCAATATTGAAAGTTAATTTAGTAAAGTGAATCAAACAGGTTTTGGAGTTGGGGAACAGGCTGAGTTTTATTTTAATATGCAATTTCGATGTCTAATTTTTTTTTAAATGCCAAGAAATTGTCCGAAAGAAAATATGTTTTAAACTACATTTTTAACTTAATCTAAAGAGACATACCATAACTGGCATGTACAGTAGTTAATACAGAAAAATCCCCTAATTTAAGTTCATTTCCCAATGGGTTGAAAACACTTGAAACAACAAACTGAAATCTCTTTCAACCTTATAATTTCAAAAAAGATACAACATAATTTTTTCTCATTTCCTACCTGTCAACAAAGAAATTATAGTTTGATTAATCACAGTAATTAACGTCTGAGTAGTACATAATAAAAACGAGCAAATAATCATTTTTCATTCTCAGACATGTTTGGAATAAAGCTTTAAAGCATTGCCACTTTGTTTCAAAGTCTTGAACAATTAAAGCAAACTCAAATCCTTGCAGAATGAGATCGAACACTGCACTGCTTCCATTCAGAAGTCAGCTGATACATTCTGGGATATTCTCAACAAGCTGCACACTCTTTGAATACACAAATATGTTTGGTAATTTTCCAACTGCCTGAGGGCAACAATATCCAGTTGACCCATTACATTTTGATTCAACTAAGGCTAGGAAGTAATAAAGTCTCCAAAGATTAATCACATTTCACTCTGTAACTTCAATTACATTATTCTAAAATAAGTAAAGTCTTTAAAACGTCTCTAAAAAAATCAGTTATTAAAAGCATTTTCAGTAGTAATTCATGAATAATGAGCACCACAGGTAAGTCCAGATTTTATTACAGCCTTCTTGAACTGCTGCAGTCGTCTTAATTAAAGTACCCCTACAGTGCTTTAGGGAGGAGGTTCCACAATTTTGACCAGTGTTTGTCAAGGAATAGTGATTTTCTTTTCATGACAGGATATCTGTGACTTAGAGGTGCTGGCATTCCTATGAACCATTTGTTGTCAAGGTTGCAAGTTTGGGAGATTCTCTGCAAATAAACCTTGGTGATTTGCTGCAGTGCATCTTGCAGAGTGTATACACTGCAGCCTAATACACCAGGCATGGAGGGATTTATAATGATGGATTGTGTGCAGATCAAACAGACTTCTTTATCGTGGATGGGTGCATGCCTCTTGGATGTTAAGGAGATCCACACAAGTGGAAACTATTGCATTGTATGCTTGATATGCCTCTAAAAAGCATAAGGTTTGCTGGGTAAATCACTTGCCACAGAATACATAGCCTGATATGCTTTTGTCCAAAAAGTATGTGTGTAGCAGGTGCAGTAAAGTTTCTGGTCAAAGTTGAGCCCATAAAGTTCAAGTTAGAACAATTCAGGGCAACAGTGGTGATGCCATTGAATGGCACCTGTCTGAAATGAATGTTTCTTGCCATCTATCAGCCCAACCTGAATGTTGTTCAGGCCTTGCTATATGCAGGTATGACTGCAATATCTGAGGATTTACAAGCGGATTTGACGCTATAAAACATCCCTAATTCTGACCCTATGATTAGATTAGATTAGATTACTTACAGTGTGGAAACAGGCCCTTCAGCCCAACAAGTCCACACCGACCCGCCGAAGCGTAACCCACCCATACCCCTACATTTACCTCTTTACCTAACACTACAGGCAATTTAGCATGGTCAATTCACCTGACGTGCACATCTTTGGACTGTGGGAGGAAACCGGAGCACCCGGAGGAAACCCACGCAGACACGGGGAGAATGTGCAAACTCCACACAGTCAGTCGCCTGATTCGGGAATTGAACCCAGGTCTCTGGCGCTGTGAGGCAGCAGTGCTAACCACTGTGCCACCGTGTTGCCCAATGATATATGGAATGTCATTGATGCAACACTAAAGAAGATTGGATTTGAGAAATTCATGCAATTATGTCTTGGACCTGAGATGATTGGCCTATCACAACTACAATCTTCAGCATGTGTGACTCCAGCCGGTGAAAGGATATTTTTTCCCCCTGAGATCTATTGACTCAATTTATTAGGACTCTTTGATGCGAGCGTATCACTCTTTCCTCCAAATATTAGATTTATTTTCCACAAAAATCATTTTCAGTGATTCTTTTTTTTAATTACTCATTTTTCTCACTGGTCCATCAGGATTTATTGTTTTCTTCATCTTTTTTGCCAGGAGTGTGTGTTACCATCCTATTAGACCACTTACTGAGACCGAAGAAGCAGAAGTTACAGCTGACAGAGATGAAACTATCTGACATCAATGGAATCACTGTCAAGATCATAAGAGTACTCCAAGTCACACTGCAATGTAATACACATAAGAAATTTTATAACGTATAAGCAATAAAAATCAAAACTCTTCACACTTTAACAGGCATGCACGGCTCAACCTCAACTTCATTAGAAGAGTTGAAGGAGATTGACTATCTGAGACTACAGAGATCAACTGGTTCAGAAATGACAGTGTCAAAACACTGCTCCAGGAAACAATACTATGGTTGATCAGCCAGTCAATATGCAACCAGGAGAAGATTTGAATCGGTTTCTCAGATGCATGGCAGAAGCCAAACAGATGAAAGGGTCCAGTGGGACTACTTAAATTAACTTAAGAGAATTGTTTCATATTATCAACAGAAAGGAAGCCACACACTCAGCTGGAGTAGTAGAAATATTCAAGCCTCTATCTTCTAATACAAAACAAAAGAATGCTAAGCAAGCAACATTATTTCAATAACACAACTGAAAATGTGAAAAAGTTTACTTCTTCATTCAACCAACCAGAGACAGTAATTGAAGACATCCAACCTGATCAACAAATTGAGAGATAAGTTGAATATCACAGTTGCATGTCTGACAGGCCAACATTTATATATTCAGGACATTGTCAAAAGAAGAAATTATCTGGTTCAGGCATCCAGAATACTGCAAAGATAAAAAGTATCTTTTCCAATTAGAAAGATATTACCCATTCCAGAAATCCAGGATACTATTAGCAGTAATGTATCTGTTTCAACAGACCAGCTGTCCTCCATGATTGGCATTCACAAAATTAAAGGTCTTGGATGAAGTTAGGAGGCACATAGCTGAGTTAGCAAGGAAAGGTTTATCTGCAAAGCGATTCCAGGAGCTTAAAGGCCTTTTGGACAGGATATGGTAAGATCACCATAGTACCATTGGGGCAGTTCTCATTAGAGAGAAACGACTGGTGGTGAATTTGCCCTGAGGGTCCTCATGTCTCAGGTGAGGAGCTAGGTTGAGAAAGCAGGACTTTCATGATGTAGGAATTGAACCCACATTGATGAGACACTCTGCATTTCAAATCAACTGTCCAGCCAAATGAGCTATCTGACCTTCCTGACAGCCACACCCCAACCTTCCCCACCCCCTCAAATATGAACCATGCTTGTGTCAACAAAAAATTGGTCTCTTCTGGAAAGGATATCCAACAGATAAAAGATTCTCCAGAGGAGAAATTATCCACAGATGAGCATTAAAGTAAAGCTCAGGCAGAAGATTTACCATTTTCCAATTTTGAACAGAATATCACGTGCAAAATTGTGTCCTGCTCAGACCACCAACATTGGTGAAGTCAGAGACTTGAGATGGGCTAGTGATAAATGTAATACATACAGAAATATTAATGTATAACAGCTACCAATGGGAAGAAATGCTTGAGGTGAGATTTGTATAAGGTCATGATTATGAAGGAATTAATATTCATGTTACCTTGAACACCACCTGGTCTGATTATGTCATACAGTCTTTGGGTAGAGCCAGATGAATTCTACCCAAGTACCCAAAGGGAGTGGATGTACTCTATATAGTTATTAAGTGTTCATATCAATTATACCTGGCAGAAATTATAAACTGTGTTTGGTGTTGTCATGCAATAAACAGTCTTGTTGACAAAAAGTGATTGGAAAATGGTGGGAACATCCCTCAGGGTGGGCAGAATCAGTGTTAATTTAATGGGGAAAGCATGCGATCAGCATCTGCTGGACATTGGACTTTGAAAGTGCAAATACAAGAAGTATACATTTGCAAACTGCAGCTATATTTCATTTTCAATCATCTACAGTCAGATGTACAGCATGGAAACAAATCCTTTCTTTCATACCAACTAGATATCTTAAATAAATTTAGTCCCATTTGCCAGCGTTTGGCCCATATCCCTCCAAGCCCTTCCTATTCATATAGCTATCCAGATGCCTTTTAAGTGTTGTAATTGTACCAGCCTCTACCACTTCCTCTGGCAGTTCATTCCATACATGCACCACCCTCTGTGTGAAAAACTCTCCCCTTAAGTCCCTTTTAAATCTTTCCCCTCTCACCTTAAACCTAGGTCCTCTAGTTTTGGACCCCCTCACCCCAGGGAAAAGACCTTGGCTATTCACCCTATCCATGCCCTTCATGATTTTATAAACCTGTATAAGGTCACCCTTCAGCCTCCGATGTTCCAGGGAAAATAGCCCCAGCCTATTCAACCTCAACTATTTCAACATCCTTGTAAATCTTTTTTGAACCCTTTCAAGTTTCATAACATCCTTCCTATAGAAGGTAGACCAGAATTGAATGCAATATTCCAGTATTTCATCATCCATTTTCTATACCTGCAGAGTTAACATGTTAAGGGTTCAAATGCTGATTAAAGATAATTTGCAAATTGCTATTGGCCATTATAAATTGAACATTGCTATCTCAATAAAGTAGAAATTAATAGCAATGACTTTTAAAAAAGTGAATATTGGCCATGTGATCCATAACTTGTGAAACTTGCAAGGCGCTGTGAGAGGCAGAGACAATTGTTCAGCTGGAAAATCTCAGCAGGTCTGGCAGCATCTGCCAGATGCTGCCAGACCTGCTGAGATTTTCCAGCATTTTCTCTTTTGGTTTCAGATTCCAGCATCCGCAGTAATTTGCTTTTTATTTTTTGACAATTGTTCAGCATCTGTCATGGTGGACTTTACTGAATGCAATGATATGTTTCCTGATTAATGTAAGTCTGGGTGAGAAGAAGCTCAGAGTGCAGTAGCACTCCTTTTGAATATATTATGTATTGATCACTCAGCTTGCACAGCACCATCACCAAATTGGTGCACATGCCGAGGATCAAGCTGAATGAATTATTGATACGTAGGCCTAGTTTATGGGGTGCTGCATGTTTCACGATATGGTAAAGTGTGTGCAGCCTTCATTTATGTGGTATGTCACCACTGATTATCTCAGAGTTAAGAACCTGTTTTGCTGCTTATGTTTCTAATGCAGGTCATTTCCAGCAAGAGTCATGTGCCCAGTCACTGATGGGATGTTGATTACTGTGGCTGTTCTCCAAGAAGCTGAAGACTGATAGACGAGGACAGGACCAACAGAAAATCCACAAACAGTAGTAGTACCCTGTGTTGGCACTGTTGCAGCAAAAGCACCCCGAGGATGTGTCGGGTCTACAGGAGTGAACTTTACCCCTTTTCCTGGGGATGAACAAACTGCAGAATCAACACCGGCCTTCTATGTCCCAGGACACTGTGATGGAACTATGCAGGATTCTAGAGCAGCACCCAAGGGCCATAAGTGTGGGAGGCCATTGTGAGATATTGTGTTATGAGACATTGTGTTACAGTCTATCTTTATTAACTTGCTCACCAGCTCGCTACGTTCATTAATACTAGGTTCTCGTTCACTCATTCATAACCCTTTATTCACCCGTTATTTACTAAAACATGGTTTTATTCATTCATTCATAAAACAGCAGATTTATAGTATCCAAATTTAAAAACAACCCTTTCAAACCCATGACTACATTTCCACACCTTATCAGCCCTTGCTACAAGCAATGTTTATCTCCGAATAAGTGCAGCAAACCGAACAATACCATCCCCTCAAGTCTCCATGAAACATTATAATATTAATCAGTCATTACCAATCATCTCCTAGACCTGAATAGATTAATTACCTTTTAAATACTTTTAACTTTAGTGTTTCCATGAAATTGCATGAATGAATAAAGGGATTTTGCCCGAAACATCGATTTACATGCTCCTCGGATGCTGCCTGACCTGCTGTGCTTTTCCAGCACCACTCCAATCTTGTCTCTAGTCTCTAGCATCTGCAGTACTCACTTACACCTGAGTGAATGAAATACATACTGGCAAATAGTAAATAAATTTTACAACCCAATTGCAGTAATCAGTTTAATACCCTTTATTGTTTTATCAAGTACAGGTACAATTTTTAACTTATTTAGAGCATATAGGCCTAGCATTTTTACTAACTTAAAAGACAAAAGGACTAACACCTCCTAATTATGCAAGCAGACCGGACAGACGTCCTATCAGAAGTAGCAGTCAGCACTTAGCTCATAGAGTCATAGAGATGTACAGCATGGAAACAGACCCTTCGGTCCAACCTGTCCATGCCGACCAGATATCCCAACCCAATCCAGTCCCACCTGCCAGCACCTGGCCCATATCCCTCCAAACCCTTCCTATTCATATACCCATCCAACTGCCTCTTAAATGTTGCAATTGTACCAGCCTCCATCACATTCTCTGGCAGCTCATCCCATATACGTACCACTCTCTGCGTGAAAAAGTTGCCCCTTAGGTCTATTTTATATCTTTCCCCTCTCACCCTAAACTATGCCCTCTAGTTCTGGACTCCCCGACCCCAGCGAAAAGACTTTGTTTATTTATCCTATCCATGCCCCTCATAATTTTGTAAACCTCTATAAGGTCACCCCTCAGCCTCCGACACTCTAGGGAAAACAGCCCCAGCCGGTTCAGCCTCTCCCTGTAGCTCAGATCCTCCAACCTTTAGCAACATCCTTGTAAATCTTTTCTGAACCCTTTCAAGTTTCACAACATCTTTCCGATAGGAAGGAGACCAGAATTGTACGCAATATTCCAACAGTGGCCTAACCAATGTTCTGTACAACCGCAACATGACCTCCCAACTCCTGTACTCAGTACTCTGACCAATAAAGGAAAGCATACCAAATGCCTTCTTCACTATCCTTTCTACCTGCGACTCCACTTTCAAGGAGCTATGAACCTGCACTCCAAGGTCTCTTTGTTCAGCAACACTCCTTAGGACCTTACCATTAAGTGTATAAGTCCTGCTAAGGTTTGCTTTCCCAAAATGCAGCACCTCGCATTTATCTCAATTAAACTCCATCTGCCACTTCTCAGCCCATTGGCCCATCTGGTCAAGATCCTGTTGTAAACTGAGGTAACCCTCTTCGCTGTCCACTACACCTCCAATTTTGGTGTCATCTGCAAACTTACTAACTCTACCTCTTATGCTTGCATCTAAATCATTTATGTAAATGACAATAAGTAGAGGACCCAGCACCGATACTGGTCACAGGCCTCCAGTCTGAAAAACAACCCTCCACACTACCCTCTGTCTTCTACCTTTGAGCCAGCTCTGTATCCAAATGACTAGTTCTCCCTGTATTCCATGAGATCTAGCCTTGCTAATCAGTCTCCCATGTTTAACCCATCTCCTGACTCCCAAAACAGAAGCACTTCAAACCTTTGCACACTAGAGATAAAAAATGTAACACCATAATAATGGAATTTTAATATATGTAAGAAGTGTGTATAAAGGGGCTCTTGTGAGAACTGTATGTCGAGATTGTTTTACTGCCTCGAACATGTGTTGTGATTGCTGAATTTAAGAAGCTATTTTCGCCCTTTACCGATTTCGGTCGTTATTTGACACGATCCCACACCATCCTTTCCCAGTTCGCCCTCTAAAGGTGGCACTACATTGAAATTCTATGCCACTGCCCCATTTCAGGGAGCATTGGGAATCCTATTTGGGATCTCTCATTCATGCATCCACAAATACAGGCAGACAGTGGCTGATGCCATCTCTGCAAGATTAAATCAGTTCATTTAGTTTCACAGTAACAAGATCGACAGCATTCTGGGCAGCAGGATTCGGAAATGTAGCTGTCTTCCCCCAGTTCAGGTTGCCATTGACTACGCACATGTTGCATTGAAAGGACCATATCACAATATTGTGGAATTAATTAACAGAAAGGGCTTTCATTTGATTAATGGTCAAGAGGATCCATGATCATTGTACTATTACTTCCTGGAGGTATAACCACTACCCGGGCCACAACTCCTATATTCTGGAGCACTCTCCTGTACCGATTGCATTTAAGAGTCCAAGGTTAGTTACCGGAGACAACAGCTAACCACTAAGGCAATGGCTCATGACATCAATGTGCAAGCTTCTCTCTGCCTGACGCGGAGTACAGAGATTGTTGTCCGAGCTTCAGCCAGGGTCACAGTGGAGCAGACAATGGAGCTGCTGAAGGTACAATTCCATAGAGTTTGTGTGTGTGTAGACATAGTGTGTCATGTTTTCCTGGTATGCTGTGCTTTGCACAATTGGAGCAGGCAATGAGATAATACGCTCATTACTGAGGAAATGGGAGCATTTTACTGAAGACGAGGACACTGGAGAGATGGATGCTCTCCTTGTACATGACAGTGATTAGCTGCATCAGATTCTACAAGGCAAACAGGAACCGATTAACACTTATTTCCACTCAACAAGTGCAAGATGCAGCAGATATTGGAATGCAAAATAGTCATTCGTCATCATGCCAGTATTTTGTTTGCTTTGTGGAGATGAACTGCAAACTCTGTTCATCTTGTTTGTGCTAGCTTTTATTGGTTGTAAGTAAAAGTTCATTTTTGGAATTGTCTGATTGTTTGCCAGTATGTGATGTTCATGTACTGAACTATGACAAAATCTAGGTTTACAATGGGCATTGAGGACAGTTTACAGTGACCGAGGAATGGTGCTGAGACAGATGCAGCTAAATCCAAGGAACTTATGTGGCCTGGTAGTTAAACAGTGACTGGGGTGAGAGAACAGGATTGTATGTGCGAGGGAATGCCAACCATGCCATCTATGTGCTGTCAGCAGTGTGGCTGCTGGTAAGGGGCAACACCAGATTGCTAACACTGCTCCAGGTGCAGAGCAGCCTTTTAAAGATAGTGTGGGCAGCACGGAGTCCTGTCTTTCAGCGGATATCCGATGGGTGGCAAGTTGTTTTAGGAACAGTCATAGAGATGTACAGCACGGAAACAGACCCTTCAGTCCAACCTGTCAATGCTGACCAGATATCCTAACCCACTCAGCAGCACCCGGCCCATATCCCTTCAAACCCTTCCAATTCATATATCCATCCAGATGTCTTTTATATATTGTAATTGGACCAGAATCCACCACATCCTCTGGCAGCTCATTCCACACACGTACCACCCTCTGAGTGAAAAAGTTGCCCCTTAGGTCTCTTATGTCTTTCCCCTCTCACCCTAAACCTATGTCCTCTAGTTCTGGACTCCCCAACCCCAGGGAAAAGACTTTGTCTATTTATCCTATCCATGCCCCTCATAATTTTATAAACCTCTATAAGGTCACCCCTCAGCCTTCGACACTCCAGGGAAAAATGCCCCAGCCTATTCAACCCTTATAGCTCAAATCTTCCAACCCTGGCAACATCCTTGTAAATCTTTGCTGGACCCTTTCAAGTTTCACAACATCTTTCTGATAGGAAGGAGACCAGAATTGCATGCAATATTCCAACAGTGGCCAAACCAATGTCCTGCACAGCCGCAACATGACCTCCCAACTCCTGTACTCAATACACTGACCAATAAAGGAAAGCATAGCAAATGCCTTCTTCACTATCTGATCTAACTGCGACTCCACTTTCAAGGAGCTATGAATATGTACTCCAAGGTCTCTTTGTGCAACAACACTCCCTAGGATCTTACCATAAAGTGTATAAGTCCTGCTAAGATTTCCTTTCCCAAAATGCAGCACCTCACATTTATCTTAATTAAACTCCATTTGTCGCTTGTCAGCCCATTGGCCCATCTGATCAAGATCCTGTTGTAATCTAAGGTAACCTTCTTCGCTGTCCACTATACCTCCAATTTTGGTATCATCTGCAAACTTATTAAGTATACCTCTTATGGTCACATCTAAATCATTTCTATAAATGATGAAAAGTAGAGGACCCAGCACCGATCCTTGTGGCACTCCACTGGTCACAGGCCTCCAGTCTGAAAAACAACCCTCCACCACCACCCTCTGTCTTCTATCTTTGAGCCAGTTCTGTATCCAAATGACTAGTTCTCCCTGTATTCCATGAGATCTAACCTTGCTAACTAGTCTCCCATGGGAACCTTGTTGAACACCTTACTGAAATCCATCTAGATCACATCTAATGCTCTGCCCTCATCAATCCTCTTTGTCACTTCTTCAAAAAATCTCAATCAAGTTTTGTGAGACATGATTTCCCACACACAAAGCCATGTTGACTATCCCTAATCAGTCCTTGTTTTTCCAAATACATGTACATCCTGTCCCTCAGGATTCCCTCCAACAACTTGCCCACCAGTGACATCAGGCTCACTGCTCTATAGTTCCCTGGCTTGTCCTTACCATCTTTTTTAAACAGTGCACCTTGTTAGCCAACCTCCAGTCTTCTGGCACCTTACCTGTGACTATCGAAGATACAAATATCTCAGGAAGAGGCCCAGCAATCATTTCCCTAGCTTCTGACAGAGTTCTAGGGTACACCTGATCAGGTCCTGGAGATTTATCCACTTTCATGCATTTCAAGACAACCAGCACTTCCTCCTCTATAATATGGACATATTTCGAGATGTCACCATCTATTTTCCTACATTCTATATGTCCATGTCCTTTTTCACAGTAAATACTGATGCAAAATACTCGTTTAGTATCACCCCCATCTTCTGCGTCTCCACTCAGAGGCTGCCTTACTGATCTTTGAGGGGCCCTATTCTCTCCCTAGTTACTCTTTTGTCCTTTATGCATTTGTAAAAACCCTTTGAATTCTCCTTAACTCTATTTGCCAAAGCTATCTCATGTCCCATTTTTGCACTCCTGATTTCTTTCTTAAGTATACTCCTACAGCCTTTATACTCTTCTAAGGATTCACTCTATCTATGGTGTCTATACCTGACATATGCTGAAAATGTGTTGCTGGAAAAGCGCAGCAGGTCAGGCAGTATCCAAGGAACAGGAGAAACGACGTTTCGGGCATAAGCCCTTCTTCAGGAATGAGGAAAGTGAGTCCAGCAGGCTAAGATAAAAGGTAGGAAGGAGGGACTTGGGGGAGGGGCGTTGGAAATGCTTCCTTCTTTTTCTTAACCAAACATTCAATTTCTCTCGTCATCCAGCATTCCCTATACCTACCAGCCTTTCACCTTAACAGGAATATACTGTCTCTGGACTCTCGTTATCTCATTTCTGAAGGCTTCCCATTTTTCAGCCGTCCCTTTACCTGCGACATCTGCCTCCAATCAGCTTTCGAAAGTTCTTGCCTAATACTGTCAAAATTGGCCATTGTCTCATTTAGAACTTCAACTTTTAGATCTGGTCTATCCTTTTCCATCACTATTTTAAAACGGACAGAATTATGGTCGCTGGCCCCAAAGTGTTCCCCCACTGACACCTCAGTCACCTGCCCTGCCTTATTTCCCAAGAGTATGTTAAGTTTTTCACCTTCTCTTGTAGGTACATCCACATACTGAATCAGAAAGTTTTCTTGTACACACTTAACAAATTTCTCTCCATCTAAACCCTTAACACTATGGCAGTCCCAGTCTATATTTGGAAAGTTAAATTCCCCTACCATAACCACCCTATTATTCTTACAGATAACTGAGATCTCCTTACAAATTTGTTGCTCAATTTCCCTCTGACCATTGGGAGGTCTATAATACAATTCCAATAAGCTGATCATCCCTTTCTTATTTCTTAGTTCCACCCAAATAACTTCCCTGGAATGTATTTCCGGGAATATCCTCCCTCAGTACAGCTGTAATGCTATCCCTTATCAATAACGCCACTTCATCTCCTGTCTTGCCTCCCTTTCTATCCTTCCTGTATCATTTGTATCCTGGGACATTAAGCTGCCAGTCCTGTCCATCCCTAAGCCATGTTTCTGTAATTGCTATAATATCCCAGTTCCATGTTCCTAACCATGCCCTGAGTTCATCTAACTTCCCTGTTGGGCCCCTTGGATTGAAATAAATGCAGTTTAATTTATCAGTCCTACCTTGTTCTCTGCTTTGTCCTTGCCTGCCCTGACTGTTTGACTCGCCTTTGTTCTCAACTGTACCAGTCTCAGATTGGGACCTCTCCCCCTTGAGAACATTCTGCACCCTCTCTTAGACATCCTTGATCCTGGCACCTGGGATGCAACATACCATTCTGATTTTTCACTGCTGGCTACAGAAATGTCTGACTGTACCTCAGGCCAGAGAGTCCCTGAACACAGTCGATCTCTTGGAACCCGACATCGCCCTCACTGCATTAGGGCCAGTCTCAATACCAGAAACTTGGTTGTTTGTGCTACGTTTCCCTGAGAATCCATCACCCCCTACATTTTCTAAAACAGCATATTCGTTTGAAATGGGGGTAGCCACAGAAGACTCCTGCACTAACTGCCTAGCTCTCTTACCTTTCCTGGAGTTAAACTATCTATGTGACTGTATCTGTGACTTTTCCCCCTTCCAATAACTGCTATCCATCACATGTCCTTGCTCTTGTGAATTCTTCATTGCCTCTAACTTTCTCTGGAACCGATCCATTCGATCAGACAGGATTCGCAACCAATAGCATTTATTGCAGATATAATCCTCAATAACCCATAAACTCTCCCCAAACTCCCATATCTGACAAGAAGAGCATATCACTCGACTAAAGGCCATTTTTGCTTCTTTCAATCTACAGACCCAGAAAACAGCACTGCCTTACTCCTCTACAAAACATTGCTCCAGGTTAAATTAATACTTATGGCTTATATTTTAAGTTTACTCAAGAGACATATCTTAATAAAACATATAATCAAGAAAGAACCCATTCTACTCACTACTGAAGACTTACTGTAAGTACATGCTTAAATATTCACTTATATGTTTCTGTGCTGTGACCTCTCCCAAACAGGTTCCTCCAAGATTAGTTGTGAATTTCACTGATTATTAATTTTTCCAGACGCACTCTGATGTCCAGCGATACATGAATTCAAACAGCAAAGGCAGTAACTGTGCAGGTTCACTGCTGTGTCAGTTAGCAATGTGGGTTTCTTTCTCTTTCTCTCTCTCCTGCACTGACCTCACCATGTGCTTCCTATGTCCGTTCCTCTTGGGACTAAAGGCCGCAAATTAGATGGGGTAGGTAGTAAATAAAGGTAAATTTGTTAAGATACGGCAAAACATTTCATGATGCCTTGTTAGGAGAAACTCTGTGTAAAATTCAACAAAATTGACATTAAGCCAAGAAAACATAGATTTCGGTCCTGTGTTGTTGTACATCCTTCATACACTGTTGGAGCCAATATGAATTGTCAGATATATTACTTTCATAATGTCCTTCGCAAGAAAATTGGTGAATACCTGTTTCCCTGGAAGCCCTCATGAATCCTTAGGTTGAAGAAAACCTTGTGATTGAGGAGTTGGCCATGTCTAAAAGTTGTGATTCCTGTGAAAGCAAGGCTATACTGTACAGGCCAAGATTGTTCTCTTGCTTACAGGTAGAAACAGGAAACAGGTATAATCAAGCTCGTGCAACAACCTGAACAATTAGTAAAAATACATTTTGATGTTTAACAAATCAAAGGCATTCCAATCAGTAAAGCCACGGTAGAGAGTAAACCTTGAGGTCTTGAGATGTAGCTTGCAAATTTAAAATGACAATCCAAAAGTCTTGGCAAGTAACTTTGTATTACTGATCATGGACTACACTGTACATTGTAGTCCAATGCAATGCATTCCATGACACCATTAACTTGAGGATAATGAAGAAAGGAGCTAATGCAATGAATACGCCATTTCCTGCACATGCCTTGGAAGAATACACAAGTATACTAAAGCCCTTTGTTAAACACAATTTGCTGAGGAATACCAACAAACTGATTACACCATCACTAATGATTTAATTTATAAATTAATTACTCAAGACTTCCTGCTCATCACACTACTGTAATGATACTTTCTATATACTGTGAAAGGAAATCACCAATGCAATCTTATATTTTGTCGGAACAAACTACTGCAGCTGCTGGAATCTGAACTGAAAGCAAAGAGTGCTGGAGATCATAGTGGATTAGACAGCATCTATGGAGAGAAAGCAAGCTAATGTTTTGAGTCTAGATGACTCTTCAGAGCTGAAGTGAAGTGTGGAGGGGGCAGCATTTATGCAATAGTGATAGGAGGCATTTGAGTGCTGGGGGAGAAAGGATGTTAATAGTTCGTGATTGGAATGTTAAGTGATTGGAATGTGAGAAAGGCAGGACAATGGTGTGTCTAACTGCCAGACTTGAATGAACAGACAGTCCCACTGAAGTGGGGAAAGGCGGAGAGAGTGACAGAGAATGTAACAAACAAAGCTAAAAGAAAGGGAAGGAATGGGCTCACAGTTTGAAGGTGTTGAACTCAAGATTGAGTCCAGAAGGTTGTAAACTGCCTAGTTTGAAGCTGATATGTTGTTCTTCCAGTTTGCACTGTGATTCACTGGAGCATTGCAGCATGCCGAGGACAGACAACTGGGCATGTGAGCAGGACACTGTGTTAAAATGATTGGCTACGGGCAGGTCAGGATCCTGCTTCGCATGGACTGGAGGTGTTCTGCAAAGTGCTCACCCAATCTGCATTTAGTTTCTCCAATGTAGAGGAGGTCACATTGGGTGCAGCAAATACAATACACAAGATAGATAGCAGAGGTAGAGATGAAATGTTGCTTCACCCAGAATGACAGTTTACAACCTTTTGGGATCAATTTTGATTTTAAACATTCAAATTGTGAGAGAATGGTGCTAAGTGAAGTGCTCATTTGAATAGCCAGTGCTGATCTTTTGGGTGTAATGGGTCCTCTGTGCTGCATTAGTTTATATCCTGAAGACTGTACTATAATGCGTCCTTGAATTGAATAATCTTAAGTAGTGCTGTCAGATTGCATTATCTTGTTTGTCATTATTTAGTTGTAGCTATATTGGAGATGAAGATGAAAAAAACATATTTAAAATTTGTGTCCAGGGTCTCTATTCTATCTTCTCTGAGTAATACCTATGCAATTAAAGCCACATCACTGAGCAGTCCCTTGAAGATGCCATGAAAGGTTGCCCAATATGAATTCAATTATAGTTCAATTATATTGTGGGCATTGTTGATCTGAGGCTACAAAAATTTGTTAAGCGTCGTTTGATACTTTTGTCAGACTTTGCATTGTGTTCTTCAGCAATAAAAGCAACCCTGACACTGCTCACTCTACCCCGACCATGCCCCCACCAATGCTCAATCACCCTGCACACTGCAAATGCTCAACTTTGACTGCATTCTTCAACATTCCTGACCCAACCATATTTCTATGACAATTCCCACTCACCCTGTACCTCAACAATACTCCACATTTCCTGATGAAGCTCTATGTTCCCTGCTCCCCGGCCTCACCACCACTTACATCCCTGGTCCTTAAGTCTGCCTAATGTTAGAAGAGAGTCAGCAATGGGAGGAAGTGTGAGGATAGGGAGTCAGCAATGTTCAGGTCCATAAGACCATAAGACCATAAGACATAGGAGTGGAAGTAAGGCCATTCGGCCCATCAAGTCCACTCCGCCATTCAATCATGGCTGATGCGCATTTCAGCTCCACTTACCAGCATTCTCCCCGTAGCCCTTAATTCCTCGAGACAACAAGAATCTATCAATCTCGGCCTTGAAGACATTTAGCGTCCCGGCTTCCACTGCACTCTGTGGCAATGAATTCCACAGGCCCACCACTCTCTGGCTGAAGAAATGCCTCCGCATTTCTGTTCTGAAATGACCCCCTCTAATTCTAAGGCTGTGTCCACGGGTCCTAGTCTCCTCGTTTAACTGAAACAATTTCCTAGCATCCACCTTTTCCAAGCCATGTATTATTTTGTACGTCTCTATTAAGTCTCCCCTTAATCTTCTAAACTCCAACGAATACAATCCCAGTATCCTCAGCCGTTCCTCATATGTTAGACCTGTCATTCCAGGGATCATCCGTGTGAATCTCCGCTGGACACGTTCCAGTGCCAGTATGTCCTTCCTGAGGTGGGGGGACCAAAACTGGGCACAGTACTCCAAATGGGGCCTAACCAGAGCTTTATAAAGTCTTAGTAGTACATCTCTGCTTTTATATTCCAACCCTCTTGAGATAAGAGACAACATTGCATTCGCTTTCTTAATCACGGACTCAACCTGCATGTTTACCTTTAGAGAATCCTGGACTAGCACTCCCAGATCCCTTTGTGCTTTGGCTTTATTAATTTTCTCACCATTTAGAAAGTAGTCTATGCTTTTATTCTTTTTGCCAAAGTGCAAGACCTCGCACTTGCTCACGTTAAATTCCATCAGCCATTTCCTGGACCACTCTCCCAACCTGTCAAGATCCTTCTGCAGCCTCCCCACTTCCTCAGTACTACCTGCCTGTCCACCTAACTTCGTATCATCGGCAAACTTCGCTAGAATGCCCCCGGTTCCCTCATCCAAATCGTTAATATATAATGCGAACAGCTGTGGCCCCAGCACCGAACCCTGCGGGACACCGCTCGTCACCGGCTGCCATTCTGAAAAAGAACCTTTTATCCCAACTCTCTGCCTTCTGTTAGACAGCCAATCCTCAATCCATCCCAGCAGCTCACCTCGAACACCATGGGCCCTCACCTTGCTCAGCAGCCTCCCGTGTGGCACCTTATCAAAGGCCTTTTGAAAGTCTAGATAGACCACATCCACTGGGTTTCCCTGGTCTAACCTACTTGTTACCTCTTCAAAAAATTCCAACAGGTTTGTCAGGCATGACCTCCCTTTACTAAATCCATGTTGACTTGTTCTAATCAGACTCTGCTCTTCCAAGAATTTAGAAACCTCATCCTTAATGATGGATTCTAGAATTTTACCAACAACCGAGGTTAAGCTGATTGGCCTATAATTTTCCATCTTTTGCCTTGATCCTTTCTTGAACAAGGGGGTTACAACAGCCATCTTCCAATCATCCGGGACCTTTCCTGACTCCAGTGACTCTTGAAAGATCTCAACCAATGCCTCTGCTATTTCCTCAGCCACCTCTCTCAGAACTCTAGGGTGTATCCCATCGGGGCCAGGAGATTTATGAATTTTAAGACTTTTTAACTTTTCTAGCACTATCTCTTTCGTAATGGCAACCATACTCAACTCAGCCCCGTGACACCCTTTAATTTTTGGGATATTACTCATGTCTTCCACTGTGAAGACTGACGCAAAGTACTTGTTAAGTTCTCCTGCTATTTCCTTATCTCCCATCACTAGGCTTCCTGCATCAGTTTGAAGTGGCCCAATGTCTACTTTTGCCTGTCGTTTGTTTCTTATGTACTGAAAGAAACTTTTACTATTATTTCTAATATTACTGGCTAGCCTACCTTCATATTTTATCCTCTCCTTTCTTATTACACTCTTTGTTATCCTCTGTTTGCTTTTGTATCCTTCCCAATCTTCTGATTTCCCACTGTTCTTAGCCACTTTATAGGATCTCTCTTTTTCTTTAATACATTTCCTGACTTCCTTTGTCAGCCAAGGTTGTCTAATCCCTCCCCGGTTAATCTTTCTTTTCTTGGGAATGAACCTCTGTACAGTGTCCTCAATTATACCTACAAACTCCTGCCATTTTTGCTCTACTGTCTTCCCGGTTAGCCTCTGCTTCCAGTCTATTTTAGTCAGTTCCTCTCTCATGCCCTCATAATTACCTTTATTCAACTGTAACACCATTACATCCGATTTTGCCTTCTCCCTTTCAAACTCCAGACTGAACTCTATCATATTATGGTCGCTACTTCCTAAGGGTTCCCTTACTTTAAGATCTTTTATAGAGTCTGGTTCATTGCAAAGCACTAGGTCCAGAATAGCCTGCTCTCTTGTGGGCTCCATGACAAGCTGTTCCAAAAAGCCATCCTGTAAGCATTCCATGAATTCCCTTTCTTTAGATCCACTAACAACATTATTTACCCAGTCCACCTGCATATTGAAGTCTCCCATGATCAATGTAACCTTGCCTTTCTGACATGCCTTCTCTATTTCCCGGTACATGTTGCGTCCCTGGTCCTGACCACTGTTAGGAGGTCTATACACAACTCCAATTATGTTTTTTTTGTCTTTGTGGTTCCTCAATTCCACCCACACAGACTCCACATCATCCGACGCTATGTCATTCAATACCATAGATTTAATTTTGTTCTTAACTAACAAGGCAACCCCACCCCCTCTGCCCACCTCTCTGTCTTTTCGATAAGTTGAAAAACCATGGAGGTTTAACTGCCAGTCCTGACCCCCCTGTAACCAAGTCTCTGTGATGCCTACTACATCATAATCATTCACTATTATCTGTGCCATTAGTTCATCGGCTTTGTTATGTATGCTACGAGCATTCAGGTAAAGTGCCTTAATGCTAACTTCCTTATCATTAGAGATGTTGGAAGTCATATGTCCTAAGTTATCCTTGCTTTTTACTGCATTCTCAGTCTGCCTCAATTTTAAATCCGCCTGGAAACATTCTATCCTGCTGCTTATCTTGCCATTTACCTCCATACTCCCTGTCGCTTTCACTTTACCTTCCCCCCAACTCAGAAGTTTAAAGTCCTACTGACCACCCTATTTATCCTCTTCGCTAGAACATTGGTACCTGATCGGTTCAGGTGGAGACCGTCCCAACGGTACAGATCCCCCCTGTTCCAAAACTGATGCCAATGCCCCATGAAGTGGAATCCCTCTTTCCCACACCAATCCCTTAGCCACGTGTTTACTTGCCTAATTTTCTTGTCCCTATGCCAATTGGCACGTGGCTCGGGCAGTAATCTGGAGATTATGACCCTTGAGGACCTGTGCTTCAATTTCCTGCCTAGTGCTTCATAATGCCCAAACAGGTCCTCCACCCTAGTCTTGCCTATGTTGTTGGTACCAACGTGGACCACAACAACTGGATCCTCCCCCTCCCGCTCCAATATCCTTTCAAGACGGTCGGAGATGTCTCGCACCCTGGCACCGGGCAGGCAACACACCATGTGAGACTCCCGATCCGGCTTGCAAAGGATACTATCTGTCCCCCTAATTATAGAATCCCCTATAACCACTACTTGTCTATTAGCTCCCCCCTCTTGAATGGCCTTCTGCACCATGGTGCCTTGGTCAGTTGGCTCATCCTGTCCAGAGCCCTTTTCCTCATCCGAACAGGGAGCAAGAATCTCGTACCTGTTGGACAAGGTCAAGGGCTGAGGCTCCTCCACTCCTGAACTCCGGTTCCCCCTACCTGCGTCACTTACAGTCACACTCTTTTGTGCCTGATCACTAGCTGAATGTGAATTACTTAATCTCCCAGGTGTGACTGCCTCCTGAAACAAAGCATCCAGGTAACTCTCCCCCTCCCGGATGTGCCGCAGTGTTTGAAGCTCAGATTCCAGATCATCAACTCTGATCCGGAGTTCTTCCAGCAACCAACACTTGCTGCAGGGGGGGAGTACAAGATAACTTGCTACTACTGTATAGATCCTTGGTATGAGCATGCCTGGAGTATTGTGCACATTTTCGGTCTCCTTACCAAACAAATTGTCATAGAGAGAGTACAGCGAAGGTTTACCAGATTGGTTCATGGGAAAGCAGATTTGCCATATGAGGAGCAATTATCTTGACTATGGCTGTGTACTGTGGAGTTTCGAAGAATGAGTGGGGATCTTATTGAAACATATTAAGTACTGACAAGGCGTGTGTGTGTCTGTGTCTGTGTGCGTGTGTGTCTCCATTTAGTACTGAGATGAGGAAAACTTTCTTCACTCAAAGGGCAGTGATCCTGTGGAATTCTCTACCACAAAAAGTACTGAGGTCCAAGGTGGAGGCATCGAGGGTTGTAGGCGAGGAACAGGACTGTGGTGTGTAATAGAGGATCAGTCATAGTCATATTGAATTTGGAAGCAGGCTCAATGATCTGAGTGGCCTATTCTTGCTCTTACTTTCTATGTGTCTACATAAATTGCTATGTTTAAAGGAAATTTTGATAAGTGCACATAGCAATATGTTATTATCTCAAAATGTAAATTACAGACACTACATCAGTTGCGATCTTTAAATATCACTATTTAATTGCACTGAATATCCATACTTCAAATCAAAATTATATGAAAATATATGATATATCATTTAAAAATAATTTCAGATAATTGGCACATATTCCTTATAAATATGTTTAAAATTATTTTAAGGTTAAATTTTTACATTTCCCTCGAGGATTCCTAATTGTTCTTTTTCGAAAGCCTGGATAAACCCAACAGTTCCCAACAGTATAACATTCTCCAGAAAATATATATCATAGTATTTACTAAATGATTGCAACAAAAATTATTTATGATGGGGCATGGACATTTAGATGACTCAAATGAATCATAATAAGCAGATAATTACTGTTCCAAACAAAGTTATTTTTGGATCAAGACTTAAGTTGGATCAGAATTTCTTTAAATTGAATAAAATGCTAATATCATGATACTTATTCTTTGGTTTATTAAAACTCCAGCTGCCACAAAATTCAAATGAAATCACTCATACAAAAAAAACATGAAAAAAAAGTACAATAGTTCATGCCCAAGAAATGACTGCAGAACACTTCACAGATGTGAAATTGGTTTACATTAATAATGGGAAACCAGCTCATTGTGAATTTACAGGCCATTTGATACTCTGCCTGATTTTCATCCAGTTGGTGAAAAATGGATTCTAAATTTCATATGAGCCTGTTTCACTCTATGGCTGAGAATCAATTGACTCCCTTATCACACCGATGCAGATTAAGGTTTTTAGGTTAGATTAGATTAGATTACATTACAGTGTGGAAACAGGCCCTTCGGCCCAACACGTCCACACCGCCCCGCCGAAGCGCAACCCACCCATACCCCTACATTTACCCCTTACCTAACACTAGGGGCAATTTAGCATGGTCAATTCACCTAACCTGCACATCTTTGTGACTGTGGGAGGACACCGGAGCACCCGGAGGAAACCCACGCAGACACGGGGAGAACGTGCAAACTCCACACACTCAGTCGCCTGAGGCGGGAATTGAACCCGGGTCTCTGGCGCTGTGAGGCAGCAGTGCTAACCACTGTGCCACCGTGCCGCCCACAAATTAATACACACTCCTCATTACATCATTGCAGCATGGACTGAACTGGTCCCACATGAGTGTCCCTACAACCAAACTGCCTGTGGCCTTTGTGTTGGCAACAGTCCAGGTGGTAGAGCCAGCTTACACTTCTTAAAGGGAAATTGTACATTGAAGCGAAAAAAGTTGCCACATTACAAATTGTTACAAAGTTAAATACCAGAGCAAAGAGACAGTTCCATCTTGATAAATGCAGAGCTGAAGATAACCATAGCACAAATAGGAGAGATAGTCACGATCCTGCAAGGAGCTCAAGGATCACCCTCAGAAAGGGGTGTGAGTGGCCAGGAATGTCAATTTCCTGAGTCAACCTAAAAACTTGGCAGCATTACCTCAAGAATTGCAATGAGCTCACATGAATGGTCAACTTCAGTGAATGCATCTTCACATGACATCTCTAACACACCACACTAACAGCCTCTCAGACTGCTCAATGTGCCATATCCCTTTCAAGCATCCAATAGCACTGTCTGCCACTAAAGACTAAAACTGCCCAATATCCAGGTTCTTCATCGCACCTAAATGCACATGTAAATACTGCCACCTCACATCCATCTCCTATTGCCTCGACTTTTGTCAAGCTATTCATCACCTAAATATATTGTAACACAACTATCGATACTCTTTCCTCTCTCTTGGAATACAAGGTGACACACAACAGAGTGGAACTGGTGAGAACTGTTGGATTTATCTGAAAAGGATAATTAGGAAACCTCTCGGGATATATAAAAATGTCATCTTAAAATAATTTTAAACATGTTTTTAAGGAAAATTATCTGAAATGATTTAAAAATAATATTTTACATACTTGTATATAATTTTGATTTGAACCATGAATATTCTGTGCAATTAAGTTGTGATATTTGAAGGTTGCATCCAATATTGTGTCTGTAATTTTACTTTTTGAGATACCAACGTATTGCAGTGTGTACTTGTCAAAGTGTACCAGACATAATAATTCATTTAGAGAAGTAGAAAATAACAGAAAGAGTATGTCATTCAGATCAATGACGCTGGAAATGTGTTGCTGGAATAGCGCAGCAGGTCAGGCAGCATCCAGGGAACAGGAGAATCGACGTTTCGGGCATAAGCCCTTCTTCAGGAATGAGCTCATTCCTGAAGAAGGGCTTATGCCCGAAACGTCGATTCTCCTGTTCCCTGGATGCTGCCTGACCTGCTGCGCTTTTCCAGCAACACATTTCCAGCTCTGATCTCCAGCATCTGCAGACCTCACTTTCTCCATTCAGATCAATGAGCCTACTCTACCATTCACTAAAACTATAATGCCTACATCTGCTGAGTTTTAGGTATGAGATAGTTGTCCATATCTTGGGTTCAGCAGTGAGGTGCCCAAGCATCTGATGTTGCTAAATACATTATGGCTAAAAACATTAATGATTATGTTGTAATCGTACTCTTGTGACCCTTTTCATCTCTCACCACACTCGCTCATACTGATGCATAAGCTGTCATTGGTATAACCACACAACTCTTTCTTTGCACCATATTGCACTTCCCTTGAACCCAATCTCTCCTCTCAGTTCCTGTCAGATGCAAAACAACTGTCGCCTGTTCAGTTACAGCAGCCCCAAATGAGTTAAAATAACACCACCGTACTCGTTAAGTGACACATAACAGCCACAAGGTCAGACACTGCTTATGTTTAAGAAGCTAGCATAAAGATTAGTAGATCGTGACTCACCCAGGCATAACTAGCCTGCAATCAGACCAGGTAAGGATTGTTTGTTTGCTGCAAATGAAGAGGTGACGGAAAACCATTAACTGCAGAGGACTTCAATTAGACAGTATATAAGAGAGTACTGATGGGCATGCACACCAGGATAGATCAACTAATCTGAACTATAAATATCATTTCTCACTCAGCACTCTACACTCCAACCTCCCCAACTCCCCTCCCCCCCCCCCCCCCCACACCCCTAACACTAACTATAGTATAAATGCTGCCCCTCCACATTTCACGTCAGCTCTGATGAAGAATCGTCTAGACTGGAAACGTAAGCTTACTATCTCTCCATGGAAGCTAAAAATCACACAACACCAGGTTATAGTCCAAAAGGTTTATTTGGAAGCACTGGCTTTCGGTTCGCTGCTCCTTCATCAGGTGGTTGTAGAGTTTAAGATCATAAGATACAGAATTTATAGCAAAAGTTTACAAAATGATTTAACTGAAATTATATATTGAAAAAGACCTGGATTGTTTATTAAGTCACTCATCTTTTAGAATGAACATGTTTGTGTCAGTTCTTTCATATGTAAATCGCAGAACTTTTTAAAAGTTACATTCTCAAGTGAACTTGAACAGTTGGTGTCATGTTGGCCCAGATAATGCATTGAAGGTGTGAGATGCCCTGTGTGAGACTATGGTCCAATGGTGAGACGGACCAGACACTACGACAGTGGATGAATGGACACCGCACAACAAACAACAGACAGGAGTGTTCCCTCCCAGTCGGAGAACACTTCAGCAGTCCAGGACATTCGACCATGGACCTTCAGGTGACCGTCCTCCAAGACGGACTTCAGGACAGGCAACAACGCAAAGTGGCTGAGCACAGAATGATAGCCAAGTTCGGTACCCATGGGGATGGCCTCAACCGGGACCTGGGGTTCATGTCACACTACAGGCGCACTACACATAGGCGCACACACACACACACACTCCTACAGACCCATACACTCACGCAGACTCTCTCCATACACAAGCTCTCTCTCATATGCTCACACATACACTTACACACTCATACACACCCTCTCACAGACTTATACCCCTTTATACAGTACTCATACACACACACACAAACTCTCTCACAGATACTCATAACACCCTCACCACCCTCACACACACCCACATGCACACACACATATAAGTTTGTGGGGTGAATTTGTACTTGCAGAATTACATTTTATTTTGCTCAAAAATTTCATGGTATCCATGTAAGATTCTGTAAATCCATTTTATAGATTAGAATCAGTCCAAACATGGTGGCACAGATAATCTCACACAGGGCACCTCATGTCTTCAATGCATCACCTGAGCTGACATGACACGAATTAAAACATAGGACATCGAACATTACACCACAGTATAGGCCCTTTGGCCGTCGATGTGCACTGACTTATGAAACCAATCTGAAACCCATCGAACCAACACTATTCCATTCTCGTCCATATGCCTATCCAATTACCATTTAAATGGCCTTAACGTTGGCGAGTCTACTACTGTTGCAGGCAGTGCGTTCCATGCCTCTACTACTCTCTGAGCATAGAAACCACCTCTGACATCTGTCCAATATCTATCACCCCTCAGTTTAAAGCTATGTCTCCTCATGCCAGCCATCACCATCTGAGGAAAAAGGCTCTCACTGTCCACCTTCTCTAACCCGCTGATTATCTTATTTGTCTCAATTAATTCACCTCTCAATCTTCTTCTCTCCAACGAAAACAGTCTCAGTTCTCTCAGCCTTTCCTCGTAAGACCTTCCCTCCATACCAGACAACACCCTAGTAAATCTCCTCTAAACCCTTTCCAAAGCTCCCACATCCTTCCTATAATGCGGTGACCAGAACTATATGCAATACTCCAAGTGAGGCTGTACCTGAGTTTTGTACAGCTGCAGCATGACCTCGTGGCTCTGAAACTCAATCTCTCTACTAATAAAAGCTAACACACTGTACGCCTTCTTAACAACCCTATCAACCTGGGTGACAACTTTCATGGATTGATGTATTTGGAGACCAAGATCTCTCTGCTCATCTACACTACCATTAGCCCAGTAGTCTGCATTCCTGTTACACCTTTCAAAGTGAATCACCTCACACTTTCCTGCATTAAACTCCATTTGCCACCTCTCAGCTCAGCTCTGTAGCTTATCTATGTCCCTCTGTAATCTATCTACAACTCCACCGACGTTAGAGTCATCCGCATATTTACTAACTCATCATTCTTTGACCTCATCCAGGTCATTTATAAAAATGACAAACAGCAGTGGACCCAAAACAGATTTATGTGGTTCACCATTAGGAGCTGAACGCCAGGATGAACATTTCCCATCAACCACCACCCTTTGTCTTCTTTCAGCTCGCCAAATTCTGAGCCAAACCACTAAATCACCCTCAACCCCATGTCTTTGTATTTTGTGACGTAGCCTACCATGGCGAACCTTATCAAACGTCTTACTGAAATCCATATACACCACATCAACCACTTTACCCTCATCCACCTGTTTCTCAAATAACCCAACAAGATTTGTGAGGGCTGACCTACCCTTCACAAAACCGTGCTGACTATCCCTAATCAATTTATTCCTTTCTAAATAATTATAAATCCGATCTCTTGTAACCCTTTCCAACACTTTACGCACGACCGAATTAAGGCTTAATTGGTTATAATTACCAAGGTTGTCTATACTCCCCTTCTTGAACAAGGGGACAACATTTGCTATCTCTACTCTTCTGGCACAACTCCTGTAGACAATGACAACATAAAGATCAAAGCCAAAGACTCGGCAATCTCCTCCGTGACTTCCCAGAGAATCCTTGGATAAATCCCATCCAGCCCAAGGGAATTATCTATTTTTACACTTTCCAGAATTGCTAACACCTTGTAAACCTCGATCTCATCTAGTCCAGTAGCTTGTCTCTCAGTATTCACCTTGAGAACATTGTCTTTTTCCACTGTGAATATTGATGAAAAGTATTCATTTAGCGCTTCCCCTGTCTCCTCTGACTCCACGCACAACTTCCCACTACTATCCTTGATTGGACCTAAACTTACTCAAGTCATTCTTTTATTCCTGATATACCTATAGAAAGCATTAGGGTTTTACTTGATCCTCTCCGCCAACGACTTCTCTTGTCCCCTCCTGGCTCTTCTTAGCGCTCTCTCTCTAGGTTTTTCCTGGCTAATTTGTAACACTAAAGCACCCTAACTGAACCATCACATCTCACCCTAACATAAGCCTTCTTCTTCCTCTTGACAAGAGTCAACTTCCTTTGTAAACCATGGCTCCCATACTTGATTGTTAAAGTTCACTTGAGAATGTAACTTTAAAAACCTTCTGCGATTTACATATGAAAGAACTGAAATCAACAGTCAAGATGAGTGACTTAACAAACAATCCAGGTCTTTTTCATTATATAATTTCAGTTACATCACATTGTAAACTTTTGCCATAAATTCCGTGTCTTATGATCTTAAACTCCACAACCACCTGATGAAGGAGCAGCACTCTGAAAGCTAGCGCTTCCAAATAAACCTTTTGGACTATAACCTGGTGTTGTGTGATTTTTAACTTTGTCCACCCCAGTCCAACACCAGCATCTCCAAATCATGACTTCCATGGAAGCTGCCTGACCCACTGTGATCGCTGGCGTTTGTTGTTTTCAGTACAGATTCCAGTATCTGCAGTTAGATAGATCTATTGGTGCATAAATAAAAACAGAAAGAATTGTGGATGCTGTAAATCAGAAACAAAAACAGAAGTTGCTGGAAAGGCTCGGCAGGTCTGGCAGCAACTGTGAAGAGAAATCAGAGTTAACTGTGACTGTTCCTCAGAATTGTTCTGAGGAAGGGTCACTAGACTCAAAACATTAACCTTGATTTCTGTTCACAGATCTCTTGATTCATTGGTTGGCTTTGATTCTAGCTCCTATTTGGTGGAGGATATTGCATTGGAGCCTGTACTTTCCACTGCTTGTACTCCATCTTGTCATAGAACATAGAACAACACAGCGCAGAACACGACCTTCAGCCCTTGATGTTGCACCGACCTGTGAACTAATCTAAGCCCATCCCTCCTACACTATCCCATCATCATCCATATGCTCATCCAAGATCTGTTTAAATGCCCCTAATGTGGCTGAGTTAACTACAATGGTAGGCAGGGCATTCCACACCCTTACCACTCTCTGAGTAAAGAACCTGCCTCTGACATCTGTGTTAAATCTATCACCCCTCAATTTGTAGTTTTGCCCCCTCATACAAGCTGATGTTATCATCCTAGGAAAAAGACTCTCACCGTCCACTCTATCTACTCCTCTGATCATCTTGTTTGTCTCTACTAAATCCCCTCTTAGCCTTCTTCTCTCCAATTCCAACAGACCTAAGTGCCTCAGCCTTTCCTCATAAGACTTTCCCTCCAGACCAGGCAACATTATGGTAAATCTCCTCCGCACCTTTTCCAATGCTTCCACATCCTTCCTGTAATGGGGCAACCAGAACTGTATAGAATATTCCAAGTGAGGCTGCACTAACATTTTGTATAGTTGCAGCATGATATTGCGGCTCCAGAACTCAATCCCTCTACCAATAAAACTTAACACACCGTATGCCTTCTTAACAGCAACATCAACCTGGGTGGCAACTTTCAGGGATCTATGTACATGGACACCAAGATCCCTCTGCACATCCACACTATTAAGAAACTTTCCATTGACCCAGTATTCTGCCTTCCTGTTATTCTTCCCAAAGTAAATCATCTCATATTTGTCTGCATGAACTCCATTTGCTACCTCTCAGCCCAATTCTGCAGTTTATCCAAGTCGCCCTGCAACCTGCAACATTCTTCCACACTCCATCGATTTTAAAGTCATCTGCAAACTTACTAACCCATCCATCTATGTCTGTATCCAAGTAATTTATAAAAATGACAAACAGCAATGGTCCCAAAACAGATCCTTATGGCACACCACGAGTAAATGGACTCTAGGCTGAATATTTTCCATTAACCACCATTCCCTGCCTTCTAATAGAAAGCCAGTTTCTAATCCAAACTGCTAAATCACCCTCAATCCCATGCCTCTGCATTTTCTCCAAAAGCCTACCATGTGGAACTTTACACCAGTCAACTGCCCTACCCTCATCCACATGCTTGGTCACCTTCTCAAAAAACTCAATGAGGTTTGTGAGACACGACCTGCCCTTGATGAAACCATGTTGATTATCTTCAATCAAATTGTTGCTTGCTAGATGATTATAAATCCTATCTCTTACGATCCTTTCCAAAACTTTTCCTACAACAGACGTAAGGCTCACTGGTCTATAATTACCTGGGGCATTTCTACTGCTCTTCTTGAACAAGGTCACAACATCTGCAAAACTCCAGTCCTCTGGTAGTAAACCTGTAGACAATGATGACTTAAAGATCAAGGCCAAAGGATCTGCCACCTCCTCCATAGCTTCCCAGAGAATCCTTGGATAAATCCCATCTAGCCCAGGGGACTTCGCTATTTTCACACCTTCTAGAATTGATAACATCTCCGCCTTACGAACCTCAATCTTTTCTCGTCTAATAGTCCGTATCTCCTCTATAATATTTTTCTTTTCCTGAATGAAAACAGATGAGAAATATTCATTTAGCATCTCTCTGATCTGCACAGAATCCACACACAATTTCCTACTTCTATCTTTGACTGGCCCTATTCCTACCCTAGTCATCCTTTTATTCCTCACATACCTATAGAAAGCTTTAGGGTTCTCCTTTATTCTACCTGCTAAAGACTGCTCATGTCCCCTCCTTGTTCTTCTTAACTCTCTCTTTAAATCCTTCAGAGCTAATCTGTAACTCTCCATCGCCTCATCTGAACCGTCTCGTCTCAATGTAACATAAGCCTCCCTTTTCCACTTAACAAGAGATACAATTTCTTTGGTAAACCACAGTTCCCTTACCTTATTACTTCCTCCCTGACTGACAGGAACATACCTGTCAAGGACATGCAATATCTGTTCCATAAACCAGCTCCACATTTCGAATGTCCCCATTCTATGCCTCCTAAGTTTTGCCTAATCGCATTATAATTGCCCTTCCCCCATCTATAACTCTTGCCCTGTGGCATGTACATATCCCTTTCCATCGCTACAATTCTATTATGCTTCATACCCAGAGAGACTGCCATTGTTGTCCCATTCTTGTTGCAGCCTTTCTGTGGAGAAGTCATCTATTGGTCTGATTCCCCACAGTGAGAACACTGTAACACTCTGTGGCAAATGCAGATACTCATCAAAGCACCTTCAAAAATACTCCAGAGTACTTCCAGACATTTTGTAACCAAAAATATAAAAGAGGACATCCTTACCTGAAAGACCCAGTTCATTAAAATACATTAGTAGCAGAATAATCTTGCTGCTCCATGCTTATTGTTTGATGCCAGTGCATGGTTTGGCTAAATTTGGAATTCTGACATCACATTCGCCAGTTAATCAGTATAATGCCAGATAGTGTCCATCGAAGTTTTTCTAGGACTCATATCGATCATTTTTATCCAGTATCGCCACAGGGGCCACACAGGAAGCAACTGGATGTATAGATAGAGTGACTCAAGGTCTTCATTGCACTATTGAAAGTTTTGCCACATCTGGCAATTTCACACCCGATCTGTTTGGATCAAAGAAGTTCATGGAAACATTATAAAAATAGCTTTGAATGTGAAGTGATTTGTTGTATTGAAACATAATATGAAAACTAATTTTTACACATTAGAGTTTATGCCTTTCTCACAGGTTTATATGCTTCAACTACTCATATTTGATAGAATTGAATTATAAAGGGATAGATTTTCATCTCTAACATCTGGACATAAATTATGATATGACTAGAGTGCAGAAAGGAAAATTGAGTAAGAACCGTTGCAGAATGGCCACAAATGTGAATTCCATTTAAAGAAAAGTGACTAGGGAAAGGTTTTTAAGGAAGTATGATATCCTTGCATTAATTTTCATTTTGCATTATTTTGCATCTCGGCACAAAAGACAATTATGTTTCTGATGAACTTTCTAAGCAGATACCAAAGACAAAACATAGGAAGACAGTTCATTTAGGTAGACAAAAGAAATCACATACATTTCCTCAAAATGTAAATGATGGGGACCCCGTCAACATCGTACCTCCACCACAATTAAACTTGCAGACAGAAGACCAATAGCCAGCCTTCCTACCCTGCCCTCAATTGAAGTCCTTGAGTGAGAAATCAATATCCACTTAGGGTCATTATCCTATTGCTGCTGAACTTAGCCTAGCAAACCAATGAGCATACAAATTAGGAGCAGGAACTGGCCACATGGCACATTGATCCTGTTCTGCCAGTCAGTAAGATAATTGTTTACTTGATTACTTCATATTCCAACCTACCCCAAGAGCTTTTCACCTCCTTGCTTATGAAAAATCTAGCTTCCTCTAGCTTTAAAATATTCAACGAACTTCCACCACTTTTGAGGAAAGAAGTTCCAAAGCTTCCTGGAGTACTTCATTTGTAAAATAACTTCACAGGGGCCGGTATCCTGTCACCAAGTCACCCTCTATTTACCCATGAAAGGTCTTTGACATCAATCCAGCTCCCTCAGAGCCAGAGCTCAAAGTGTCAGGTTATCTGACACTCCTGTTTCTGTCTGTCAGCCAGTACTCCATGATTTGGTCAAATTAACAGCCCCAATCAGGGAACTCATATTCTATGAGGTCCACTTGGCTGACCTTGTTACAATCACCACATGCAGTTCAGTCTCTTTATCTGAACAAGGATGTTCTGGTTACCAGACTGGGATGGCAAGACTGATATATGGGAGACACTGGATCAGTTAACATTATACTCAGTAGAGATTTGAAAATGAATGGGGGGAGTCTCCTAGAAACTTATAAGATTCTAACAGGAATAGAGGGCAGTGTTGAGATGCAACTGAGGAGGATGCTGGGAGAAGTCAGCTTGTTCACCATGAGTGAGAAGGGGATTATGGAAGACCCTGTGTCAAAAAACAGTGAATTTCTGCAATGTGTGAAAGTGAACTTTCTGGAACAGTAAATTTCAGGTGGCTGTGCTGAATCTGGTCTAGGAAATAAAGCAGGTATGAGTGGGGAGCATTTGGGAAATAGTGTTTATAAGGCTTAAGACTAAGTTGGGGAAAAAAATCAGTCGATGATTAAGATCCCAGACTGTAAAAGGGCAGATTTTAAGGATCTAAAAGTTGAACTGGAGCAGGTTGATTGGAAATGCATTTTACTGGATAAAACATTGGATATAAAGGATGGGAGATGAATGGGGTGAATCCCCATGAGAAATAAATACAAGACAACCAAAGCTGGAGTACTCTGAATGACTAAGGATATTGATAAGAAAATAAAGAAGAATAAGAAGACATACAATGAGCACCAGAATAATATTAGCAACAAAATTGGGGCGGCATAGTGACTCAGTGGTTCGCACTGCTGCCTCACAGTTTCAGAAACCTGAGTTCGATTCTAGCCTCGGGCGATGGTCTGTGTGGAGTTTGTACATTTTCCCTGTGTCTGCATGGGCTTCCTTCGGGTGCTCCAGTTTCATCCCACAGTCCAAAGATCTGCAGCTTAGGTGAATTGGCCATGTTAAACTGTCCCATAGTGTTCAGGGATGTGTAGATTAAGAGCATTAGTCAGGAGTAAATGTAGGTGGGTGGGTTAATCTTCGGAGTGTCGGTATGGACATGTTAGGCCGAAGGGCTTGTTTACACATTGTGTTAGGGATTCTAAACTTAGGAAAAGTATCTCAAATACACGAGAGAGACTAAGGCTGGAATAAAGAAAGCTAAGAAGAAGCATGAGGAAAGGATGGCAGGCTGTGTGAAAACAAATAGTAAAATGTTCTCCACACATATTAATAGTAAAAAATAAATGAGGGATAGAGTGAGGCCAATGAGGAACAAGCAGGGCAAATTGCTGTCTTTGGCAAAAGTACTAAATTTGTACTTTGCTTCTGTCTTTACCACATTAGAAAATGATGATAATAGCCTAGTTGAAAATGTGGATGTTCAGCAACTGAGCCATATAGCGATCGATAAAGAAGATATGCTAAAAAGGCTGGAAGCACTCCAGGTAGAGAAGTTGCCAGGCCCAGATGGGTTACGTTAGATTGCTGAGAGAGGTAAGGGAGCACATTGCAGAGCTACTGACAGAAATTTTCTAGGCGTCTCTGAACACAGGATTAGTCCCAGGAGACTGGAGGATTGCAAATGTGACAGTGTTATTTAAGAAAGGGGTAAAGGATAACGAAGAAGACTACTGATTTGTCAGCTTGATGTCAATAGTGAGAAAACGGATAGAGGCCTTAATACTGGATAAGATGCTATTACAAAGTATTATACACTTACAAATAATTTAATACTAGACAGTCAACATGGCTTTGTCAAGAGTGAATCACATCTGACAAATGTTATTGAGTTCTTTGACAGGGTGATATAGGCAGTTGATGAGTATACTTCTGTGAATGTTGTATAGTTGGACATTCAGAAACGTTTTGATACAATACCACATGGCAAGTTGATTAGCTAATTAGAAATGTTTGGGATGGATAGGTCCTTGGCAGCATGGATTAGAAGTTGGGCTAAAGGATAAGAAACAGGATAAATAGGATAGGCATTTCTCAGAATGTAGGCAAGTTGAAAGTGGTGTTCCCCAGGGATCGATGGTAGGACCCTTGCATTTTCGGATTTATATAAACAATTTGGAGATGGGTGTTCAGGGCAAAATCTCTAAATTTGCAGATGATACCAAGCTAGGGAAGGTAATTAATTATGAGGATGATGCTGAGCGACTTCAGAGAGACATTGACAAGTTGGCCAAGTGGGCAGACGAATTTCAATGCTGAAAATGTGTTGCTGGAAAAGCGCAGCAGGTCAGGCAGCATCCAAGGAGCAGGAGACTCGACATTTCGGGCATGAGCCCTTCTTCAGGAATGAAGAAGGGCTCATGCCCGAAACGTCGATTCTCCTGCTCCATGGATGCTGCCTGACCTACTGCGCTTTTCCAGCAACACATTTTCAGCTCTGATCTCCAACATCTGCAGTCCTCACTTTCTCCTCGAAGATGAATTTCAATGCAGAGAAGTGTGTGGTAATGCATTTGGTAGAAGAAACATGGAGAGACATTACAAGCTGAAGGACAAGAGCAGAGGGACCTCTGGATTCATTTGTATAATACTCTGAAGGTGGTCAAACAAGTTGAAACAGTTGTTCAAAAGGCTTATACAATCCTTGGATTTATAAATAGAAGCAGAGAAAATAAAAGCAAGGGAGTGATGCTACACCTCTATGCATCATTGGTCAGACCACATTTAGAGTATTCTGTTAAGTTCTTGTCACCTTTGTTAAGAAAGGATGTTAAAGCCCTGGAGAGAGTGTAAATGGGGTTTACTAGAATTATACTAGGAATTAGGGATATTTAATACAAAGGAAGATTAGAGAAATTGGGTTTATTCTTCTTGGAGCAGAGAAAATTAAGAGGTGAGCTTATTGAGGTGTTCAAAATTGGGAATAATTTCGACTGGGTAAAGGCTCACATTCTGTTTTCACTAGTTGATATGTCAGTAACTACGGTTCACAACTTCAAAATTGAGAGCAAGGAGTGAGAGGAGGAGAAACTTCTTTACTCAGAGAGTTGTTAGGATTTGGAATGCCCTGTCTGTGAGAGTGATAGAGGCGGATTCAATGGGGATTTCAAAAGAGAGTTGGATATATAATTGAAAGTGATGAATTTAGAGGGCTAGGGAGATAGGACTGAAGAATGGGATAAGATGGGTAGTTCTTTCAGGAGTCAGTACAGATACAATAGGCTGAATAGCCTCCTTCTGTATTGTTAATTCAATGATTCTAGGAGTGGACAGGATGGATGGGGCTAGAAAGATCTTTTCAAAGTCTGAGGAGTCCAGAACCAGGGGTCACAGTCAATGTGTAAGATATAAGTCTTTTATGATAGAGATGAGGAGGATTTTCTTAACCCAGAGAGTGGTGAGCCTCTGAAATTCTCTGACACAGGAAACAGTTGAGACCAAAACATTGAAAACTTTTAAGAAAGATACAGTTATAGCTCTTAGGAGGAAAGGGATCAAAGAAAACAGGATATGCTTCAATATTATATGTTTGTATGACTCATGGCCCTCTCAGGGAGTGAAAGAATTCTCTCTACCTCAGTCTTAAATTGATGGTCCTGAATCTTTAAACAGTGATCCCTAGTTTTAGATTCTCTCACAAGTGGAAGCATTTTTTCCATATCCACCTTGCCAAGACTCCTCAAGATCCTATATGGTTCAATGAAGTCACCTAAACTGTGGCAGATTTAAGCCTAATCTGTCCAAATGTTCATCATAAGACAACCATCCTAGTACTCAGATGTGATCTCACCATTACCCTTTATAACTGAAGCACTATTTCCCTACTTTTGTATTCAATTCCACTTGTAATAAACAAACTGATTTGGATGCGAGCATAAGAGGTACAATTAGTAAGTTTGCAGATGACACCAAAATCGGAGGTGTAGTGGACAGCAAAGAGGGTTACCTCAGATTACAACAGGATCTGGACCAGATGGGCCAATGGGCTGAGAAGTGGCAGATAGAGTTTAAATCAGACAAATGCGAGGTGCTGCACTTTGGGAAAGCAAATCTTAGTAGGATGTATACACTTAATGGTAAGGTCCTAGGGAGTGTTGCTGAATAAAGAGATCTTGGAGTGCAGGTTCATAGCTCCTTGAAAGTGGAGTCGCAGGTAGATAGGATTGTGAAGAAGGCATTTGGTATGCTTTCCTTTATTGGTCAGAGTATTGAGCACAGGGGTTGGGAGGTCATGTTGCAGCTGTACAGGACATTGGTTAGGCCACTGTTGGAATATTGCGTACAATTCTAGTCTCCTTCCTATCGGAAAGATGTTGTGAAACTTGAAAGGGTTCAGAAAAGATTTACAAGGATGTTGCCAAGGTTGGAGGATCTGAGCTACAGGGAGAGGCTGAACAGGCTAGGGCTGTTTTCCCTGGAGCGTCGGAGGCTGAGGGGTTACCTTATAGAGGTTTACAAAATTATGAGGGGCATGGATAGGATAAATAGGCAAAGTCTTTTCGCTGGGGTCGGGGAGTCCAGAACTAGAGGGCATAGGTTTAGAGTGAGAGGGGAAAGATATAAAAGAGACCTAAGGGGCAACCTTTTCACGCAGAGGGTGGTATGTGTATGGAATGAGCTGCCAGAGGATGTGGTGGAGGCTGGTACAATTGCAACATTTAAGAGGCATTTGGATGGGTATATGAATAGGAAGGGTTTGGAGGGATATGGGCCGGGTGCTGGCAGGTGGGACTAGATTGGGTTGGGATATCTGGTCGGCATGGACAAGTTGGACCGAAGGGTCTGTTTCCATGCTGTACATCTCTATGACTCTATGACTAATTGCAACATTTAAGAGGCATTTGGATGGGTTTATGAATAGGAAGGGTTTGGAGGGTATGGGCCGGACGGTGGCAGGTGGGACTAGATTGGGTTGGGATATCTGGTCAGCATGGACGGGTTTGACCGAAGGGTCTCTTTCCATGCTGTATGACTCTATGACTCTAATAGCAATCTATTAGCTTTCCCAATTGCACCTGCACACCAACATTCTGTGATTCATATGCTAGGACACCCAGATATATCTGCATTTTGGAGTTTTAAAATCTCTCACTACTTAGGTAACATACTTCCTGCCAAAATGAGCAAATTTACATTTTCTTGCATTATACTTCATTTGCATACTCGCTTAACTAACATATATCCATTTTGTAGCCTACTTATTCCCATTACATGACAGATTTTCCTACCTATCTTTTGTTATCAACAAATTTAGCAACCACACCTTTGGTTGTCTCATTGTAAAATGTTGAGGCCCCAGCACTGGTCTCTGTGGCTACTACTTGCTACATCTTGTTAACCAGAAAATGATCCATTTGCAACATTTCTGAGTTTTATCCCATGTAGAAACGTTGATATTGTGCCTTTTATAATCAATTCCTGGTCATTAACATGTCTCAAAAAAGCGGTGCTCATATTTCCAGTCATTTAAAGCCAATTTTGCCCATTTATTCAACAGAATCAAGCAGGACCTGTGTAGATGGGAAGCGCTTCCGATCTCTTAGTCAGATAGCCCTCATTAAAATGAACATACTATAGAACATAGAACAATACAGCACACGATGTTGTGCTGAACATTTGTCCTTGCTTAAGCACCTATCCATGTACCTATCGAATTGCCGCTTAAAGGTCACCAATGATTCTGACTCTGCCACTCCCACAGGCAGCGCATTCCATGCCCCCACCACTCTCTGGATAAAGAACCTACCCCTAACATCCCCCCTATACATTCCACCCTTCACCTTAAATTTATGTCCCCTTGTAACACTCTGTTGTACCCGGGGAAAAAGTTTCTGACTGTCTACTCTATCTATTCCTCTGATCATCTTATAAACCTCTATCAAATCTCTATCCTTCGCCGTTCCAATGAGAAAAGGCCTAGCACTCTCAACCTATCCTCGTACGACCTATTCTCCATTCCAGGCAACATCCTGGTAAATCTCCTCTGCCCCCTCTCCAAAGCTTCCACATCTTTCCTAAAGTGAGGCGACCAGAATTGCACACAGTACTCCAAATGTGGCCTTATCAAAGTCCTGTACAGCTGCAACATCACCTCACGACTCTTGAATTCAATCCCTCTGCTAATGAACACTAATATACCATAGGCCTTCTTACAAGCTCTACCCACCTGAGTGGCAACTTTCAAAGAGCTATGAACAAAGACCCCAAGATTCCTCTGCTCCTCCACCTTACTAAGAACCCTACCATTAACCCTGTATTCCACATTGTTATTTGTCTTTCCAAAATGGACAACCTCACACTTGGCAGGGTTGAACTCCATCTGCCACTCCTCAGCCCAGCTCTGCATCATATCTAAGACCCTTTGCAGCCGACAACAGCCCTCCTCACTATCCACAACTCCACCAATCTTCGTATCGTCTGCAAATTTACTGACCCACCCTTCGACTCCCTCTTCCAAGTCATTAATAAAAATTGCAAACAGCAGAGAACCCAGAACTGATCCCTACGGAACTCCACTTGTAACTGGGCTCCAGGCTGAATATTTACCATCTACCACCATTCTCTGACTTCATCCGGTTAGCCAGTTCTCCATCCAATTGGCCAAATTTCCCACTATCCAATGCCTCCTGACTTTCCGCATAAGCCTACCATGGGGAACCTTCTCAAATGCCTTACTAAAATCCATGTACACTACATCCACTGCTCTACCCTCATCCACATGCTTGGTCACCTCCTCAAAGAATTCAATAAGACTTGTAAGGCAAGACCTACCCTTCACAAATCCGTGCTGGCTGTCCCTAATCAAGCAGTGTTTTTCCAGATACTCATAAATCCTATCCCTCAGTACCCTTTCTATTACTTTGCTACCACCGAAGTAAGACTAACTGGCCTGTAATTCCCAGTTATCCCTATTCCCTTTTTTGAACAGGGGCACAACATTCGCTACTCTCCAGTCCCCTGGTACCACCCTTGTTGACAGTGAAGACGAAAAGATCATTGCCAACGGCTCTGCAATTTCCTCTTTTGCTTTCCACATAATCCTAGGATATATCCCGTCAGGCCCAGGGGACTTGTCTATCCTCAAGTTTTTCAAAATGCCCAACACATCTTCCTTCCTAACAAGTATCTCCTCTAGCTTACCAGTCCGTTTCATACTCTCCTCTTCAACAATACGGTCCCTCTCATTTGTAAATACTGAAGAAAAGTACTCATTCAAGACCTCTCCTATTTCTTCCGACTCAATACACAGTCTCCCACTACTGTCCTTGATCGGACCTACCCTCATTCTCATCATTCTCATGTTTCTCACATACGCATAAAAGGCCTTGGGGTTATCTTTGATCCTACCACCAAAGAGTTTTCATGCCCTGTCTTAGCTCTTCTAATCCCTTTCTTCAGCTCCCTCCTGGCTATCCTGTATCCCTCCAATGCTCTGTCTGAACCTTGTTTCCTCAACCTTATGTAAGCCTCCTTCTTCCTCTTTACTAGATATTCAACCTCCCTCGTCAACCAAGTTTCCCTCACACGACCATCTCTTTCCTGCCTGACAGGTACATACATATCAAGGATACGTCGTATCTATTCCTTGAAAAAGTTCCACATTTCAACAACATCCTTCCCTGACAGCCTATGCTCCCAACTTATTCTCCTCAGATCCTGTCTTGCAGCATCGTATTTACCCTTCCCCCAATTGTAAAACCTATCCTGTTGCACGTACTTTTCTTTCTCCATAACCAAGGTGAAAGTCACAGAATTGTGGTCACCATCACCAAAATGCTCACCCACTAACAAGCCCATCACTTGTCCGGTTCATTACCAAGTACCAAATCCAATATGGCCTCCCCTCTGGTTGGACAATCTACATACTGAGTGAGAAAAGCTTCCTGGACACACTGCGCAAACACCGCCCCGTCCAATCTACTTGATCTAAAGAGCTTCCAATCAATATTTGGGAAGTTGAAATTGCCCATGACTACTACCCTGTGGCTTCTGCACCTTTCCAAAATCTGTTTCCCAATCTGTTTCTCCACATCTCTGCTGCTATTGGGAGGCCTATAGTAAACACCCAACAAGGTGACTGCTCCTTTCCTATTTCTGACTTCAGCCCATACTACCTCCAAAAGCAGATCCCCCTCGAATTGCCTTTCTGCAGCCATTATACCATTTCTAATTAGCAACACCACACCCCCTCCTTTTTTACCACCTTCCCTAATCTTACTGAAACATCTGTAACCAGGAACCTCCAACAACCATTCCTGTCCCTCTTCTATTCATGTTTCCGTGATGGCCACAACATCGTAGTCCCAAGTACCGATCCATGCCTTAAGTTCACCCATCTTATTTCTGATACTCCTCACGTTGAAGTATACACACTTGAACCCATCTCTGTGTCCGCAAGTATTCCCTGTCAGTGCTACCTTCTCCACAGCCTCCCTACATTCTTGGACATCCTGAAAAACAGCTAACCTACTTGCTGGACTACAAGTCCGAATCCCATCCCCCTGCCAAATTAGTTTAACGCCCCCCCCCTGCCCCCGAAGAGTGCCAGCAAACCTACCTCCCAGGATATTGGTGCCCTTCTGGTTCAGGTGCAACCCGTCCTGCTTGTACAGGTCCCACCTTCCCCAGAATGCAGTGCAATTGTCCAAATACCTGAAGCCCTCCCTCCTACACCATCCTTGCAGCCACGTGTTCAACTGCACTCTCTCCCTATTCCTTGCCTCACTGTCACGTGGCACCGGCAACAACCCAGAGATGATGACTCTGTCCGTCCTTGCTTTTAGCTTCCAGCCTAACTCCCTGAGCTCCTGAATGACCTCCCCAACCCTCTTCCTACCTATGTCGTTGGTGCCAATGTGCACCACGACGTCTGGCTGCAGACCCTCCCCCTCAAGGATTCTGAAGGCATGGTCCGAGACGTCTCGGACCCTGGCACCTGGGAGGCAACAAACCATCCGAGAGTCTCGCCCATGTCCACAGAACCACTTCTCTGTCCCTCTAACTATAGAGTTCCTATAACTAGCGCTCTCCACCTCTCCCCCTTTCCCTTCTGGGCCTCAGAGCCGGACCTTGTGCCAGAGACCCGGTCACTGCAGCTTACCCTGCTAGGCTGTCCCCCCCAACAGTATCCAAAGCGGTATACTTATTGTTGAGGGGAATGACCACAGGGGATCCCTGCACTGCCTGCTTCCTCCCCTTCCCACCTCTAACTGTTACCCAGCTACCTCTGTTCTCTGGCGTAACTATGTCCCTGTAGCTTCTAGCTATCACCCTCTTAGCCTCTCGGATAATTCTCAGTCACTCCAACTCCAGCTCCAGTTCCCTAACGCGGTCTGTGAGGAGCTGGAGCAGGCTGCACTTCCTGCAGATGAAGTCGGCAGGAGCGTCGTGGTCACCTCTACCTCAAACATCCTGCAGGAGGAACATTCCACTGCCTGCGCTGCCATAACTCTACACTTAGTCTCCAAAACAAGAACACTTAGTAGCTTACCTGTTCAGCCGACTGAGTCCTTTTTTTTTAGGTTAGAGGAGGAGGAGGGTGGGAGACACTACACGTGTCGTGTCTCAGGTTCCTTTTCCACTCAAATAACAATCACTTACCTTCCCAACAAGCTCTGCGCTCCGACTTCACTTTCGTCCAGCTCACGCCGCTCTCTGCTGCATCCTGCCCCGCCTGTGCTATCCTATGCAAATGCTTCCTCTGCTTTTTACGAAGCAAATATTTAGAAGACTGAACGGCTTATTTACTTCTTTTATCTGGTATCGCAAGCAGCCTCTAATTAAATTGACTAAATTGCAGTTACCTTACAGACTGGGAGGAGTGGGCCTCCCAGATATCAAAAACTATCAGTTAAGCTCATTTCTATCTTTCATGAATGATTGGGCCCGGGGGACCCCTCACTAACTTTGGTTGGGCATCGAAGCATCTCAGGCAAGATGCCCCTTATTAGCTTACTATTCTGAGATAAAATGAGAACTGTTAAGGAATATTGCCATCACCCAATAGTCATCAATATTATCAAGGCGTGGAGGGCAATGCATCAGTGTGAGGGCAATATTGCCAAAGCATCATTTTTGAAAGCCATAGTTGGTATGCCGAGCTTTTGGCCAGGGATGATAGATTCTGGGTTTAAACTATGTGCAGCTAGGGGCATGTCTTGTCTGGATGGTTTATTTGAGAGGGACATACCGATGTCTTTTGACCAGGTGGCTCGGAAATATGTATTGTCCAGCAGGGATCTCTTTCATTTTTTTTCAAATTAGAAACTTCATACAAAAAGAGACCACACTTCTAACTGATCCTTATAGATCCAATATGGAGAAGAGGGTGTTGACTGCTGAGGGTACATTATCTGTTAGCAATGCTTATCATTGATTGAGAGAGGCTTCCTCGGACGAGACCAAATGGCTCTGTAGGGTATGGGAGAGGGAGCTGGACATTGAGATCTCTTCTGAAATATGGGAGGATATCTGGGAAAATGCAATAAGGATCTCGATTTGCAAAAGGACCCACCACTTGCAATTGAAGGTTCTCCACAGGGTCCAGCTGGCCCCAGACCAGCTTGCTAAATTTAAGGCAGGGGCACCTCCAATGTGTCCTAAATGTAAAGTGAGCATTGGCACACGTACTCATTGTCTTTGGTCCTGCCACAGACTGTGGGCATACTGGACCACTGTTTTTTGGATTAGTGGTGCTGGAAGAGCACAACAGTTCAGGCAGCATCCAAGGAACAGCAAAATTGACGTTTTGGGCAAAAGCCCTTCATCAGGAATAAAGGCAGAGAACCTGAAGCGTGGAGAGATAATCTAGAGGAGGGTGGGGTGGGGAGAAAGTAGCATGGAGTACAGTAGGTGAGTGGGAGAGGGGATGTAGGTCATATAGGTGGAAAAGAAGATAGGCAGGTAGGACAAGTCATGGGGACAGTGCTGAGCTGGAAGTTTGGAACTAGGGTGAGGTGGGGGAAGGGGAAATGAGAAAACTGTTGAAGTCCACATTGATGCCCTGGGGTTGAAGTGTTCCAAGGCGGAAGATGAGGCGTTCTTCCTCCAGGCATCTGGTGGTGAGGGAGCGGCGGTGAAGGAGGCCCAGAACCTCCATGTCCTTGGCAGAGTGGGAGGGGGAGTTGAAATGTTAGGCCATGGGGCGGTGTGGTTGATTGGTGCGGGTGTCCCGGAGGTGTTCCCAAAGGGCTCTGCTAGGAGGCGTCCAATCTCCCCAATGTAGAGGACACCGCATCGGGAGCAGCGGATGCAATAAATGATATTAGTGAATGTACAGGTAGGTGTGGGCGCAGGTTTTACAGTTCCTGCGTTGGCAGGGGAAGGTGCCAGGATGGGAGGGTGGGTTGTAGGGAGACGTGGACCTGACCATGTAGTCATGGAGGGAACAGTCTTTGCGGAAGGCGGAAAGGGTGGGGAGGGAAATATATCCCTGGTAGTGGGGTCTTTTTGGAGGTGGTGGAAATGTCGGCGGATGATTTGGTTTATGCGAAGGTTGGTAGGGTGGAAGGTGAGCACCAGGGGTGTTCTGTCCTTGTTATAGTTGGAGGGGTGGGGTCTGAGGGCGGAGGTGCAGGATGTGGACGAGATGTGTTGGAGGGCATCTTTAACCATGTGGGAAAGGAAATTGCGGTCTCTAAAGAAGGAGGCCATCTGGTGTGTTCTGTGGTGGAACTGGTCCTCCTGGGAGCAGATACGGCAGAGGCGGAGGAATTGGGAATACGGGATGGCATTTTTGCAAGAGGTAGGGTGGGAAGAGGTGTAATCCAGGTAGCTGTGGGAGTCGGTGGGTTTGTAAAAAATGTCAGTGCCAGGTCGGTCATCATTAATGGAGATGGAGAGGTCCAGGAAGGGGAGGGAGGTGTTAGAGATGGTCCAGGTAAATTTAAGGTCAGGGTGGAATGTTTTGGTGAAGTTGATGAATTGCTCAACCTCCTCGCGAGAGCATGAGGTGGCGCCAATGCAGTCATCAATGTAGCGGAGGAAGCGGTGGGGAGTGGTGCCGGTGTAATTACGGAAGATCGACTGTTCTATGTAGCCAACAAAGAGACAGGCATAGCTGGGGCCCATACGTGTGCCCATGGCTACCCCTTTGGTCTGGAGGAAGTGGGAGGATTCGAAGGAGAAATTGTTCAGGGTGAGGACTAGTTCGGCCAAACGAATGAGAGTGTCGGTGGAAGGGTATTGTTGGGGATGTCGGGAGAGGAAAAAATGGAGGGCTTGGAGGTCCTGGTCATGGCGGATGGAGGTGTAGAGGGATTGGATATCCATGGTGAAGATGAGGCATTGGGGGCTGGGGAAACTGAAGTCTTGGAGGAGATGGAGGGCGTGGGTGGTGTCTCGAACGTATGTGGGGAGTTCCTGGACTGGGGGGATACGACAGTGTCGAGGTAGGAAGAGATAAGTTCAGTGGGGCAGGAGCATGCTGAGACAATGGGTCGGCCAGGGTGGTCAGGCTTGTGGATCTTGGGAAGGAGGTAGAACCGGGCAGTGCGGGGTTCCTGGACTATGAGGTTGGGAGCTGTTTGTGGGAGATCTCCTGAGGTGATGAGGTTCTGTATGGTCTGGGAGATGATGGTTTGGTGATGGGGGTGTGAGGTCATGGTCGAGGGGGAGGTAGGAAGAGGTGTCCTCGAGTTGGCCTTTGGCTTCAGCGGTATAGAGGTCAGTGCGCCAGACTACCACTGCGCCCCCTTTTTCTGCTGGCTTGATGGTGAGGTTGGGATTGGAGCAGAGGGATTGGACGGCTGCGCGTTGTGAGGGCGAGAGGTAGGAGTGGGGGAGGGGGGTAGACAGATTGAGGCGGTTAATGTCCCGACGGCAGTTGGAAATGAAGAGATCGAGGACGGGTAATAGGCCAGCCAGTGTCCAGGTAGATGCAGTGTGTTGGAGGTGGGCGAAGGGGTCCTTGGAAGGTGGGCGGGAGTTCTGATTGTAAAAGTAAGCTCGGAGGCGGCGGAAGAAGTGTTTGACGTCACGGCGTGTATTAAATTCATTGATGCATGGATGGAGGGGGATGAAGGTGAGTCCTTTGCTGAGGACTGATCGTTCGTCCTCAGTGAGGGGAAGGTCTGGAGGGATGGTGAAAACGTGGCAGGGCTAGGAGCTGGGATCTGGTGTGGGTGTGGATCTGGGAGTGGGGGCGGAGCCAGTAACTGGAGTGGGTGTGATGGTGGGGGGAATGGGGTGGAGTCATGAGCAGGGGTGGTGCTCCCCTCAGGGTTCTGGGGGCCGGGAATGGTGACAGTGGGATATGTGGGGGGGCGTGTCAGCAGAATGCAGGTGAGTGGCGTTAGTGGGGGTGGAAGTGGTGGCAGACACGGCAGTAGGGGTGGTGGAAGTCACTGAGCGTGTGACATCAGCGATGATGTGAGGGGCGGAAGTGCATACTGGACCACTGTGGTCGGCGAAATAGAGAAGGCCTTGGAGATGGAGATGGACCCGATGTCTCTTCTTCTTGGCTTTGTTAATTCACTTTCATAGAGTCATAGAGTCATAGAGATGTACAGCATGGAAACAGACCCTTCAGTCCAACCCGTCCATGCCAACCAGATATCCCAACCCAATCTAGTCCCACCTGCCAGCACCCGGCCCATATTCCTCCAAACCCTTCCTATTCATACACCCATCCAAATGCTTCTTACATGTTACAATTGTACCAACCTCCACCACTTCCTCTGGCAGCTTATTCCATACCCGTACCACCCTCTGTGTGAAAAGGTTGCCCCGTAGGTCTCTTTTATATCTTTCCCCTCTCACTCTAAACCTATGCCCTCTAGTTCTGGACTCCCCAACCCCTGGGAAAAGACTTTGCACATTTACCCTATCCATGCCCCTCATTATTTTGTAAACCTCTATAAGGTCACCCCTCAGCCTCCGACACTCCAGGGAAAACAGCCCCAACCTGTTCAGACTCTCCCTATAGCTCAAATCCTCCAACTCTGGCAACATCCTTGTAAATCTTTTCTGAACTCTTTCAAGTTTCACAACATCTTTCCAATAGGAAGGAGACCAGAATTGCATGCAATATTCCAACAGTGGCCTAACCAATGTCCTATACAGCCGCAACATGGCCTCCCAACTCCTGTAGTCAGTACTCTGACCAATAAAGGAAAGCATACCAAATGCCTTCTTCACTATCCTTTCTACCTGCGACTCCACTTTCAACGAGCTATGAACGGCACTCCAAGGTCTCTTTGTTCAGCAACACTCCTAAGACCTTACCATCAAGTGTATAAGTCCTGCTAAGATTTGCTTTCCCAAAATGCAGCATCTAACATTTATCTGAATTAAACTCCATCTGCCACTTCTCAGTCCATTGGCCCATCTGGTCAAGATCCTGTTGTAATCTGATGCAACCCTCTTCGCTGTCCAATTTTGGTGTCATCTGCAAACTTACCAACTGTACCTCTTATGCTCGCATCCAAATCATTTATGTAAATGACAAAAAGTAGAGGACCCAGCACTGATCCTTGTGGCACTCCGCTGGTCACAGGCCTCCAGTCTGAAAAACAACCCTCACCACCACCCTCTGTCTTCTACCTTTGAGCCAGTTCTGTATCCAAATGGCTAGTTCTCCTGGTATTCCATGAGATCTAACCTTGCTAATCAGTCTCCCATGGGGAACCTTATCGAATGCCTTACTGAAGTCCATATAGATCACATCTACTGCTCTGCCCTCATCAATCTTCTTTGTTACTTCTTCAAAAACCTCAATCAAGTTTGTGAGACATGATTTCCCACGCACAAAGCCATGTTGACGATCCCTAATCAGTCCTTGCCTTTCTAAATACATGTACATCCTGTCCCTCAGGATTCCCTCTAACAACTTGCCCACCTCTGAGGTCAGGCTCACTGGTCTATAGTTCCCTGGCTTGTCTTTACCGCCCTTCTTAAACAGTTGCACCACGTTAGCCAACCTCCAGTCTTCCGGCACCTCACCTGTGACTACCAATGATACAAATATCTCAGCAAAAGGCCCGGCAATCTCTTCTCTAGCTTCCCACAGAGTTCTCATTTATACCTGATCAGGTCCTGGGGATTTATCCACCTTTATCCATTTCAAGACATCCAGCACTTCCTCTTCTGTAATCTGGACATTTTGCAAGATGTCACCATCTATTTCCTTACATTCTATATCTGCCAAATCCTTTTCCATAGTAAGTAATGATGCAAAATACTCATTTACTATATCCCCCATTTTCTGTGGCTCCACACGAAGGTCTCCTTGCTGATCTTTGAGGGGCCCTCTTCTCTCCCTAGTTACCCTTTTGTCCTTAATGTATTTATAAAAACCCTTTAGATTCTCCTTAATTCTATTTGCCAAATGTATCTCATGTCCCCTTTTTTGTCCTCCTGATTTCTCTCTTATATACTCCGACTACCTTTATACTCTTCTAAGGATTCACTCAATCTATCCTGTCTATACCTTACATATGCTTCCTTCTTTTTCCTAACCAAACCCTCAATTTCTTTAGTCATCCAGTATTCCCTATACCTACCAGCCTTTCATTTCACCCTGACAGGAATGTACTTTTTCTGGATTCTCGTTATCTCATTTCTGAAGGCTTCCCATTTTCCAGCCGTCCCTTTACCTACGAACATCTGCCCCCAATCAGCTTTCGAAAGTTCTTGCCTAATACTGTCAAAATTGGCCTTTCTCCAATTTAGAACTTCAACTTTTAGATCTGGTCTATCCTTTTCCATCACTATTTAAAAACTAATAGAATTATGGTCACTGGCCCCAAAATGCTCCCCCACTGACATCTCAGTCACCTGCCCTGCCTTATTTCCCAAGAGTAGGTCAAGTGTTGCACCTTCTCTAGTAGGTACATCCACATACTGAATCAGAAAATTGTCTTGTACGCACTTAAGAAATTCCTCTCCATCTAGACCTTTAACACTATGGCAGTCCCAGTCTATGTTTGGAAAGTTAAAAAGCCTTCCATAACCACCCTATTATTCTTACAGATAGCTGAGATCTCCTTACAAGTTTGTTTCTCAATTTCCCTCTGACTATTAGGGGGTCTTTAATTCAATCCCAATAAGATGATCATCCCTTTCTTATTTCTTAGTTCCACCCAAATAACTTCCCTGGATTTATTTCCAGGAATATCCTCTCTCAGCACAGCTGAAATGCTATCTCTTATCAAAAATGCCACTCCCCCTCCTCTCTTGCCTCCCTTTCTATACTTCCTATAGCATTTGTATCCTGGAACATTAAGCTGCCAGTCCTGCCCATCCCAGTTCCATGTTTCTAACCATGCCCTGAGTTCATCTGCCTTCCCTGTTAGGCCCCTTGCATTGAAATAAATGCAGTTTAATTTATTAGTCCAACCTTGTCCCTGCTTGCCCTAACTGTTTGACTCGCTTCTGTTCTCAGCTGTACCAGTCTCAGATTGATCTCTTTCCTCACTATCTCCCTAGTCCCACCCCCCCACCTTACTAGTTTAAATCCTCCCGAGCAGCTCTAGCAAATCACCTTGCCAGTATATTAGTCCCCTTCCAATTTAGGCGCAATCCGTCCTTCTTGTACAGTTCACTTCTACCCCAAAACAGATTCCAATGATCCAAAAATATGAATCGTTTTCCCATACACCAGCTCCTCAGCCATGCATTCATCTGCTCTATCCTCCTATTCCTGCCCTCACTAGCTTGTAGCACTGGGAGTAATCCAGATATTACAACTCTTGAGGACCACCTTTTTAAAATTTCTGCCTAACTCTCTGTAATCTCCCTTCAGAATCTCAACCTTTTCCCTTCTTATGTCGTTGGTTGCAATGTGGACAATGACCTCTTGCTGGCCCTTCTCCCCCGTGAGAATATTCTGCACCCTTTCTGCGACATCCTTGATCCTGGCACCAGGGAAACAATACACTATTCTGCTTTTTCTCTGCTGACCACAGAAACGCCTGTCTGTACCTCGGACTATAGAATCCCCTTACACAATTGATTTCTTGGAAACCGATGTACCTCTCGTTGCATTACAGCCAGTCTCAATACCAGAAACTTGGCTGTTTGTGCTACATTCCCCTGACAATCCATCACCCCCTACATTATCAAAAACAGTATACTTGTTTGAAATGGGTATATCCACAAAAGACTGCTGCACTAGGTGCCTTCCTCTCTTACCTTTCCTGGAGTTAATCCATCTATGTGACTGTATCTGAGACATTCCCCCTTCCTATAACTGCCATCCATCACATACTGTTGCTGTTGCAAATTCCTCATTGCTTCTAACTGTCTCTCCAACCGATCCATTCGATCTGATAAGATTTGCATCCAACAACATTTGTGGCAGATATAATCCGCAGTAACCCTTAAACTCTCTTTAAACTCCCACATCTGAGGGAATATCCTTCCTCAGCACAGCTGTAATGCTGTCTCTTATCAAAAATGCCACTCCCCCTCCTCTCTTGTACATATCACTGGACTAAAGGCTATTTTTGCTCCTTCACAATCTACAGACCAGAAAATAACACCATCTTATTCCTCTACAAAACACTGCCCCAGGTTAAATTAATAGTTATGGCTTATATTTTAAGTTTAATCAAGAGACATATCACCAAAAATATATAATCAAGAAAGAACCCACTCCACTCACTACTGCAGCCTTTCTGTTGGACATATTTAAAACAATGATTAACTATCTGATTCTGTGCTGTGAACTTCACCCAAACAGGTTCCTCCAAGATCAGTTGTGAATTTCACTGTTTGTTAATTTTCCGAGACACACTCTGATGTCTAGTGATACATTAATTCAAAACAGCAAAGGCAGTAACTGTGCAGGTTCTCTCTCTCTCTCCTCTCTTCTACACTGTCCTCATCATAGAACATAGAACATAGAACATAGAAGAATACAGCGCAGTACAGGCCCTTCGGCCCTCGATGTTGCACCGATCCAAGCCCACCTAACCTACACTAGCCCACTATCCTCCATATGCCTATCCAATGCCCGCTTAAATGCCCATAATGAGGGAGAGTCCACCACTGCTACTGGCAGGGCATTCCATGAACTCACGACTCGCTGAGTAAAGAACCTACCCCTAACATCTGTCCTATACCTACTAACCCTTAATTTAAAGCTATGCCCCCTTGTATTAGCTGACTCCATACGTGGAAAAAGATTCTCACTATCGACCCTATCTAAACCCCTAATCATCTTGTACACCTCTATCAAGTCACCCCTTGTGGTGAAAGGGTTAAAATTGTGTCCCAATACATGTGTGAATCTAACCGAAAATGGAAGGTGTCGCTTAGTCCCGTGTGAATCTTATTACACACCTTCCCGTGTGAATCTTCTTATCTATATGTGACCAGAATGGAATGTGTTTTTCAGCCTTGCTCTGCTGTTCACATGAATGTTTAGATCTCGAAAAGAGTATATCAGCTGGAAAAGTCTCCAGTTCGGTAGAGTCTGCTCCGGGGTTGCGTTTAACCGCCGAGCGTGGGTTGTTGGCAACCGCTCTACGAGAACTGACGGCTCCCAGTTCCGGTAACACGTAGAGTGAGTATAAACCAGACCCGTTGTAAGTACGAGACCTGGTTGTGGCGACGCTGCGGGGAATAAAACACTTATATTCTAGCAGACTCGCCTCTTGGCTGTTTGTTCTGTGTCAGACTACTTTCCTGCGAGCCTGGTCCTTGACCTTGAGAATTTTTTAAAACATTTTGGCGTAGCCGGCAGGATCAATCGCAATTGAGGAAAGATTTTGATACAGAACAATGTTTTGGAAAAAGGCTAAGAAACCAGAGGAACAAACTGTGGAGGTCCCGACCGTCCCGGGATGGCATGGACCGTGGCATGGCGTGGCAGTTTGTTTGAGAAATGGTGGGGGGCGACCGGAGAACTGGGAGGCCGAGGGCGTAGGAACCCCAGGGTCGCTGCTGTCCACCCTTGAGAGGATCCCAGTCCTGCCGAAGAACCCCTTGCCTGGGGTACAGCGGAGGATGTGGGCCTGTGCGGCGGCTTGTAGACAACAGTCAGACAAGCGCCAAAAAGCTGAAGCAGAATTAGCCCTCCTGAAACATGAGCAGGGACTCAGTTCGGGAGATGCCTCTATGTTGAGGCAGGAAATTATGAAGTTAAAAGCTGAATTGACAGCATTAACTGAACTAGCAGGACGAACTATTATGTATCTGTCTGCTAAGAAACGGAAAGAGAAAAGGAAGGTCCCTCGAACCCCGGACCCAGTACAAGTACGGGCGTTTGTAGCCCAGTTAAATAACGGGGATCGGTGGGATATCGATCATTGGGATGGGAACATTTGGGGAGATTCAGATGATCAGTACGAAGAGGACCCACCCGTACTCCAAGCTAAACCAGTGGTTAGGAGAAAGCAGGTTCAGAGACGTCTCCCAGTGCAACGGGAGGTAATGTTAGATGAGGAAGGAAACCCTATACGGAATGAACAAGGGGAGGCAATTATGCATGAATTACCGCGGGCTCAGCCTCCTGCAGAATTCTCTGAATTAACGGAAGACTTCACTACCGATGAGGTGCTGTTTATCACCCAGAAAACCCGACGTAATCCTGGGGAGCCGTTAGAGCTATGGCTAATTCGGCTCCTCGAGGAAGGAGGGCAACAAGTGCAGGTAGACTATCAGGATGCTCCCAAGTTTGGTGGATTAGCAAAGGATGCTGCCATAGACCTGGGGTACCGCAGACAAGCCAAGGATATGGTAATAGATCGCAGTATGGGGACCTTATTTGGGATGTATGCCAGGGCAGTGGCCGAACAGTATCCCTTCCCGTCCGATTGGCCCCCCTTGGAAGGAACTTGGACAACAATTAAGGAAGGGGTTCAGAGGCTAACCCGTTTGTGTGTGCGGGATGCCCTGTTGCTGGGAGTGCTGGACGAGGTAGATAACACAAATGTTAGTAGACAGACTAGAGACCACCTAGTGAAGACTGCCCCCCCCATTATAAACCACTGTTATTAACCATAATGTTGAGTGGACGGGGAGAAACCCTAGGAGATGCCCGTAGTATGATGAGGGAGATAGGTGGTTTGGGGGATTGGGGACCCACAACCCGTGCTTCTCAGGGGGGCATGGAGGGGCGTCGCCCTGAGGCTCGGGCAGGGGGAAAAGTAAACCCTAATCAAGGAAGTAACCAAGGCCCCTCACGGCGTGCTTTGTGGCAAGCTTTGATACGGGCGCAGGTCCCAGCATCGGAGATTGATGGCCTACCTACACCGGAATTAAAAGACTTATGCAGACGAAAGGGACTGAAGGTGTCCCGGGTAGAGACGGAGTCCCGACCCACTATGGAAGACCTAGTGGAATTACTAACACAAAAATGTCAGACACGGGGTCCGGTTGTTAATGAGCCTCGAAGGGGTAGAACTTCCACTTCCCAGCGGTGGGAATCCTCGGAGGACGAGGAGGAGAAGGAGGTACGGCCTCCCCTCCGAGAGTGTTATAAAGTGGATAGGCGTGGCCGGAAACCTAGTAAGAAAGGCAAGAACAAGAAGGGCGAGGCAAACGTCTTTACCCAGTGCTGTCTGGGGAAGATGAATGGGAGGAACAATAGGAATCGGGCCAAGCCCCAAGGGTTTGCCCACGAACGAGCCAATGGTCAGCAGACGACATTCGACCTCATGTATCATTGACTATCTATTGGCGCAAATCCGTCCAAACCGTTATGGCTCTAGTGGACACAGGGGCGGAGGCCACCTTAATCTATGGGACGCCCCATAAGTTTAAAGGAACCCCAGTCACGCTGGTTGGGCTGGGAGGTAATCTGATTGAAGGAAAAACAGTACAATTGCCCCTAAAGATAGGTACAATGCCCATTAAAACTTATTCAATTATCATTACACCAGTTAGAGAATGGATCCTGGGAATGGACATTCTGGCCGGTTTAACACTTCACCTCCAACAAGGGAAGTTTGAATTTGGAATCACGAAAATGGCTTTGCGCTGTAGGACGGTGTTAGTGGGAAAGGTTAAAATGGACCCCTTCCCCATCCCGATCGCCGATCGCGTAATAAGTCTTAGACAGTATAGGATTCCCGGCGGACATAAAGAAATATCCGCCACAATTAAGGATTATTTGGAAGCGGGAGTGCTTAGGACATGCACCACGGCGTGGAATAACCCCTTATGGCCCGTACATAAAGCCGATGGGTCATGGCGGATGACGGTAGATTATCGGCAACTAAACCGTCACACTCCGGCCTTGACGGCAGCGGTCCCGGATGCCGTCACTATTATAGGACGAATCCAACATCATCCAGGGGTGTGGTACGGAGTAATTGATTTGGCTAATGCCTTCTTCACAATTCCTATTCCCGAAGATAGGCAGGAACAGTTCGCATTCACTTGGGAGGGTAGACAATTCACGTTCACGCGATTGCCCCAAGGATATCTGCATAGCCCTACTATCTGCCACCGGATAGTTGCAGAACACTTGGCTGCCTTTAAAGTGCCTGACGAAGTGATGATCTCGCACTATATTGACGATATGATGATACAGGGGACAAGTCAGAAGCAGGTTCAGGAATTGCTGGACCAACTGGTTCAACATATGCGAGGATATGGGTGGGAGATCAACCCAGCCAAAATCCAGGGTCCCTCACAAACGGTAAAATTCTTAGGAATCGTGTGGAACAAGGGGGAAAGGGAAATCACTGCGAAAGCTAAAAATAAGATTCAGGTCTTTGCCGTCCCTCACACCCAGAAGGACGTGCAGCAATTTATTGGGTTATTCGGATTCTGGAGACAGCATATTCCCCATTTAGGACAAATTTTAAAACCTTTGTATCGAGTTACGAGGAAAAAGGCAGCGTTCGAATGGACGGAGGTCCATCAAACTGCATTTGAAATGGCCAAGCAAGCGATACAGCAAGCTGTATCCTTGGGAAAGATACAGTCAGGACCTGTAGAACTGCAAGTCTCAGCACAGGGGGATTATGCCAATTGGAGCTTATGGCAAAAACAGGGAAGAACCCGTAAGCCATTGGGATTTTGGTCCCGAAAATTACCCCCGGCAGGGGAACGGTATACCCCCTTTGAGAAACAGTTATTAGCATGCTACTGGGGCTTGGTGGAAACCGAAGCCCTGACCATTGGACATGAAGTGATCATGAGAACAGCTATCCCTATTCTTCCGTGGGTACTTAGTGACCCCACTACCCACCGAATAGGAACTGCCCAAGAGAGCAGCATCATTAAATGGAAATGGTATGTGTCGGAGAGAGTGCGGACTGGACAGAAGGGAGTGTCAGTCCTACATGAGCAAGTGGCGGAGGCCCCTGAGGAAGGGGAAAAACGGTTTGAGGTGATTGAATACAAGGAATCACCCGTTAAGATGGGAAAACGGTATGATGAACTGACCCCGGATGAACAAGCCACGGCTTGGTTCGTAGATGGGTCAGCCCAATGGAAAGCGGGACAGCGTAGATGGAAAGCTGCCGCCTTTAACCCAAAACAAGGCACTACCCTAGAAGAATTAGGGGAGGGAAAAAGTAGTCAGTGGGCTGAATTAAAAGCAGTGCATATGGTAGTCATGTCGGCTGGACTGGACTTACGAGCGTTAACTACACAGACTTTGGTCCAACAAAAACCTACGGTGATTAAGACCGGATTAGGATTGATTTGTCCCCCTGGGACCTATGGGCATATCCTCCCGCGATCGGGATTGTCACTAAAGGGGATTGATGTAATGGCAGGAGTAATTGACGCGGACTACCAAGGAGAATTGGGAGTAGTCCTGGTCAACATTACATCTGAACCTTATGTGATACAGAAGGGAGACAGAATAGCACAATTAGTTATTAAACCATGTAACCTTACAACAGTGGAAGAGACGGGAGCTCCCGTTAAGGTTACTGAGCGTGGGACGGGGGGATTTGGGTCTACTGACACTAAGGGTGCCAAGGTATGGGTACGCCAGACAACTGGTCCCCCCAAACCGGCAGAGATCATAGCCCAAGGAAAAGACAGTCTGGTCACCATTATGTATCCTGGGGAATCAGTCTGGAGGAGTGTGCCAGCTCAGTCGTTGGTACCCTTATCGAAACAAAATGTAGGTTGGAAAATTAGTAGTGAGGAACGACAGCAAGATGATTTTAAGTGCGCGGCAAATCAATGGTGTACAATTTTAGATCTCACGAGTGATTGTCAAATGTATACTTGTGTACGATGTTATAAGGGGAGAAATGTAACTTTGATAACCCCTAACTGTACATTGATGTTGAATGCAACGGTGAATATGTGTCATTGGAATATAACCGCTCGTGAATGTGAAAACTCAAACGGGACACGATGGAACATCACGACTGGAGTTGAGGACATCTGGATCAGCAATGGAACAGTTATTCAAAACCGGACTCGAATGTTATGGCTGATCTTGGTGCGCCCTAACGTCTCTGACACGCACCGCACACAGTTGGCTCCCATTATGTCAACTTGTCAGCAGATGGCCCAGGCAGTACTGCACACTGATGTTCACTGGCAGGTGCGGCTGCCGGCTATCCCAGAATGCCAACATAAGAGGAGGCGGCGTGCATGGTATGACACTCTACTGGGAGGTGCAGGAACTGTCATGGGTATCTCAAATGCTATTGACTCTGAGGTAACCCGTACTAAATTATCTAACACGGGACAGGCCACCTCACAAGGACTACATACTATTGGAAGGTGGATGCCATCCGTAATGATGACTCAAGGAGAGACAGCTGAAATAATGATACGATCTCTGCAATGGGAACTGGATGTCTGGGGTGCCACTCAGGAACTGTTTGAGAACATTACGGCTCAGTTAAATTGGACTGCCTGTCATATTCAAATGTTGCATGCTCAAATACAGAAAGAACGCTTTTTGCGTGTGGTAACATCCCCCAATGTACAAGCGTGGAGGGGAATATGGAATGTATCTGAGAAATTGTGGATGATAACCCATCCATGGTGTAACGCAACTATGTGTAACGGATACTTTGTTACCATGAATGTAACCCACACTGTTACGGTCTGTCGATATTATGTATTACCAGTGATTACATCTTCTGGATATTATTTTCTGAAGACAAGGGGACAGTGGTTTAGCCCAGATACCAATATTACCTATGATCTGTCCGCTTGTGAACAGACTGATCAGGGGAAAACTTGCCTACTGATGGACAGGTATCGGGACCCTTGCTTGACTAAGGGAACGGCCCTGTGCGAATGGACTGTTGAAACTCCAAGGGACATGATGTGGCAGATTGGGCCACACACGCTCTGTGTGGCTACCAATAATCCACATCCTATCGGGATGCCTCTCAAATGTCTATCAGTGGCACTGGCAGAATCAGACCTATCTGTTGACCACTTATAGCAGTGCTCGCCACTTTACCAAGGTGCAGTGGAAAGTGCTGATGAATCCTTGGAACATTTCCCTGGATCGGTTTAAGCGAGCATTGGACCGATCCGAGGAGCTTAAGCAGATATTACGAAAGCATCAAACCAATGTCACCAAGGTTACGGTGTCTACCTTTATACATGGACAGGAGGTAGTACATGCTGCCCGTGTAGTGGACGTGGAGTCAGCTCATCATTGGTGGGACATATTGAGTGGTATGTCCTCCACTGCGGGGACATTCCTGTTCCCACCCTTGTCGATCCTGGTAGCGGTCCTGGTGATTTTAACATGCTATAATGTCCTGACTTGCTTGTATATTTGGCGTGTACGTAGGCGCTTGTTAGAAAGAATACATATGGGCATAATGTAACACATGTATTGGGCCAAGCAGTGGAATGTGGTGAAAGGGTTTAAATTGTGTCCCAATACATGTGTGAATCTAACCGAAAATGGAAGGTGTCGCTTAGTCCCGTGTGAATCTTATTACACACCTTCCCGTGTGAATCTTCTTATCTGTATGTGACCAGAATGGAATGTGTTTTTCAGCCTTGCTCTGCTGTTCACATGAATGTTTAGATCTCGAAAAGAGTATATCAGCTGGAAAAGTCTCCAGTTCGGTAGAGTCTGCTCCGGGGTTGCGTTTAACCGCCGAGCGTGGGTTGTTGGCAACCGCTCTACGAGAACTGACGGCTCCCAGTTCCGGTAACACGAAGAGTGAGTATAAACCAGACCCGTTGTAAGTACGAGACCTGGTTGTGGCGACGCTGCGGGGAATAAAACACTTATATTCTAGCAGACTCGCCTCATGGCTGTTTGTTCTGTGTCAGACTACTTTCTTGCGAGCCTGGTCCTTGACCTTGAGAATTTTTTAAAACACCCCTAAACCTTCTTTTCTCCAATGAAAACAACCCCAAGTGCCTCAGCCTTTCCTCATACGATCTTTCTACCATACCAGGCAACATCCTGGTATACCTCCTCTGCACCCGTTCCAGTGCCTCCACATCCTTCCTATAGTATGGCGACCAAAACTGCACACAATACTCCAGATGCGGCCGCACCAGAGTCTTATACAACTGCAACATGACCTCAGTACTCCGGAACTCAGTTCCTCTACCAATAAAAGCCAGTACGCCATATGCCTTCTTCACCACACTATTTACCTGGTTGGCAACTTTCAAAGATCGGTGTACATGGACACCAAGATCCCTCTGCTCATCCACACTACCAAGTATCCGTCCATTAGCACAGTACCCCATCTTTTTATTACTCATGTGCTTCCTTTGTCTGTTCTTCTCCCTTTTAAAACTGCTGTTGTTTTGACTTTTTTTTCCCAAAGTTCCAAAACAATGCAACAACATATAAAACAGTAATTGCTGCTCCTGGAATTCAAGGAAATCACCTCCAACACCTAAAATACCTCAAAAAGGAGCAGCTTTACAGCCAGAAACGTTTCCCATCCTCCATCTTGGATTACCCAGAATCCTTACATTAGATACTCATTAAAAAAAGGCTTTTCAGTATCTTCAGTTTTTGTACTGCTTGGGTTGGTGTTGGAAAATCCCCCCAGGGCTGGCGGGCTGGCATAAGCTAGTCATGGAGCACATCCCCTTAGACCTTCTTACGAGTATGGTGCACCATAAAACTGAGAATTTCTATAAGACCTGGTGACCCTTTTTGGACAACCTGGGTACAGATTTGTCTGCCATACTAATAAGAGCCTTTATATAGCTATGGCAATTCTATGTAATGGATTTGGTATCCAGAGGGGAGGAACTACAAACATATGAATATGTATAAACTTACGTGCTCACTGATCGAGGGCTATTGCTTTGTTTTGCTGAGCTTGTTATGGTTATTATCACTATTATTATTGTTAAGATTTTCCTTTTTTAGCTTAGTTATTAGTAATTATTTATTTACATAATTAGCCAGTTTGATTTTTGATATTGGTTTGGTTTTGTATTTGTTGTAATATTCAAAAGAAAAAAAAATCCTATTTTAATAAAAACCTACATTTTATAAAAATATGATATGTGGTAACTTTAGGAAGCATAATAGCAACAGATTACTTGAATCTGTGCTTCCCAAATCTTTCCACATTTGAGATTTCCCTTGTGCCTTCTCTGAGTCTGCTATAAACCAATTAACTGCACCGATTAATCAACAATTTCATTTTCATTGTTATTGTATTGTATCATTTATCGTTTTGACCAGCAGGATAGTAGAAGATAAGCCTTGGTCATTTTTTTGACTAGCAATTCTATGTTCCTAACTGATTGCTGTTCCTGACACCTGTTGCTACTGCAGCTGATCTTTCCACTTTTTGGAGTCTCAGTCTCTCTGCTCCCAGTCATCTGCTGCATGGTTCAGACAAGCCTGGCCAGAAAAGTAGGACAACTGTTGAATTTTTCACAAATCTGAAACTGTTTTCTGCAAATTCAATATATGGCATACAATATAAATTTAAAATGAAATGAAAGCTGATAGTCTTTGCAGGGAATTATTTTTATCTGTTACAGACTACTTCTTAGTTCTCACATCAGTTGCAAAATGTTAATTATGTTCATATTTTGTAAAGGTTCTCAGAATTTTGAAACATTGGGTTGTGAGTGTATTGCAGCTTCTTTCTGCTTTTTACAGCCATAGATGTTTATTTAAAAATTCAAAAGTTTCATTACGCAGGTAATTTATGAATTGTACTGTGCGGTGTAGAATGAAACAGGTATTGAAAAATGACCCAAGCTTTTGAGGTACTTGATAGCATCCTATAGAGAATATGGGTGGGAAGTGCAATTCTTTAATCTATTACCTCACCTCAAGGAGTGTTTAATATAGCCCAATGGTAGAAATTCCAGGAACCGAGCAGAAAGAAAGCCAAGTAATGTTAGTTTCTTTAAGCAGAAATTTATTTACTATTGGGCAACAAATGTCATTCAAAAGATTTGGTATTTCATCTGTATTTTGACTGATTCTCTTTGTGGTGGTTTCCAATTGTTCTCTGACCAATTTACTAATAGACAAAATGAAAGATTTTTTCTGTAATAGGGTGTTTTAATTTAAGGGGAATTTGAGCTTTGCATTCTGTGAAAATGTTAACATTTCTCAAACATTAACATGATACTTAAATAAAAGCAAAATACTGTGGATACTGGAAATCAGAAACAAATGCAGAAAATCCTGGAGAAACCAGAAGATCTGGAAGCATCTGTGGAGAGAGAAACAGAAGCAAGGTAAGAAATGTTAACTGTTTCCCTCTCCAAAGATGCTGCCAGACCTGCTTAGTCTCTCCAACATTTTCTATGTTTGCTGAAAATACCACTTGTTCTATGGAGGCCTAACAAATCCTGTGCATTTATGCTGCAGTATAGGCGTATAATGTAACATATACTGTATTTTTGAGACAAAATTAAACAGCTCAGCTCTACGGCACAAAATTGTGAGTGGTTCTACAATGAATAAACATTTAAAACTCAATTATGTACATTACAGGCTAATAAAATGAATCAGGGATTTTATTTGAAATTGTGAAACCAACTCTTTCCAAATCCTCAGGCCCACAAACTAAAGGAAGAAAGCAGCCAAGAAGAAATATAAGCATAAATAAGGCTGATGCTCTGGATTTAATGAGTGATTATCATAACTGGAAAACAGCAGATCGGAGATTCCAGTCGAACCATTTAGTTGAGACATTTTAACCTTAACCTCATGGTCACAGGCATACTATACAAAAATAAAAGAGAAATAAGATTATCTGATGGGAAAAATATCAAATTATATATTTAAATACTCACCTGTATTCCATAAATTGACTGAATGCTAAAAAAAAAGACATTACAAAGCCCAATGAGGTTTCTGTTAAAACAACAGATTAAACAACGTTAATACTCCCTGATGATTATAGACCAACTGCCTGCCAATAATACACTGGAGTGAGGGCCCTTGTGATAGATACAGTTATGGTATCTTTGCCTTTGAGCCAACAGGCTCGTGGTCAATTCCTACATGTTCCAGTGGTGCGTCATCACGCAGGAACTGGTTGATTAAAATTAGATGGAGTGATTGGAATGGAACACACGTGACAATTTAATAAAATGAGAAAACTGGCAAACACAATGAAGTTTTAAGTTGTGCTGATAGTAGTGATGAAGGGGTTAGTGGGAGAATCGCCTGGGAAAAACCACTGTGCTTGACTAGTGAGAGGAAAATGAAATGAATTAGTGGCGCTCACGGATCTCTCATGTATGGGGTTGGGGAGTACAAAACACAGAAGAGCGCGTTGGAAGTATATATTGTATCTGAATAGCTGGGAGAACAGAAATGGATAAATGGGGGAAGGAAAACACTGTAAATTCATGTTATTTTGTCAGCCACGTGATTTGTTCAGCAATCCTCTTGACTAAGTTGTAGAGATGGTCGCAAAAAACTGGATATGCAGTCACCTATCTGTTTAGGAACGTGTGGAAATTTTCGTTTAAATATATCTACAGGAGTGTTTTTATTTATCTCTAGCGTTGAACTAAAAGAACAACTAAGATTTGAATAGTGTTGCCGATTCCTCTCTGCCAATGGTGCCAATGGTGCTCTCAGAACCCCGCTTTCCCATTCGGAATATTTCCAAGTTTGGGTTTTTAAGTGAGGTTCCGAGAAGGCTGTAGTCTGGTTAAGTGCCAACTTTGGAAGGAACAAGCGACACTGCTATCTCAGGAATGTTGCAGAGGGGATAAATATCTTTGTACTGAGTGGAGTGGTGGCCAGCTAAGTCCTTTTCACAAAATGTTTTGTTGGAGACAACTCGCTTGCTCTCTGAAAGAGCTTGTTCGCTTGTTCTAGCCGCACTGTGAAATTATCTACACGGTTACATAATTAATTAGAAATTTGCATTTATACTCCATTCTTGTCTTGAAACCTCTAGCCTGAGATCCTGACATGATTTTCTATTATTCAATGCAAACATGATCGATCAACTCTAAAGGTGGCTCAATAGCTGCCGCCGGCTTCCCTCACATTAAATCTGTCACATTTTGTAGGGTAGAGAAAGATGCGCCTTCGAAATATGTTGAATCACCCTGATCTCCAATACCATTTGTCAAAAGTAAACTCCTGTGAACCGATTATCTTGCTTCATTAAAGGAAATCATCCCCAGTATGTTAAATAATGAATTAAAACTCACTCCATGCGTATTTCATCAGCTAAGAACTGAGCCAATAATCACAGCCACATCTGTTCCTCAAGACAGAGTGCAGAGTGGACAGGGAACCTGGTTCCGCGAGTGGGCAGGCCGTGTACTGGGGACCCAGATTTAATGTGTTTGCTAGAAGGATTAGAGGGAACATGAAGGGAAACATTCTCACAAACAGGATGAACGGCGTCAAGGATTCACTTCCCAGTTTGTTGGCTGAGGTAGAAACCCTCAACTTACTTAAAAGAAACCTGGATCCACATCTAAAGCGCAAGGCCAGGTGGTGGAAAGTGGAAAGTAGTTTGGGTGGCTAGTTTATTTAGACATGACGGGCTGAATGGCTACTTTGTTTCTATGTTTCTATAACGTGTCTATGTTTCTAATGCCAGTCTATTAGAAGGTGAAGGGTAATACTGATCAGATCAACAGGAACCCATGACCATGTTAGACCATGGTCAGGAAACCAATCAAAAACAGCAGGTGGTTATAACTGTTAACATCGGACATTTCGGAATGAATGTTGACCATATACAGTATTTCCCAAAAGGGTTCTATTAAATTTTGGTAGAGTCGGAATGATGTTTTTTTTTAACGTAATGCCTGAACGGTGGTGTGTGACCATTTAAAATAGTTAGGAAAACGTTAAGTCTGAAACGATGAGGAGTGTACGTGACAAACACTCCGGTTTACATTCCAATGATTGAGTAATGGATGATGACTAGAGATATCAGAGGCATTACGAACCGTCGTACTGAATGTCTGAGGAAACAGACAAGTTGAAGCATTAATCACTTGGGGAATATTTCGCCCGCCACACAATTCATGCCGTGTGCATTGACAAAAGAAATAATCATTGCAACAGAAAAAAAGATTTCAGTTGCTGAATAAAACAACCTGATTCATTAAATTATCCACCATCTCGAAATATATCAATTTCAAACTTGTTTCTGATTAAATTACTTTGAGGCATTAACATCGTTAGTGTAATCTCTTCGACTGTAAAATCAGAAATATCATGTAGGATATTTTAAGTGCATAGATTATAGGATATTTTAAATGTATAGATTATAGTATAATTCAGACGCAAATAGTTTGGGAAGTATAAATATGTATTGTTGTAAGTGGTAGTTCGATTAAATATCCTCGCAAAAGCAATATTTAATGTTCAGTTTACAAATATCAGGGGTTAAACTTTGAGTGTTTAACTGTATCTGGTGAATTTATAGGCTAGAAATTAATCGACATTTGATTGCATTTATACTCATTAAACGATGTGTGCATGAGGTCTGCAGGATGTGCTCTGGTATTGTCACGTCTTGTCTGCGAGCCGTCCGTCAATTGAATCTCCGCCCCATGTGCAATTCTATAAAGAGAGACTCCAGCTCTGGACTCAGTCAATGCGAATCGAGAATAACAGTTTCGTGTCGATCTCTGTGCGAAACACTTTATAAGGATACACCACAGAGTTACAGGATTGAAGACATTTGGAAAATCTTATTAAGTAGGCTTTGGAGGTAAGTGTGGAATGTTCTACCCTTGGCTGACTTGAACAACTCTGATACTTTGCACCTCTTGCCCATTTTCCTTGGTAGCTGCCAGTATTTTGTGATGTTCGCGAGGTGATGTGAGAGACGGCAGGAATCAGAACAATGTACACTTTAGCAGGTTGTACTCGCCTGTGTTTCGAAGCATGTTGCTGTACTTGAATGCCTCAGGACCCGCTGTTTGCTGATGATCTTTATCTAAGCAACATTGTTCGTGAGAGAAATGACCAAAACGAATCTGGCCGTGTCTTGTACTGAGCGGAAATTTTTGATTCCCTCACGCTGGGGAAGACTGACCGTTACCGCGTTGCTGACACATCGCCAGAACTGATAATTGCCTATCAGCAGCAGTGTGCCCACAGGCTGAAAACAAGCAGGGCTTGGAAACAGGGGCAAAATCCTAATGCTGTCCGCTTTTGTTTTTTTCTCTCCTCAGCAGGTTTCACCATGAGGATGGTTCACGTAGCTCTGCTGTACTGCTGTTTTGTCTATTCAGCCTATGCCAATGCAGACGCCAAATTGGATGTAGCTTCGGCATTTAAAAAAAGGCAAGTTTTCCATTTGTATCTCCTTCCTCCCCACCACCCCCGGGGTATTGTCACGCTGCCCCACTGAATCATGATGTCATATGATTTAATGTGTTTTGTTTAAAAGCGGAGGAACTTCAGCAGTTTGTGACCGTGCCCTGTTCTTACCGGGGTTACGCGTTTGTGTTCGCAGGTTGAACGCCTGGGCGTTAAGCCGAGCAAAGAGGGATCTGAAAGCTTCCAAACTGAAGAGTCAGGGGCTGATAGGAAACAGCCAGCAAGAGTTCGTGAGGACAGAAGATGTTAAGGAAAACTTCAACATCCAGTCCAGGTAATGAAAGCAAACCCTTTGAGCGACGAACCTGAAAAAAAATACAAACGATCCCAGATGGTTTTGCAAATCGATGGGAAACCTCACAAATTGTGAATTGATTGAAGTTGAAAGTTAAATTGGAGGATGGCAGGGGGACCCCAGCTAATCTGGAACTGCAGAGCGGTTAGATAAATAAGAGTAGATGGATGAGTTACATTGGTTTTTAAATGCACAAGGTCGCAGGCTGAGAGACGAGCGGAAAATACCAGGGAGAGCAAAAACAGGCGAGCGAAAGGATCCCAGTGTGATTCAGGACTCTGTGTCCTTGTGCTGTTGGAGAAATTGTCTCGGGTCTCAGAAGTCTTCTCAAAGTACTTCATGAAAACATGTACATCAAAGCTACCGATAAATTCCACCCCTGTTTTTGGGTTTATAAACTCTTTCCCGGGCTCATGTTTCCCCGTGTTTTATGATGTACTGGGTTTGTGAGAAAAACGAATCAGTTGACGCTGTATTACTGAGCTCAGCGACTGATGAGGGAGCCACTCGGTTTGGGGCTGGGCGCCAGTTTCTCGGGTTTGTTCTGACCGTGTGTTTTTTACTCTCGCAGCAGCTCAGAGGCGCACATCCGCGTCAAGCGCTACCGGCACGGCTTGCCGCGTTTCCCCCAGCTCCACCTGAACCGGCCGAGCTGCCAACTCGGGACGTGCCAGGTCCAGAAGCTGAGTCACCGGCTAAACCAGCTCCTCAATAACCCGGAGAAAGACAACATGGCTCGGTGGAGCACGTGGAGTCCCAACAGCTACGGCAGGAAACGGCGATCGGTGCGCTCCAAGATAGCGCTCATGGTGCCTCGGGAACACGGGAGTATTCACAGGACGTGACAAGCACAACACAAACTCTTCAGGACTGTCACTCCAGGCCCACCGCCCTGGGCTAGAATATTTATGACTGCTGATGGACATACCAACACTTGGCAAACTTTCCAAGGCACAGCAGAGATCAGAACTGGTAAAAAATTGCCAGCAATTGTTTTTGGGGAAGTTTCAGAGCGAATTGAATGAAGGAAAGGGCGCCATCTCTCAGCGAATGCCTTGGAATTCAGGGCTCACGGAGCCAAATTCCAGCTCATTATCTCCGGACTAGATTTGAAACGATGTTGTTTTTCTGTGTTTGGATTACAGGGAGTCTAAAATCCTGCTAGTATAAAAGGATTGCATCATACTTGAAGGCAATTTCTATTACAGAAAGTGCAATCGACGTTTTAATGTATGAAAGACTTTGTATATAAAATGGTTTAAACTATTTAACTTTTTTTCCTGTAACTGTACATCTGGACATAGAATTATTTTTATACGTGATATAAGTATATAAAGGGCATTGTAGTATCAGCAAATTTAGAATCATGTGTCCATTATTATGGAGGTAAATATGTTCACTAGTTACCTGACTCCTTTTTGTACATTCCAGACTTGCAATGACTGTATATGTTGTACAATCTATTTTGTCATAATGAATAAAGACAATAAACATTTGCCTACACTCTGATGCCTGTGGTTATTGGGTGCCTGCTTGTTAACAACTCAGGAGTGTCACAGCTCAGTTTGAGATTGGTCTGTATACAGCAACTCCGTGAGCATCACAGCTCAGGTTGAGTTTGATTCGGAGATTGGTTGAGATTGAAATTGGTCAGTATACATTCCCCCTTCGGCGCATCTTTGAGTCAACATTTGGATTGAACTCTACAATGTGAGCACACCCTACAGCAGCTAGTCAGATCACGCAAGTTGTTTGAGAAAAGGGAGAATACATTAACAGTGAACAATTGCATTTCACTCTGGATGGTTCGTTCTGAAGGTGAAAGTTAGGGCAGTGTCTGACTTGTTGATGCTCCGTACTCGGAGCAAACCACAATGAGACCAAATAACGAAGTTGGGTGTGTTTTTTTTACCGTCAAAGCCCGCAGCGCCACCTGATGAAAAACGCAGAAACTACAAGAAGCAAGAATAGAGTTAATTGGTCCTTAGTTCTGTTTACCAAAGTAAGATTATAATCTATGCAAAAGCATATCACCCTCAACATATTGTGAAGTGTTCGCCATAAAATCACTCAGGCATGTTGTTTTGTGTTTTGCCCCGCAGATATAGATGGGTTGAGCTGCCATAAAATGTCGGGGAAGGATAAAAACCTAACAGGGATGATTCATGTTTAAAGTTCATAGCGCACTGTTTACATTAGATCCTACCATGCCAGGCAAGTTTCTACAACCTCTGAAAAGCTTCTTGTGGTGGAGTTTTTGTGTCCAAGCTCTGAGTCAGTAGGCTCCGGTTCAAATCCCACGTTCTCCAGGAATGTATGATAACATCCCTGAACAGGTTGATTAGAAAATAACTATCCCAGCGCTGATACAATGTTTGGTTTGCACGTGCTTTTATCCGTATTACAAATTTGATTTCCCATAGCAAAATGTAAATCCATAGGAGAATTATATGAAATTTCCCTCCTTTAGAGATTATTAACATCAAGAATTGAGTTTTGATCAAATTTCTTAACAAATTGTGGCAATTCTTGAGAGATTATAAACCTTTCGAAGAGACTGTGACAATTCAGTGCAGATAAGTAATTCCAATACAAATGGTATTTGAATTTTGATGGTACTTCGGTGCATCATTGGATATTAGATTGATTTAATGCTGCTCGAACTATCATATTTAGATAATCGATGGAGCTATTCTGCCATCTAGAGTTTGCAAAGAGTGTGAATTTATCAGGATGGCTGAGAATGGAAAAAAATCATGTGAAACGTCTCTGGGGTGTGAGCAAGGGTCATAAACTGCTCTTCCCTTGTGTCAGAACAGAGCTGCGTTTTGAGGAATGCTTCTCCATCAGAAGGGCATTTCTTTCGAAGCGCGAAAAGCATATAACAAACAAACACATTCCAGGAAATAACTAAATCAGATTCCATTATAACCATTACCCTAAGCGGGAGAGCGAAGAGAATGTTACAATAATTACATGTTTGGAATATTTGGAAAGCACCCCTTTAGGAAATCGATAAAGTCACCCTGGAATTTAAGCATCTATGTAAAATTACTTGGCGTCAGTCCAGTTCAAGATAAAATCAAACATTCACATAGCTATAGGTTGCCTCGGATGTACTTTCTCCAAAGTTATAACGCTGACACTGGAATCTGTTTTTTATCCTTTGTTTTCCAACCCACTGGGTTAAGGTCACTTTCTTGTCTCGTTTTCTCTTCTCGACACAGACATATATCAACACACTCACCCAAATCCCCAATTAAGCAAATTGTGGCCAAACCCGGAACTGGTATCAACGGACTGCACAAAACAAAATCATTTTGTTCGACAAGCTTCCTAATTCATCAAGAGTAACAGGGAAGCGGGTATGCGAAGCGTGTACAAGTTAATATAAGCCAGTAAGTTCCATTTACAAATCAGAGCTCCTGGTAGACTATAGAAAAACTGGTCAGAATAAGACAGCGTTAGTATTTTACAATTTAAAGTTTCTGAGGCAAATCTGTATAAACTTTCTTCACTCCAAAATAAAATCTCGACTCCCCACTAAGACCGACACAAGAATACTGTTATTTCAATAACATAAATCCAGAATTTACCACAACCATTTTGTAAGATTGTCTCCTACAAGGAGGCTGCCACCAGCATAATTATCAACAAACTATCAGCAATGGCTTTGTGGACACCCAAGTGACCTGGAAGTCACAATCTTAACATATACACTTTGATATTCTCTTGAAGTACCTGGAATGACCAAATGCCGAATGTAGGATGAGGCTGGACAACTATTTGGTGGATGGGCCAAATGGTCTCATCCGTGTTGTAAAATTCTACGACTTCTCAAATATTTTATGACTGTTCCTTGGGTGGACATTTCAAGCCACTTTTTATATCACCGTAGCACTATGTTAGCACCATTGGTTCTCATGCACAAATCTCTTGCTACTGGCAGCAACACCAGAACAACTTCACCAGTTGTTAAGAATGTTGGTTTGGCAAATGCAGTTTAAAACGTTTCCCAGCCTGCGAATGCGTAGCTTTATTTCGATGTTGATGTTGGCCGTATGAAAACCTTGCGTTGGAAGCCAATCACTAAAGGAACACAAGTAGAAATAAATTGAAATAGCTACTGTCGAGATAACCATTGCGAGTCTTTAGGGGTCTTTACTCAATATTAAAGAATAACCCGGACAGACTGGTGTTTGCAAGTCTAACTTTGAGTTAACTCCCATGCAGTTGTCCTATCCTCGCAGAAACAGCACACTTAGCAGCCAAGAACCAGGATCACATTAATTCCAGAGAATTCCATTAACTGAATGGAGTTTTACTTCTGTGGCCCAGCTCTCAGCACATCTACTCAACGTATCCAAAGCGAGTTGAATTCGCGTTATTGGAATATGAAAAGTAACATTATTTTTAAATAAGAATCTAAGATCGACGGATGCGGGACATTGAAACAAAAACAGAGAATGCTGGAGAAACTCAACAGATTTGGCAGCAGCTGGAGAAGAGAAACAGAGTTGACTTTATTTATGGTGATAACAGGGAAATTGCTGGGCTGGTGGTGAATTAACTACATAGAAAAGGCGCCCAGAAAGAGAGAGAGAGAGAGAGAGAGGAAAGGGATAGCCAAACAAAGAGATTGCTTTTTATCAGCCCAGGAAGAGATGAAAGCTGAGTAAGGAACGAACAAGGTGTAAATGGTTGAAAATGGGTTGGCTGTGATGGGAGCAACCCTTACAAGACAGCACCTACGCATGTGGGGGGAGGGCAAACAACACGGAGGAGGGTGTTCATGTTCTGAGATTGGTAAACTCAACGTTGAGACTTGAAGGCTGCAAGGTACCTAGCGGAAGATGAGATGGCTCAAGTCAGGTTGAGTTTTGGTGATCCAATAGAAGAAAAAGACCAGCAGAGCACCAGGAAGCATGGATCGAGAATCCAGTAGTGAAAGTGATTCACTGGCCAGCTGAGATCTGTTAAGGTGAGTGGATCTTTTTATATCAAACAAAAGGTGCCAATGCAATGCAAGATGAGGATGAAGATACTGATATCAGGCACATCTGGATACTAGTTTTCACAGAGAGACCAGCAATTGCATCACAGCAAAAGTCCATGATTAACCCATATGGATTGCTGCTTTCCAAATAGCAGCTGGTCCCAAGCAGCAAGCCTCCCAGTGGCACAAAGCTGGATCTGGAAACTGTTGCAAACCACATAGTGGCACCTTATGCAGTTATTTTTGCAGGAGAAGGGGGATCACTATTCAAAACAGGGAGATTTCCACTGCTGGTGATATGAATACTGAAGGAGAAGGAGAATTTGGAGCTTGGAGGAGATATCCTAAGGCACCCTGATTCTGAGGATAAGATGCTGTGTAGGCCACAGAAAGTGAATAGCTTCATGGAAACCCCTGTTGAACATGATGATGTATAGTACATACAGCACATCTGTGGATGGTGATGAGCATAGTTCCCTCCAGATGAAAGGCAGCTAGAAGGCCAATGAGAGGACTAATACTGCACTCACCTAAAGGAACAGAGCAGAAAAGTGAGCAGCCTACTTCTATCTCAGCTACATATACTGGACAGAATAGTGTAGGTACAATTGCAAACAAAAACACCTACCTGCACTTGACTATCAAAGGGTTATAGTTTATTACACAAGGGAACAATCTGTTAAAATGAATATGATGTTTTTCTTCAGCTAAGGTCTGAGTGCTTGTTTGTATGCTGTGGGGCTGTCAGAAGGCTTAAATCACAGCAATAATTAATATATGTCTTGGTGCTTTGTCATGACAAGTCAATTAACATGGTGAAAGACAATTAAGAAGAAAGAGGGAGTGTCAGAGAGATAATTGAAATGTACACTTAGTTGTCGAAGTTTGGCTTGGAATGTGCCCACATGAGGATTCTGTGTGTTTCTCCAGAATGCATGTTTTTAGCTATTGATAGTGCTGTTTCACTGTGTGGCCACCTGGTCTGCAGTCCCTTCCCACATTCTCTTCTTTCCTTGGAGGAAGAAACACTGTCAAACAAATTTGCAATGTCTAGGCTTAACTCCCCTTTGAAACAGCAACTTCACAGTCCACACGGTGCTGGAGCTATTCAGGGACCAAAAGTGTCCATTGTGTTGGGATGCCACACAGATGCAAGAGAATAGCTGTCATCACCCAATATTCACCCATAGAGTTGTCCAGCTGCTTTAAAAGCTGAGGCACCCAGACAGTTTCAGGATGTAAGAGTCCAGATAGGTTCCCATGCATCTTGCACATGTCTGCAGGAGAAGTGGGGCAGGTCAGTACAATTGGGTTGTTAAGAATGAATTAACACAATAAGAAACCTGTTTAAAATAAGTTGGTACACTGCCAAATTCAGTGTCTGCCTGGTTTTCATATTATGGATGACTGGCATGATTGCATCCCAACATCATCTCTGTTTTATGAAAGTGAGTGCTTGACTTCAGAACATAAAACATTTCTACTATCTTTCAATTCCCTTCTACCACAGATAGCAAATATATAAATATAATTTCATGCAGCATATTCCAGCTGTGATAATTTCTCACAGACAAATCTGTTTGGGTTCCATGTGGTGCAGTGGTAATGACCCTAGTACTGAACCGGGAAGCTGGTTTCAAGTCACACTGATTTCAGGTGTGTCATAACACATCTGAATATATTGATTAAATATATCAATATTGATTATGAACCGAGAATGCATACTAAGAGAAAATTGTGACTTGCACAGATATTTCCTCAAGACATTTGTTTGTGCTCTACTGTCAGTTGACAACAGTTGTCACACAGATGCAAGAGAATAGCTTGTAATTGTAAGGATTTATGGTAACCACAGACTCCTGAAGCTTTACTAAATGCCTTAGGGAGTCAGAAGAGAATTCTGCCAAGTTGCTGCTATATTGACCACAGTTTTGTTTTGTTGTTTCTTCTGCGTTGATATCTTTCATCGTTAAGAATGTATGGATGGTGTAATGCTTAGAATGGTCAGGTTTGATTAGTATGGTGACAATTCCTGCCATCTTTACATATATCCACATGCTATACTGAAAGAAGTCAAATTAACAAATTTTGATTTATGAAGAAACTAAATAAAGTCACCATAGTCCCAGAGGGCTTTAAGGCAGCTCTCTCATTCTGGAGAGAGATGACTAGTGGTGGTTTAAACTGAGGCTCACTGCACCTCAGGTGAGGGGCAAGGTTGAGAAGGTGCGACCATTACGGTAACCTCAACCCAATATCGAAATTGAATCTGCACTGTTGGTGTCATTCTGCATCACAAACCAGCCAACTGACCCCCAATTGAAAAGGGATCTAGATATCCTTGTCAATAAGTCATTGAAAGTTAACATGCAGTTGCTGGTTTGCAAATCTTCTGAGCCTACTTTGCATTTCCACTTACATTTTAACTTAATGAACAAACCACATTGAAGTATCTATTTAATTACCACTTAATTTCCTGAAAGCAGTGGAATGGTTGAAACTGAATATAGCTGAGGTTCATCAGAGGTGACTGACCTTTGATCTCCAGCGTGTGATGCTGTTAAAGCACAGCAGATGTCCTTTGACAATGGCTACCTGAAAAAGAAATAATTATTTTATTCTTTTTGTTCCACATTTTGTTATGGGGCAATTAACAAAATAGGTAAGTCACAATTTCTTTTACTTAAGATGCAGTTTGCTGTCTCGTAACGTTTAGGTTATTACCTTGTTTTGCTGACAATGACAAGTTTTGAAGTTTTAAATACAAAGTATTTGCTTCTGATTAATAGGAACATAGCAACAGGAGTAGACTGTTCAGCTCATTGAGCCTGCCCACAATCCAATTGATTTTGGCTGATCGAACACTTCAATGTGTGTTACTTACCAGCCTGATAACCCTGCAGACCAATGCTAATCAGAAGTCTATTTGTACCTTTAAGATACTCAGTGATTGCGCTTCCAATGCACTGTAGAGAACTCCAAAGGTTCACAACCCTCGAAGTTAAAAAAACCCCCGCATCAAGACATAAGTAGCATTCCTATTATTTTTAGGCTCCAGACTCTCCACACAGGGAAAACACCTTATCTGCCTCTACCCTGTGTCATAAAACACTTTTTAATAAAACCAAGGACCTTGTGTTATGAAGGTGTAGAGGTGTACTTTATCTTTAAGAGAGTTGAAAAGCTTGCAGAACTACCTGACACAGCACCAAGTGTTCTGAACAAGGAAATAATGTAACATTTGGGTGAACAACTAGCGAAGGGCTGTGTTGCCAGGATACAAAAAACAAATTCAAATTCAGCCAATCAGTTTAAATTATGCCAATCAAGTATGAATTTAGTACTTTGACAATATTAAAACCAATGAAAGGGTCCAATGTTTTGGGTATAAATATCAGACATTTTGAAGTTACCCAGAGTGGCAAAGAGCAGCAAAGAGAACTGCCAAAAGACCAACAGATGTAGGTTGCTAGTAAGAACTCTCTGACAGGTCCCTGTCTGGAAAAGGAGTTTGCACAGAAAAAACTTCGACACCAACCTGGAGAGAAAATCTAAAGAGGAAGATATAAAGAGAAGATTCGATAGCTGGCTGGTTTTGAAATTTGAATTTTTTGTAAATCTTAATCGGGGGTTTTATCTGACCAGTATTGTAGAGGGGAATTTAAAAGATAGGATTTGTGAAAGGAGTTGCAAATAGTCGTTAATTAATTATTCTCTATTAGACAAAAAAAATACAGTTGTTAATTTTTACTTTAAATAATGACTTTTGGGATAATTCTTTGCCTCTTGAATTTTAACAAATTACAGCATAGGATGAATCTTTTCTGTGTTGCTGGTTTAAATTAGTAGAGGGATTTACTCCTGTCTTAACTGTTTGGGGGCTCCTCGTCGGGATTTGAAATGTTTGGGTCTCAGATTCATGATCTGAACAGGTTTAGACAGATTTGAATAGATTTGGGGTACAAAAAAGCACAGTAGATTTAAACATTTGCAAGTTAGTGTCCTAGATCTTTAAATAAAACGTAGGTGAGGCAATTTGTTTAATTTCAGTGATTTGTGGTTGATTAAATTAAAAGTGAGAGAAATGGCTCTTAAAATTGCTAAAGATGTTCTGGGACTTGAAGATGATTCTCAAATTTGCCAAAAAAGTTTAGAAGGAATTAGCAAAGAAGTTAGACTGGGGTTTAACCAAGGACAAACGTAAAACAGAAATAAGGGAGTTACTCAAACACTTAGGTGTGTCAGAGAAATAGATAAGTGCAGTAGAGGTAGAAAAACTTAAATTGCAATTGAGGAAAATGGATTAGAACATAAAGAGAAAAAGAGAGAGAGGAAAAACAGGGAGAGAAAAGCTGAGTAAAGAGAGAGAGAAGAAAGGGAGAGAGAAAGAGGGAGAGAATTTGGACTTGAAAAGTTGCGACTTAGTCAGCAAAGTCAAGTTAACAGGATGGAGACTAAAATAGAAGGTAGTGATATATACAAGTATGTTAAAACTCTGCCACAATTTGATGAGAAAGATGTTGAAACCTTGTTTACTTCCTTTTAAAAATTGGCTAGGCAGATGGGGTGGTCCAAGGATTTATGGGTAATGCTAGTTCAGACTAACCTGTGGCAGAGCTAGTGATGTATTTGCTGCGCAGTCAGATGAGGGGTAAGAGATTTTGAAGAAGTCAAACAGGATATTTTAAGTGCTTATGAATTGGTACCAGCAGCATAAAGACAGCAGTTCAGAAGCATAAAGAAGGAACCAGGTCAGACTTATGTTGAGTTTGAAAGAATTAAACATAGTAATTTTGACAGATGGGTGCATGCTTTAAAGATAGATAGTACCCTTGAGGCTCTAAGAGAGATTATTCTGCTGAAGGGGTTTAAAAACTCACTTCCAGAGATGGTAAGAATTCACATGGAGAAACAGAAGGTTTCGGAAGTGAGAAGGGCAGCAGAATTAGCAGATGAATACATGTTGGTGCACAAGTCAAGCTTCCGGCCAGAATTTCATCCTGTGAGGGATAGAAGTTGAGAGAAGGAGAAATCCTACACTACGAAACCAAGAATAGAGAACACTGGTAAAAAAAAAACCCAAGAGGGTGGAAAGGATGTGAAAGGCCTCAGGTGTTTCCACTGTGGTAAAGTGGGACATGTAAAATCACAGTGCTGGTCATTAAAGAAAGACACAGTGGGAAAAGAGGTGGTAAAAAAAAGCTAAGCCAGTGGCATTAGTGAAGGTAGTAAAGGAGACCACAAGAAGAGCCGAGGAGCTGCATGAGGGTGCACAGCCTAGGCAGGGGCTGGGTATGGAAAGAATTTGTAAAGAATTTGCCTCTGTGGATAAAGTTTACTCAGAAAGAACAGGGGTAGAAGGACAAGAGGTTATGATTTTGAGAGATACAGGATCGAACCAGTTGCTGATAGTAAGGAATGAGCGAATATGCACTTTTTCTGATCTGTTACCTGAGAGTGTGGTAATTTGTGGGATAGATGGATAGAAATTTAGCATTCCCCTACTTAAGGTCAAGCTGGAGTGCCAACTCAAGACTGGGGAAGTAACAGTGTCAGTGATTGATAGAGCGTCAGTTCCAGGAATTCAGTTCGTTCTTGGGAATGATTTGGCAGAATCCAAGGTGGACCTGACACCCCTTGTAATGGAGAAGCCCAAGGGAGATTAAGAAACTGAGGAGTTAAAACAGAAATATCCTGGTATTCTCCTAGACAGTGTAGTAACCAGATCCCACTATCATAAGTTACAGCACGAAGCAAAAACTAAAGAGAAAGATGGAGTTGAAGTTCAGTTAGTGTACACCCTGTTTGACGTAATGCTGCAGGAAAATCCTGAACAGGTAAAGGTTCAGACAATGCTATGGGACTTGGCAACAGCAAGACAAAACAATAAAAGATATATATGTGGATGTGTACTCTGAAAAGGAGGCAGAGAATAATCCTGAGGGTTATTATCTGAAAGATAGAATCCTAAAACGGAAATGGAGACCAAGGCAGGTTAGTGCAGAGGAGAAATTTGCCAAAGTGCACCAGATTGTGTTGCCGGTAGCATACAGACAGGAGGTGTTATGGGATAGCACATGAACTACCTGTAGGAAGTCATCTTGGGGTACGAAAGACTCAGGCTAAGGTACAAAAACATTTTTATTGGCATGGAATACACAAGGATGTGGTTAACCTTTGCTGTATGTGTCGTAAATACCAAATGGTAGGTAAGCCACAGGTGATAATTGTTGCCAATTCCAACATTTGAAGAATGTTTCATGTGCTATATAATTGATTGTGTCGGTCCCCTCCCGGGAAGTAAAAATGGGAATGAGTAATTGTTAATCAAACTGTATGTGTCTACCAGATTTCTGGAGGCAATTCCATTACGGAGTATCAAGGCTAAAAACGTGGTAGAGGAATTAGTAGCTTTCTTCACACAGTATGGGCTACCCAGTGAGATTCAGTCAGACCAAGGGTCAAATTTACTGTTAGGCTGTTTAAGGAGGTTATGGATAGCTTGGGTATATAGCACTTTAAATGAGTGTGTATCATCTTGAATCCCAGGGAACTTTAGAAAGGTGGCGTCAGACCTTAAAGACCATTAGCGAAAGTGAGGACTGTAGATGCTGGAGATCAGAGTCAAGATTAGTTTGGTGCTGGAAAAGCACACCAGGTCAGGCAGCATCAAACATCGATTTTACTGCTCTTAAAGACCATGTTGAGAGCATACTGTCAGGATTACCCAAATGATTGGGATTAAGGTATCCCATTCGTATTGTTGTCCATTAGAAATGGCCCAAACAAATCTACTCAGTTCACTTCCTTCGAGTTAATATTTGGGCGTGAAGTGAGAGGCCCTTTAAAATTAAAGAAGAATTGACAGGACCAAAGTCTGAGTTCTCACACTTAGATTTTGTATCGGAGGTGAGGGAGAGACTAAATTGCATAGGTGAGCTAGCTAAACAGCACCTAAAGAGGGCATAGTATAGAATGAAGCAGGTGGCAGATAAAAGCTCTGAAACTCTGACGTTTTCCCGGGAGGAAGACATGTTAGTACTATTACCAATGATAGGAGGTCCCTTCAAAGCTGGTTTTAGTGGTCCCTATCAAATTGAGAAAAAGTTGAGTCAAGTCAACGATCCAGTAAAGATGCCATATAGAAAAAAAAGTATCGGGTATATTATGCGAACAATTGAAACTGTATTATACTAGAGAGAAAGAACTGGAGAAGCAGGTGTTAGTTACTGCCATGTAGAGAAGGGAATTAAATTCTGATGATATGGATTTTGATGTGCCTCAAAATAGACGAATAAACGAAGAAGCCCTTGAGGAGTGGGATAGATTAGTAAACTATCTGTCTCAGGAGCATAGAATGCAGTTGAAAGGTTTGTTACTGCAGTATAAGGACATGTGCAAGACTTTGATGGGGAGGACTAATGCTATTGTACATGAAGAAGACGGAGGGAATACTGCTCCAATAAAACAAAACCCCTATCAGCTTCATCCTTTCAAAGCCTGACAGGTCCAAATGGAGGTGGAGGCCATGCTCGACGAGGATATCATCGAACTGAGCCAGAGTGAGTGGAGTTTGCCGATCGTCTTAGTTCCCAAGTTGGATGGGACTCAGCGATTTTGCGTGGATTATCAGAAGGTCAATGTCGTTACAAAATTGGACTCATATCCAATTCCTAGATTGGAGGACTGTATCAAGAAAGTCGGACAAGCCAGTTATATCACCAAGTTGGACTTACTACATGGTTACTGGCAGGTACCTTTATCAGGGATGGCGAAAAAATTTCTGCATTTATAACCACAAATGGGCGATATCAATTTAAAGTGATGCCCTTTGGAATGAAGAATGCACCTGCCATATTCCTAAGATTCACGAACAGAGTTGTAGCAGGGTAAACAAACTGTGCAGTCTATTTGGACAATGTAATGATCTTTAGTAAGTCCTGGAAAGATCACATGGTACAGTTGGCAGAGTTCTTTGAACGACTATGAGAAGTAAAACTGCTAATAAACTTAAACAAAACTGAATTCGTGAAAGCAGAGGTGACATTCTTGGGACATAATATCAATCATGGAAGGTGACCCCACAGAATGTAAAGACGGAGGCCACCGAGGAATTTCCATGACCAACCTCGAAGAAAGAGGTGCTCCAATTCTTAGGACTCAGCGGATTCTATTGGAATTTTGTTTCAAACCTCAGCAGTGTAGTGGCACCATTAACCGATTTGCTGAAGAAGAACAAAGTTTCAATGGACAGAACAATGCCATGAAGCATTCCACCATTTGAAAGCAATACTAACCACCAAACCAGTTTTAGCTACACCAAACTTTTCAAAGCCTGTTAAAGTTGCTAACGATGCTAGTGACACCGGAGTTGGAGCTGTACTGCCACAGGAAGATGAGGATGGGATTGAACTGCCAGTTGGTTACGTTTTGAAGAAGATCAACAACCACCAGAGGAAATATTCCACGATTGAAAAAGAACTGTTGAGCTTGATACTGGCCTGACTACATTTTAATGTGCATGCCATGAACATTGTGTCAGAGATGGTTGTGTACACGGATCACAATCCTCCTACATTCTTAGAACACTTTAAAGACAAGAATATGAGATTATTTCATTGGAGTCTTACGTTACAAACTTTTCATTTAAAAATTGTACATATTGCGGGTCATAAGAATATAATCGCAGATGCGTTATTGCGGATTTAACTGATAAAAGTATAGATAAGATACATTTATCCAATGTTTTATGTGGGAAAAAGTTAAGGTGAACTTAGATTAAAGTTAAATGAATGTTATGGTAATGTGTTTAAAGAATAGAAAATCAAGGAAGCCTTTTCACTATGATGGTTCATTTCTTCTTAAAGGGGGAGGTACTATGAAGGTATAGAGGTGTACTGTATCTTTAAGAGATTTGAAAAGCTTGCAGAACTACCTGACACAGCACCAAGCATTCTGAACAAGGTAACAATGCAAGAAGGGCTCATGCCCAAAACGTCGATTCTCCTGCTCCTTGGATATTGCCTGACCTGCTGCACTTTTCCAGCAACACATTTTCAACAATGTAACATTTGGTCAAACAACTAACTAGGAACTGTGTTGCCAGGATACTAAAACAAATTCAAATTCAGCCAATCAGTTTAAATTATGCCCCAAGATACCAAACCCCAATCAAGTTTGAATTTAGTATTTTGACAATATTAAAACCAATGAAAGGGTCCGATGTTTTGGGGTATAAATAGACATTTTGAACAGTTACTCAGAGCGGCAAAGAGAACTGCCAAAAGACCAACAGATGTAGGTTGCACGTAAGAACTCTCTCACAGGTCCCTTTCTGGAGAAGGAGTTTACACAGAAAAAATATCGACACCAACCTGGAGAGAAAATCTATAGAGGAAGATTCAAAGAGAAGATTCAACAATTGGCTGGTTTTGAAAATGGAATTTTTTGTAAAATCTTAATTGGCGGTTTTATCCGACCAGTATTGTCGAGGGAAAGGTAAAATATAGCTTTAGAGAAAGGAGTTGTAAATAGTTGTTAGTTAATTATTCTCTGTTAGACAAAAAATGTTGTTAATTTTTACTTTAAATATTGATTTTTGAGTGCCTCTTGAATTTTAACAGATTACAGCATGGGTGAATCTCTTCTGTGTTGCTGGTTTAAATTAGCAGGGAGGTTTACTCAATGTCATAAGAGTTTGGGGGCTCCAACCCCAATGTCACCATCAAAGCTGCAGACAACTGCCTCAACCTGTTCACTCCCCTCACCCACTCCAACCCCTCACCCTCACAATGCATAGTTCTCCATTCCCTCCGCTCCAACCCCAATATCACCATCAAACCTGCAGAAAAAAGGGGGGCGCAGTGGTAGTTTGGCACACTGACTTCTACACCACTGAAACCATGTACAACACACCTTCTCCTAATGCCCCCTCGACCATGACCTCAACTCCCATCACCAAACCATTACCTTCCAGACCATCTACAACCTCATCACCTCAGGGGATCTCCCATCCACATTCTCCAACCTCATAGTCTGGGAGCCCCATACTGCCCAGTTCTACCTCCTAAGCAAAATTCACAAACCTGAAAGGATTCTGGGTAATTCAAGATGGAGGACGGGAAAAATTTCTGGTTGAAAGAGTTGCTCCTTTTTTGAGGTATTTTAGGTGCTGGAGGTGATTTCCTCGAATTCCAGGAGCAGCAATTACTGTTTTATATGCTGTTGCATTGTTTTGGAACTTTGGAAAAAGTAGTAAAAAAAACCCAGCAATTTTAAAACGGATAAGAACAGACAAAGGACACACATGGTGAGGACAGTGCAGGGCAGAGAGAGAGAGAGAGAGAGAGAGACAGAGAACCTGCATAGTTACTGCCTTACCTGTTTTTGAATTCATGTGTCGCTGGACATTGGCGTGCATCTGGGAAAATTAACAAACAGTGAATTTCACAACTAATCTTGGAGGAACCGGTTTGGGTGAAGTTGACAACACAGAATCGGATAAGTTAATTGTTGTTTTAAGACTGTCCAAGAGAAACGCTGTATTAGTGAGTACAGTGGGTTCTTTCTTGATTATATGTTTTTGAAGATAATTCTCTTGATTAAACTTAAGATATAAGCCATAGCTATTAATTTAACCTGGTGCAGTATTTTGTAGAGGAATAAGACGGTGTTATTTTCTGGGTCTGTAGATTGTGAAGGAGCAAAAATGGCCTTTGCACTGATATGTACTTCTTGTCAGATGTGGGAGTTTAAAGACAGTTTAAGGGTTACTGCGGATTATATCTGCCATAAATGCTGTTGGATGCAAACCTTATCAGATCGAGTGGATCGGTTGGAGAGACAGATAGAAGCGATGAGGAATTTGCAACAGCAACAGTATGTGATGGATGGCAGTTATAGGAATGGGGGAAAGTCTCAGATAGAGTCACATAGATGGGTTAACTCCAGGAATGGTAAAGAGAGGTAGGCCCCATTGGGTAGGAGTCTTTTATGGATATACCCATTTCAAACAGGTATGCTGTTTTGGAAAATTTAGGGGGTGATGGATGCTCAGGGGAATGTAACATGAACAGCCAAGTTTCTGGTATTGAGACTGGCTCTAATACAACGAGGGGTACGTTGGCTTCCAAGAGATCAATTGTGTTAGGGGATTCTATAGTCTGAGGTATAGACAGACGTGTCTGTGGCCAGCAGAGAAAAAGCAGAATGCTGTGTTGTTTCCCTGGTGCAAGGATCAAGGATGTCTCAGAGAGGGTGCAGAATGACCTCATGGGGGAGAAGGGCCAGCAAGAGGTCATTGTCCACATTGAAACCAACGATATAGGAAGAGAAAAGGTTGATATTCTGAAGAGAGATTACAGAGAGTTAGGCAGAAATTTAAAAAGGAGGTCCTCAAGGATAATCATATCTGGATTATTCCCGGTGCTACGAGCTAGTGAGAGCAGGAATAAGAGGATAGAGCAGATGAATGCATGGCTGAGGAGCTGGTGTATGGGAGAAGGATTCCCATTTTTGGATCATTCGAATCTCTTTTGGGATAGAAGTGACCTATACATGAAGGACAGATTGTACCTAAATTGGAAGGGGACTAATATACTGGCAGGGAAATTTGCGAGAACTGCTCGGGAGGATTTAATGAGTAAGGTGGGGAGGTGGGACCCAGGCAGATAGTGAGGAAAGAGATCAATCTGAGACTCGTACAGTTGAGAACAGAAGTGAGGCAAACAGTCAGGGCAGGCAGGGACAAGGTTGGACTAATAAATTAAATGGCATTTATTTCAATGCAAGGGGCCTAACAGGGAAGGCAGATGAACTCAGGGCATGGTTAGGAACATGGGACTGGGATATCATAGCAATTACAGAAACATGACTCAGGGATGGGCAGGACTGGCAGATTTATGTCCCAGGATACAAATGCTACAGAAAGGATAGAAAGGGAGGCAAGAGAGGAGGGGGAGTGGCATTTTTGATAAGGGACAGTATTACAGCTGTGCTGAGGGAGGATATTCCCGGAAATGCATCCAGGGAAGTTATTTGGGTGGAACTGAGAAATAAGAAAGGGATGATCACCTTATTGGAATTGTATTATAGACCCCCTAATAGTCAGAGGGAAATTGAGAAACAAACTTGTAAGGAGATCTCAGCTATCTGTAAGAATAATAGGGTGGTTATGGTAGGGGATATTAACTTTCCAAACATCGACTGGGACTGCCATAGTGTTAAAGGTTTAGACGGAGAGGAATTTCTTAAGTGCGTACAAGACAATTTTCTAATTCAGTATGTAGATGTACCTACTAGAGAAGGTGCAACACTTGACCTACTCTTGGGAAATAAGGCAAGGCAGGTGACTGAGGTGTCAGTCGGGGAGCACTTTGGGGCCAACGACCATAATTCTATTCATTTTAAAATAGTGATGGAAAAGGATAGACCAGTTCTAAAAGTTGAAGTTCCAAATTGGAGAAAGGCCAATTTTGATGGTATTAGGCAAGAACTTTCGAAAGCTTATTGGAGGCAGATGTTCGCAGGTAAAGGGATGGCTGGAAAATGGGAAGCCTTCAGAAATGAGATGACAAGAATCCAGAGAAAGTATATTCCTGTCAGGGTGAAAGGGAAGGCTGGTAGGTATAGGGAATGCTGGATGACTAAAGAAATTGAGGATTTGGTTCAGAAAAAGAAGGAAGCATATGTCAGGCATAGACAGGATAGATCGAGTGAATCCTTAGAAGAGTGTAAAGGAAGTAGGAGTATACTTAAGAGGGAAATCAGGGGGGCAAAAAGGGGACATGAGATAGCTTTGGCAAATAGAATTAAGAAGATTCCAAAGGGTTTTTACAAATATATTAAGGACAAAAGGGTAACTAGAGAGAGAATAGGGCCCCTCAAAGATCAGCAAGGCAGCCTTTGTATGGAGCCACAGAAAATGGGGGAAATACTAAATGAATATTTTGCATCAGTATTTACTGTGGAAAAGGATATGAAAGAAGTAGACTGTAGGGAAATAGATGGTGACATCTTGCAAAATGTCCAGATTACAGAGGAGGAAGTGCTGGATGTCTTGAGACGGTTAAAGGTGGATAAATCCCCAGGACCTGATCAGGTGTACCTGAGAACTCTGTGGGAAGCTAGAGAAGTGATTGCTGGGCCTCTTGCTGAGATATTTGTATCATTGATAGTCACAGGTGAGGTGCCAGTAGACTGGAGGATGGCAAATGTGCCACTGTTTAAGAAGGGCGCTAAAGACAAGCCAGGGAACTACAGACCGGTGAGCCTGAGTGTCGGTGGTGGGCAAGTTGTTGGAGGGAATCCTGAGGGACAGGATGTATATGTATTTGGAAAGGCAAGGACTGATTAGGGATAGTCAACATGGCTTTGTGCATGGGAAATCATGTCTCACAAACTTGATTGAGTTTTTTGAAGAAGTAACAAAGAAGATTGATGAGGGCAGAGCAGTAGATGTGATCTGTATGGACTTCAATAAGGCGTTCAACAAGGTTCCCCATGGGAGACTGATTAGCAAGGTTAGATCTCATGGAATACCAGGAGAACTAGCCATTTGGATACAGAACTGGCTCAAAGGTAGAAGACAGAGGGTGGTGGTGAGGGTTGTTTTTCAGACTGGAGGCCTGTGACCAGTGGACTGCCACAAGGATCAGTGCTGGGTCCTTTACTTTTTGTCATTTACATAAATGAGTTGGATGCAAGCATAAGAGGTACAGTTAGTAAGTTTGCAGATGACACCAAAATTGGAGGTGTAGTAGACAGCGAAGAGGGTTACCTCAGATTACAACAGGATCGGGACCAGATGGGCCAATGGGCTGAGAAGTGGCAGATGGAGTTTAATTCAGATAAATGCGAGGTGCTGCATTTTGGGAAAGCAAATCTTAGCAGGACTTATACACTTAATGGTAAGGTCCTAGGGAGTGTTGCTGAACAAAGAGACCCTGGAGTGCAGGTTCATAGCTCCTTGAAAGTGGAGTTGAGGGAGATAGGATTGTGAAGAAGGCGTTTGGTATGCTTTCCTTAATTGGCCAGAGTATTGAGTACAGGAGTTGGGAGGTCATGTTGCGGCTGTACAGGACATTGGTTACGCCACTGTTGGAATATTGCATGCAATTCTGATCTCCTTCCTATTGGAAAGATATTGTGAAACTTGAAAGGGTTCAGAAAAGATTTACAAGGATGTTGCCAGGGTCAGAGGATTTGAGCTATGAGAAGAGGCTGAACAGGCTGGGGCTGTTTTCCCTGGAGCGTCGAAGGCTGAGGGGTGACCTTATAGAGATTTACAAAATTATGAGGGGCATGGATAGGGTAAATGGGCAAAGTCTTTTCCCTGGTGGGAGGGGAAAGATATAAAAGAGACCTAAGGGACAACTTTTTCACGCAGAGGGTGGTACATGTATGAAATGAGCTGCTAGAGGATGTGGCGGAGGCTGGTACAATTTCAACATTTAAGAGGCATTTGGATGAGTATATGAATACGAAGGTTTTGGAGGGATATGGGCCGAGTAGTGGCAGGTGGGACTAGATTGGGTTGGGATATCTGGTTGGCATGGACACGTTGGACCGAAGGGTCTGTTTCCATACTGTACATCTCTATGACTCTATGACTTCCCCAGCCGACCCATTGTCTTGCCCTCTTCCTGCCCCACCAAACATATCTCTGCATACCTTGACACCGTCCTGTCCCCCTTGGTCCAGGAACTCTCCACCTACTTTTGGGATACCACCTATGCCCTCCACCTCCTCCAGGACTTTTGTTTCCCCAGCCCCCAACACCTCATCTTCACCACAGACATCCAGTCCCTGTATATATCCATCCACAATAACAAAGGCCTCCAAGCCCTCCATTTTTTTCCCTCTCACACTGACCCAACCAGTACCTTTCCACCGACATACTCATTTGATTGGCTATTCTGGTCCTCACCCTCAATAATTTCTCCTTCAAATCCTTCCACTTTCTCCAGACCAAAGGGGTAGCCATGGGCACTCGCATGGGCCCCAACTATGCCTGCCTCTTCATTGGGTACGTGAAACAGTCAATCTTCCGCAGCTACACCGGCACCATTTCCCACTTTTTCCTCTGTTACATAGACGATTGTTTTGGCGCCACCTCGTGCTCCCATGAGGAGGTTGAGCAGTTTATCAACTTCACTAAAACCTTCCACCCCAACCTCAAGTTCACCCAGACCATCTCGGACACCTCCCTCCCCTTCCTGGACCTCTCCATCTCCATTTCTGGTGACCGACTCAATACGGACATCTATTTCAAACCCACTGACTCTCACAACTACCTGGAGTACACCTCTTCCCACTCTGCCTCCTATAAAAACGTTATTCCTTATTCCCAATTCCTCTGCCTCTGTCGTATCTGCTAAAAGAGGGACCGATTCCACCATAGAACATCCCAGATAGCCTCCTTTTTCAAAGACTGCAATTTCCCCTCCCACATGGTCAACAGTGCCCTCCAGTGCATCTCCTCCACTTCCTGCACCTCCAGCCTTGAACCCTTGTCAGAGAAATTTGCCCAATAGAGATCACAAAAACCAGATCGGGTGAAATTGACATGCTATTTATTACAAGTGATATCACTGGAGGAGAAATTGATTAGGCTGACACAGAACTGACAGTCTGTACAGGTAGATCAGAATTTCTCTTCCTCGAGCTGGGGAAGAAGCCAGTTTTTATAATAATCCTGTACAATGAGGCTAATTAGAAATGGGGAAAATACAATGTTTCTGGAATGTATCTGGAAATGAAGTAACAATGATGCTAATTAGAAAACAGTTATCAGAGGAATGTCCTAATTCTCTACACAAAGCAACATCCTGACAGTATCGATGGGTTCGGAGTTTCCATTCCTCTTCACTAATGTCTCCTCTGAAGTGGTGAGGTGCTTCCATTGCCTTAGCCTGGGAGTAGTGCTCTTGCTGGTGCCTCTCTGTCTGACCTGCCCTTTGTGTGGCTTTGGGTTGTGAAATTGCCCTCGGTGCTTTGGGATAGCTGTGGTGCTCTGCCATTGTTAGTGGATGCTTGAAGTATATTCCCTTGTCTGCGAGTGCTGTCTAGTTTCGCTTGTCAGCCTCCTTGATCCCTGCTGAGGCACTCTGGGTGTTTTTGATACAGTTTGGCCAAGTTTGCTTTTGTGGGCTATTGTGGGTAGGCAGGTTGGCAGATTTTTTCCCACAGCCCCACGCCTCCAATCGCAACAAGGACAGAACACCCCCCGGTCCTCACCTTTCACCCCACCAACTTCCAGATAGATCGCATCATCCTCTGCCATTTCCACCACCTCCAAACAGACCCCACCACCAGGGATATATTTCCCTCCCCACCCCTAGCTGCATTCAGGAGAGAACATTCCCGTAGCGAGTTTTGAGAAGATTTATCGATCAGGTTGAAGTTCTGGATGTAGGTTTGCTTGCTGAGCTGCACGGTTCATTTCCAGGCATTTCATCACCCTACTAGGTAACATCTTCAGTGGTTGAAACTTTATTGCTGGAACAGCACAGCAGGTCAGGCAGCATCCAGGGAACAGGAGATTCGACGTTTCGGGCACAGGCCCTTCTTCAGGAATGAGCAGAGAGTGTTCATTCTCCTGCTGAACACTCTCTGCTCATTCCTGAAGAAGGGCCTGTGCCCGAAACGTCGAATCTCCTGTTCCCTGGATGCTGCCTGACCTGCTGTGCTGTTCCAGCAATAAAGTTTCAACTTTGATCTCCAGCATCTGCAGACCTCACTTTCTCCTCCAACATCTTCAGTGGGCCTCAGGTGAAGCACTGATGATAATTCCTGCTTTCTGATAATATGTTTGGGTTTCTTTGGGTTGGTGATGTCATTTCCTGTGGTGATGGCATTTCCTGTGGTGGTCACTGACCAGAACTCTATCAACAAGCATGCCAAGTTAGACCCCATCTACCACCCCCTGAGAATAACAGGAAGTGACTTCACTACAGGAAATGACATCACCAATCCAAAGAAACCCAATCATATAAATAGAAAGCAGGAATTATCAGCAGTGCTTCGCCTGAGGCCCACTGAAGATGTTAACTAGTAGGGTGATGAAACGTCTGGAAATGAAAATTCCAGTCCAGCACGCAAAAGTACATCCAGAACATTCCCTCCATGATTCCCTTGTTAGGTCCATGCTCCCCATCAACTCACCCCCCCACTCCCAGCACCTTCCCCTGCCACTGCAGGAAGTGAAAAGCCTGTGCCCACAACTCCCCCCTTACCACCATCCAAGGCCGCAAAGGATCCTTCCACATCTGACAGAGATTTACCTGTACTTCCATACACGTCAACTACTGTGTCAGTTGATCCCGATGTGGTCTCCTAGACATTGGGGAGACAGGACGCCAACTTGTGGAATGTTTCAGAGAACATCTCTGGGACACATGCACTAAAAAACCCCACCGCCCGGTGGCCAAACACTTTAACTCCCCCTCCCACTCTGCCAAGAACATGCAAGTCCTGGGCCTCCTCCACCACCAAACCCTAATCACCTGATATCTGGAGGAAGAACACCTCGTCTTCTGCCTTGGGACCCTCCAAACACATTAGATCAATGTGGACTTCAACAGTTTCCTAATTTCCCCTCTCCCCACCTTCCCTACCTGTCCATCTTCCTTCCCACATATCCGCTCGACCCTCCTCTCCAACTTATCACATTCATCCCCACCTTCATCTACCTATCGCATTCCCAGTTCCCTTCCCCCAGCCCCACCCCCCTCCCATTTATCTCTCAGCCTCCTTGGGCCACAAGCCCCATTCCTAATGAAGGGTTTATGCTCGAAACATTGATTCTCCTACTCCTCGGATGCTGCCTGACCGGCTGTGCTTTTCCAGCTTTCAGGCTGTCATATGTCTTCCGACAGTCCGCTGTCCACTGAAACGTCTTGCCTTTCTTTCACAATTCAATGAGTGGAGCACTCACACTGCTAAAATTTGGTATGAATCTTTGATAAAATCCATTCAATCCCAGGAAATATAGTACTGCTCTTTCTGCCGATGGTATGGGAAACTTCCCAGTTACTTTTGTTTTTGAATTCAGTGGTGCCAGTTGTCCATGTCCAATAATGTGGACCAGGAAGGTGACTTGGGCTTTGGAAAATTCACTTTTAGCCAGGTTTATCACGAAGCCTGCCCTCTGAATTCGATCGATCAATTCTGATAAATGTTGCAAATGTTCCTTCCATGTATGACTAAACATCACCAGGTCATCAATATTAACTACACAATTGGGTAATCCGGAAATTACCTTCTTGGTAAGTCTCTGAAATGTGACTGCACATTTTTCATACCAAACAGCATGACTTTACATTGATACAGTCCATTTGGCATTATGAAAGTCAAAAGTGTCTTAGCTCTTTTGGACAAAGGTACCTGCCAGTATCCTCTGAGCAAGTTCAACTTAGAAATATAAGTTGCTTGTCCCACCTTTCCAACACAGTTTTCCAAATGCTGATTCGGGTAGGCATCAGTCTTTGTAACTGCATTGACTTTGTAAGAGGTCCCAGGTTCAATATATTAACATTATTTCTAAAATTTAGGAGAATATATACGCAACTGAGACTACAATGAAATGCCTGTCTTGTTAAATATTCGTGGAGAAAGTAGACAAAACACCAAAGGTGTAACAAAACCTGAAAGAAATCAAGGAAAGGAGTTTGGTGGAGTTAATGTGAGCAATGTAAAACCCAAATCAGATAGATTTCAGTGTGGGTAAGTGTGAATCCATCCAATCTGAGCCCAAGAAAGACAGATCAAATTTTCACAATGGTTAAAAAAAAGTTACAAAGCTAATTCACAGGTTTAAGGGACAATGAAATACTGGATAGGATCTCCAAGGAGGTAGAAAAGAAGTGAAGGATGTAGTCCTGCAGTTGTATATAGCTATGGTCAGATCCTCATCTAGAGAACTGTTAATTTTGTGCACTGTACCTCAGCAACGGTATACAGTATACAGTTTTTGAGTGTGCGCGGTACAGATTTACCAAAATGATATTGAGTTTTATAGTGTTAAATGATAGAAATAGGCTGCAAAAACTTGATTCGTATTTCCTTGACTTTAGAAGATGGAAGGGTGATCTTTTCGAGGTGTTTACAATTATAATGAGATTCAATTGCATTGATGCAGGAAAGCTCTCCCTTCCAAGTACAGTACCAAGGGATCTAGTACAGAAGCCTTAACTCCAATAGCTAGGCTAGTCAGGATTAAATCAAGTTGTCATTTTCACACAGAACATCACGTAAATCTGACACTCTCTTTCACAAAAATCTGTGGATATTGTCAACTGAAATGTTCATAAATGAAGTGTTATTGTGCAGGATTTCTGTTGAGTGTGGGGTGACATGATATGGGATAAAGACAGGTATAGACTTGCTATGAACCAGTTGAATAGTGGAACAGTGAGAGGCGAGATGGTTTTTCCTGGTTTATATGTTATCGTGTTTCAACTTCTATGATAACTTTGAAGACATCTTCCTGGAAATACTTTTTCTTTCCTTTTTCCAAAAGCACAGAATTTCTCATTACAAAGAATATTTTGGAATCCCAAAAGACTAGGAGTTACATAATTAACATTTCAACTTACTTAGACAGCCTTCTTTTAAAGATGTTGCACTTCTAACCACCAATTTGAGCAAATTATATTAATAACTCTAATTCTTGATGAATAAATACATGCACAAAATGCTGAAAATAGCAACACATAATAGTTCAGGATAATTCAGTTAGAAAAAAAAATCACAATTCACCAATAAAAATACGACAGAAACACAAAATGTGTGAAACTGCACTGAACTGATAGAACCCTGTAAAGCTGTGAATTCACTTACTATTTTATAAGGAAGTTTGTGCCAGAAGTCCATTCTGCAAGTCTGATTCTGGATGTTGTTTGAAATAAATGAATGCAAGGTTACATAAATGATATTGAAGAATTAGACAAGATAATTAGAGAAAAAAAATCCATAAATATTTGGAAAAATCCTTTTTATTCATTATTGTGACAGATATATAAATTTCATTACTGGGAGAAATAAACAAGAGCATCCCTGTAAGTTAAAGATGGTTTGTGGGGACAAACTATCTCTACTCAAAGCTTTGTCTTTATAATTTTTACCTTTTCTCTGGAAAGTTTTTAACTCTATGTGCAGATTTGTGTATATGTTCTAATTACCAGGTCAGTGCAAGGCTACATTAAAAGAACAGCTGCAAATCCTCTGAAACCACTATTGATCCTCTTGGGACTTTACATATCCTGAGCTTTATAAGCTTCTGTTTTACAAGACCATAAGCATCTTGAGAGAGAACATTCCTTGGAAACTTGCCTGTGTTTTTCCCTCATCACTGAAGCTTGTTTATAGCCTGCAGTGTAGAATGTTAAATGGTTTTTCAGGAAAGAATAAGTGGAGTTTCTGCAGTAGGTTTAGTTTAGAGTCCAGCTTGAGTAGGGAGATGTATAAATTTATTATCAATGAATTATTTCTTGAAGATGTTAAAAAGTAAAATAATTAGTTGTTAAAAGGACAACTGTGACTGGAACAGTTAAAAATTAAATGTAATGAAGGAATGGTGGTGAAACTACATGTGTAATTTGTCTTTGCTTTCACAGAGGAATATGTTAATGGGAATGAAAGGGTAGGAGTGAGGTGGTAGGACAATTAGATAGATTAATTACAAACATTCCAGTTATATAGAAAAGACAGATGGAACTGAAAGTGAAAATTCCTGTTGTCAATCTCGAACACCAAGGGAAGTTGGTGAGAAAATAACAAAAGTTCTGACTACAAAGTATGAAAGTCATATCAGACTGAATGCTTACAATGTAACATTGACACAAAAGCAAAATATTGCAGATATTAGAATTGCAAAATATGTACAGAAAATGCTAGAAATATTCAGCAGACCAGGCAGCAGCTATGGAGAAAGAAACAGTATATACATTTCAGGCTGAGGAACTTTGTCTAAATTGAAAAGTGTTTCAACTACAATAAGTTATAAGCAAATACAAGTTCTTTCATGCTTTCCAGACCAGGTGGCCATTTGTGGATATTTGGTTGTTTATCACAATTGGTGACTAATTCTCAATGAAGGCAACATCATTACAGGTTACCATCAATACAGATTAAGCATGTCCTCAAGCTAATGCACATTTCCCTGCCTAATATTCACTAGAGTATCTTGGTGCCCCTGCAAATGGTAAAAGTCATGAACAAAGCTGACATACCCATTTACAAATTCCCATTGAGAAAAAACACTTAAAATCACAACTGGAAACACTAAAATAGCAACTAACATTGATATAAACTCACAACCCAGATGTAAAAAAAAGCTTTGGATATAAGCATTGATTCAACAGGTGAAGTCCTGATTTTGAAGGTAATGGACATGGCTCAACCAAAGGAAGAATAAAACACCTGAATGTAACTTAAATGGGAAAAGACTGCAGAAAAAAGTCGTACAGAGGGATTTTGGGTGCTCGTGCATGAATCACAAAAAGCTGGCAGGTTTTAGCAAGTTCAGCAGGTAATAGGAAAGGCAAATGGAATTTCAAACAGAAGGGGTATAAAAACAGGGAAGTCTTGCCATACTATACAAGGTACTGGTAAGCTGGATACTGTGAACAGTTTTGGTCCCATTATGTATAGAAAGATAAACTGGCATTGGAAGCAGTCCAGAGAAGACTCACTACGTTGATCCTGGGTGTGGAGGAATTTTCATGAGAAGATGTTGAGTAGATAGGGCTTATATTTATTGGAGTTGAAGAAAATGAGAGGAGACCTTATGAAAACATATGAGATTCTTAGGGGACTTGACAGGGTAGACGCAGAGAAGTTGTTTCTATTTGTGGGGGGAGTCCAGTGTATAATCTCAGAATAAACACTTACCCAGTTAGGACAGAGTTGAATTTTTTCTCTCAGAGGGGAGCGAATCTATGAAACTCTTGACCGCAGAGAGATGTTGAGTTTGGGTCATGCAATATAATTAAGGCTGAGGCAGACAGATTTATAATTATTATGTGAATCAAGGGTCATGGGAGAAAGGCAGGAAAGTGGAATTGATGGTTATCACATCAACCATGATTTCATTGAATGGCAGAGCATACATGTTGGTTTGAATGGCCAACTTCAGCTCCAATGTCTTATAGTCTAAGTATGTATTGGGAAATGTACATGTCACAACACTTTTCATAACATGGAATACATCACATCAACTTGTCCTCTAAGATTATTGCAGTGGCTACTTTTGTTCTCCACTTGGCATCACAGGACAACCCTTTATGATCTTTTCTCATGATTTGCAAGTAATAGTAGCAAATGCAGTGGCAGGAAAAGATATGAGCGAAGGAAAGAACAAAACATAATGACCCTGATAGAATGGATGGCAGGAATAATTAAATGACACAGGAATTGTAATATTAAAAAAAATGTTATGGGACAAATAAAGAAAAAAAAATGGGTCAAGACGAGCTCGCAATGATGTTATAAGAACTATAGCAGCACTTCATATCCAAAGAAATTGGAATAGGGTGTTATCTGAAATTGTTGACCTTGAGTGTAGAAGGTTGTAATGTCCCTCATCAATTGATGGGTGCTGTTTGTAAGCTTCTCTTGGGCTTCATTGGAAATGTTGGAAGCCAAGAAGAGAGAAGTCAGAGTTTGAGTGGGGCAGAGAATTAAAATGGCAAATAACTGGAAGTTTAGGGTCACACTTGTGGACTGAGTCAAGGATTCAGCAAAACAATCACCCAATCTATATCTGATCGCTTTGTAGAATAGACTGCACTGTCTTGACTACAGAATGGCAAATTGAAAGTAATACAATTAAATTGCTGCTACACTTAAAAGGAATGCCTGAGAGAAGGGAAGAGATAAAGAGTAGATAGTGCAACTCTTGTGTTTGCATAGGAAGGTTTGGTTGTAATGCGCTTGTGTGCTGGGGTGATGGAAGAGTGGACCAGAATGTTGTAAGTGGAATAGTCCCTTTGGAATGTGGGAAAAGGCAGGGAAAGGAAAATGTTTTTGTTGGTGATCTCACTTTGGAAATGGTTGAAATGATGGAGGATGATATTTTTGAGTGTAAAGGTGTATGAAGTGTTAGATGATAGTTCTGGAATGAGGGGAAAGGATGAGGGCTGAAGTATGGAGAAGAATGGAACATGGATGAGGGCTCTGTAAAGCACATTGCTGGGGGTTCCTTGCGTTGATTAAGAAAAAGAGACATAGAAGCACTGGTGACAGGGTGACACCATTGAAATAGAAGTGATGGAGACACAGATACTGGGAGAAAAGTACAGTCTTAAAGGAAGCAGGGTGGGACAAAATGGAGTAAAAGGAAAGGAGCAACTTGGATATGGAATTGCTGAGTGATAGGAAATAGAGAGCAGGGCTAAGTGGATGTCCTTCAGGCTGGAGAATGGTATGTAGTGGAGGGCTTCAGGGATCAGTTAGGATACAACAGTAAGTAAGGGAGAAATCAAAGGAGAAGTAATTTAAAACCGGAAGAAGTTTAGTCAGAATTGGATTGGTGGATTGGCTTTTCTTGTTGATGTGGAATTAGGACTATGTCAGCACTCTGTTATTACTGCGTTGAAGGTTCAACCAATATAATTTGTTCAAATGAAGTGAGAATGAGCACTCTCGATATGAAGGCCACATTTGACTACGTGTGGCATCAAAAAGCTGTAAAAAAAACTGGAGACAATGGAATCAAGGGACAAATTCTCTGATAGTGGGAGTCATCCTGGTGCATAGGAAGATGGTTATGGTTGTTAGAAGTCAGTCATCTCAGTTCTGAGCCATCTCTGCAGGAGTTTCTCAGAGTAGTATCCTAGGCCCAACTATCTTCAAGTGTTTCATCAATGACCTTCCCTCCATCATAAGGTCAGAAGTGCACGTTCACTGATGATTGCACAATGTTCAGCACAATTCGTGACTCGTCAGTAACTGAAGCGGTTCATGTTCAAATGCAACAAGATCTGGACAATATCCTGGTTTTGGCTGACAAGTGTTAAGTAACATTCACGTTACACAAATACGAGGCAATGATCATCTCCAATAAGAGACAATCTAATCACTGCTCCATGACATTCAAAAGCATTACCATCATTAAATCTGTCAACATCCCAGGGGTTACAAAGAATAGAAATGGAACTGAACTTGCCATATAAATACAGTGGCCACAAGAACAAGGGGTGGCATAGTGGTTAGCAGTGCCGCCTCAGTTCCAGGGACCTGGGGGTTCAATTCCAACCTCGGGTGACTATCTGTGTGGAGTTTGCATGTTCTGCATGGGTTTCTTCTGGGTGCTCTGGTTTCCTCCCACAGTTCAAAGATGAGCAAGTTAGGTGGATTAGTGATAGGGTAGGGTGCGAGTCTGAGTGGAATGCTTGCTAGAGGGGTGGTGTGGACTCGATGGGCTGATTGGCCTGCTTCCACACTGTAGGAATTCTATGATTCCAACTGCAGGTCAGAGACTAGGAATATTGCAGTGAGTAACTCAACTCCTGATTCCCAAAGCCTGTCCCACCAACTACAAGTCACGCATGTGATGGAATACTCCCCTTTTGCCTGAATGAGTGCAACTCAACAATACTCAAGAAGCTTGTCACCGTCCAGGATAAAGCAGCTCACTTTCATGTAAAAGGACAAGAGCAGTAGATACATGGGAACCCAGCACATGCAAGTTGACCTCCAAACCACTCACCATCTTGACTTGGAAATACATTAATTTTCCTTTATTGCTGCTGGGTCAAAATTCTAGAATTCCTTCCCGACTGCCATTGAGGGTCTGTCTACAGCATATGGACTGCAGTGATTCAAGAAGGCAGCTCACCACGACCTTCTTAAGGATAACTAGGGACAGGCAATAAATGCAGATCCAACTAGAGATACCCATGTCCTAGAGTGCATGAAAAGAAGTCCCTGGATTTTGGCTTAGGTACATAATGTATTGATTTTGAAGTAATAGTACTTCCATTGATCCATAGTTATCATTTATAAACATTTAAACAATGCTGTTTTCAGGGACCATTTAACTGAACCATCAGTCTGTTCAATGAGTATATATAATACATATTAGTCAAAAGTAGCAGGTGGCACAAGATAGGAAATGTGACTAACTGTTAAGAAAATGAATGAGTAGGGTAGATAGAAATCAGATGATACTTAATGTGGAGAAATTTGGGGAGAAAGATTAAGATGTTCTCAACACTGGAGTTCATAAGCTAGGTGAGGATCTCAGTGCAACGCAGTACTGTGGGATCTCTGTATCATTGGACCTGGCGTCAATGAGAAATGTATTTTCAGGTGAACCGAAATGATTCCAAGATATTATGTAGAGAAGAACAGTGGAGTTCTCTCTAGTTTCATGGTAATATTTATCTCTCAATCAACATCAGCAAATCAGTTTATTTGAAATTTATCATCCTGCGATTGTGGGATTTCGATGAGTCCATATTAGCTATTGCATTTACAGTAGTGACTATTTCAAAAGTACTTACGTAGGTGTGAAGCTTTTTAGCACATTATTATGTTGTGGAAGATACTTTAATACAGAGACAGGCAAGGAGTTTGTCACTCTCAGAAGCACTGAAGGGTGGGGACATGTCACTGTGAAGCATTATGCTATATCAATGTCACACCTACAGCATAAGCCAGCAGTTTACATGGCAAACACATTGTATGCACTCCAAGCAAACAGTCATGCCTGAAAGTCAAAGACGATGCAGTCATCAGTGGGGTCAAGGGGATGCCGTCATCTAGGGGGTTGCCGTCACAGTCAGTCAAGAAGCTTGTTTCATTACTCTGCAGAATTATGACCACAATTAGTCAGATGAGTGGTCTACCAAAGTGCAGGGCTCCAAGTTGATGAGGTCGGAGCTTGGGCCACAGTCAGTGCTGAAGGTCAAGTGCAACCAGTCCATGTATTACAGGTACATCAGTTGGGGTGCTGTGCAGACATCAGTTAAGGGCTGGGGTTATCCTATTACGTCAATGGGTGGGCCACTTGGGGTTTACTCAATAGAGATAAGGGGGATGCCCTTGGAATCCTGGGGAAATTTGGAAACTCCAATTTAGAGATGGGCTTTGTTGAACTGGGTCATTGAGGAAATAATTAGAGTGGAAGGCAGTTATTCAAAATAGAAAGAAGAAATCACAGAACATGGGAGGGATTGGAGAGCTCAAGGAGGGGTGGGGAGCTTACAGATCACTTTCACACTGGACTCTAAAGAAGGAGAATATATGACAAACCAGGGCATGGCAATTCACAATGTGCCAGCTTTGAGGGTAAATTGGGAACACTAGTGATTGTATAAAGTGGTTGAATGGAAATGGGGAATGGCTGAAAGATTAGATTAGATTAGATTAGATTAGATTAGATTTAGATTAGATTAGATTAGATTAGATTAGATTACTTACAGTGTGGAAACAGGCCCTTCGGCCCAACAAGTCCACACCGACCCGCCGAAGCACAACCCATCCATACCCCTACATTTACCCCTTACCAAACACTAGGGGCAATTTAGCATGGCCAATTCACCTGACCTGCACATCTTTGGACTGTGGGAGGAAACCGGAGCACCCGGAGGAAACCCACGCAGACACGGGGAGAACATGCAAACTCCACACAGTCAGTCGCCTGAGACGGGAATTGAACACGGGTCTCTGGCGCTGTGAGGCAGCAGTGCTAACCACCGTGCCACCCCAAAGGTCAGCAAGGATGCAAGGTCAGCGACACAAAAGGTAACATGAAGGGTCATGAAGGATGGAGGGAGTCATCCGTGTCTCAGGTGGGGACTGCAAGTTACTTTCAAGGACACAAAGCTGAAACCTTGCTATCTTTGATCAAAGTCAACTGCACAGTGACAATACCAAATGGCTTCCACTTCATGCAATGCAGGAAGAATAAGTTATGGTTTTTCTGTTCAAAAGTATAGTCAATTTGTTTAAGTTTAAGGACCTGTTCAGGGCAATGTTGCTAGTCATGCATTCACTGATTCAGAAATGCCATCAACCTGGCATTAAACTACACTTCATTGGCAGGTCTGTCTTGGTCCAAGGTGAACATTACAAATAATGGTCTCAGGCAACCATGATCATTACATTATTCACACAAATTGCCTCCTTGTCATGTCAGCTAAGCAAATGCAATCAGGCACTAACCTAAAAGCTTCATTTGGACTTGCTATTTCTGAAGTACATTTCATAGCAATCACTGCCACATGCCATGGAGCTGTCACGTTGACACAATGAACTGTAAGCTTGCAAACTGTAAGCATGGACAAGGCAAGATCTGTGATTTGCATGGTGCCTTTTTGCACTGTGGGGGTGGGATAGTGGAGGAAGAAAATCTATCATAGTGGCTGACTACCAAAATTTCACTCCCCAGTGTGGTATGAATACTTTGCTTGTGCAATATAACTTTGGCTAAGATTATGTACCTCAGAGTTCCTAAGCAAGTTCCTTATGAAGTTTCCATGGCACGCTGTGTCATAACATGAGGCTTTTAATGCTTGATTTGAGCTGTTAGTGAAATGCTGTTCTCTTTCTGATATTCACAAAAGGTAACATGAAGGGTCATGAAGGATGGGGGGAGTCATTCGTGTCTCAGGTGGGGACTGCAAGTTACTTTCAAGGACACAAAGCTGAAACCTTGCTATCTTTGATCAAAGTCAACTGCACAGTGACGATACCAAATGGCTTCCACTTCATGCAATGCAGGAAGAATAAGTTATGGTTTTTCTCCCCCCATCCTTCATGACCCGTAATCTGCTCACACATCTGACATGGACAACGCTATGGCTGGAATCCATGTGGCTTTTCTTCCAATGTGAAGACAATGTCAAATCAAAAGTAATTACACCATCAGCAAGGCCACAAGAATATCAATACCCACCAACTGCCTCACATCCTGCAGAAGGAGAAACAGCAGCTGAAGACCGCCTAGAAGGTGGAGGAGAATGATGAGACCTCGCATCCATAGGTCTCACTATCATTTCCTACAAGATAATGTAGGTGTAAAATAAAGATGCGAGGTCTCATCATTCAGATAATCATAGTTGAACTGTATCATCTTCTGGAGCAAGACTTGGTGTCTATTGATGTTACTGCAGCCTTGAATTTTTATGCTAGTGACCCCTTCCAAATCAAAACTCAGGATCAGAGTGGTATCTACAAATCCTTGGCCCACAATGCATCCAGGATGTCACTGATGCAAGACCACCCCTGCTCATATCCTTCCCCTCAACGAGTCAATTAGCCCAGACAGTGGGATTCCCTTCCATCACAGGGTGCTAAGAAATGCAAACACTGCTTTGACAGCACCTTGTCACCAAACTGCAGCAATCATGAACAGAAAAGATTTCCACTCCATCGATGTTCAAATTCTACATGATCATTAATTTTGGCGGTCTTTCAACATTACGGGTCCTACTGACAGTTCAGGAAAAATAGCGGTTAGCGAGACAGTGCACACTAAGTTGGGCTTAAGTTATGTAGTTCTTAAGGCTTTCATCAGCACAAGATATCTGAATGTGGTGCATGATAGGCAGCAGATTGAGAGGAATCCAGAGTCATTTCCACTTGACACTTGCATCATTGGTTTTCCTTCAAAACAACAGAATGCATGTAGACTTTGAGTTGCTTGGAAATTCTTGAGCACCCTGTTGGACAGCATTCAATGTGCAAAGGGCAGTACTATGTGCAACTTTTTTCAGCAAGCCAAAGTGCTGCGAGGGAAAGTTGACACCTTCCAACTATGAATGACAATCCTTTTGCTTGAAAAGCTGACAGATAGAATTAACCTTACCCTCCCGAGATGTGTGGGATCACTCATAAGGTGGACGCAAGTGTAGGAGATGTAAGCAGGTCAGGCCTTAGCAAATCCCTGCATATTGTGTTCAGCTTCCATGTTGTCCACTTTAAAGTGCCATGCCTTATCTGCAGTCACTAATGTCACAATCCAAGGATCCATGACATCTGAAACTATCTGCAATCAAGGAGTTGGTTGCTTGTGAGAGATGAACAATGCTTGGCCATTACAACCTCTGTTATCCTTGGGCTCTCGAAAGACATTACTTATCTCTTACACGGATACAACCTAAACAGATAGAAAGACATTGGGTGCCTCTTGTACCCACATGAGTGAAAACAGTGGTTTGGTTGTGTAAGAGGGATGCAAAATACTTGCTCATCTTAAGAGTGAGTATCCATTGATGGTAATGGGAAAGCAGTGCAGCACAACGAAGTTTACTGGGTTTGCTGCTCAACAAAGTTTGCCTCTCCCAAAATGAATTATACTCTTTTCCAGCCAGTTCAAGAAATTACTCCTCATTGGCATGAGGAGCCTTACATCCGCCAGTCCTTTGGGCTAGCTTTACCCCTGTCATTCTTGTGGTGGGTCAGACAATTTCTCCTGCAACGAAACAAAGGAATGGTTTCAGTAATGAGGGAAATGAATAGAAGAGCCATCAATGATGATGCAAGAGCAGAGGTAGTGAGGTGCTCCCAGTAAGTGAATAGGAAGTACAGAGGCAGGAACGGTTAGTAGTTTGGGAGGATGAAGCTGCTGAGAGACATTGAGTGGACATAATGAATGCAGAAATGAGAGTTGTTGTTCATAAGCCTTGCTGAAAAACATATGTAGTGGCTGAGTTAGAGTGAGTGAGGCCATATGAATGCGAGATAGCAGAGAGAGAGATGTTGGCACTTAGCCTATGAAGTACAGAAAAGCACTCAGTGCACAGTCCTACATTGTCATGCATTATATTTTACCTGAGTCAGTGCACTGGCCCAGGCCATTGTCTTGGCTCAGGCTTGTTTGGTTTGGTGGCAAGGTATCCTTTGAAGGTGGGCAAGGGAATGCACTTTCCTTCTGTCCACTACAGCATTTGCCAGCATCTCCAGGACCTTGTCAGTGAAGTGGGTGCCAACTTCATTGTCTGGGCTGTGGCCTCAGTAATAATGGTCACTGTGAAGGGCAGTGCATAGCTGGGTTTTATATATGATAGCAGCCAACTGAATGCCAGAAGGTCCTGGCCATTTTGCGTACCGCAGCCTTTCCTGTTGCACTGATTCTACACTTGAATTAGACAGATGATGCTAGATTTGAGGCCAAGGTCTGTATGCTGACAGTGAGGGGAGTGAACGTTTAACATAGTGAATAATGTACCCATCAAGCTGACTGACGTTTGCTCAATGGTTTGAAGGTTTTCAGCATTGTTTAGGGCTATAGTCATTCAGCAAATGGAGAATGATCCACCACACTATGGAACTGTGCCTCGTAGATGTGGACACTCTTTAGAGGTCAGAAAATGAGTTACTCATTGTAGCATACTCAGCATATGAACTTGTGAAAGTCTATGAAGGGATTGAACACAGATGTTACCAATACTTGCAACATGATTTATGCAGCTGAACTAAGCAGTTCTAGTGGAAGGTTGTTTCTATGAAGCTCCATAATGCTGGGAATAAATTGCTGTAATTGTTCTAATGCAGCATGCACAATTAAGTAAAATGCCTGCATGTTTAGCTTACTAACTTCCAAGAGACCACTAACACTCCTCTTCAGCTGATTCCTGAGTTTGTGATGCAGGTAAGACAGCTTTCCTTTTCTTAGCTACCTCTACCAGATTTACCTGGTGATTTACTTAACTGGAGGGTGCTTTACCCTGGTCCACGCAGGTTATTTTACAGCAGAATGTCCAGTGCTTCCTAAGTTGTCACACTCAAAGATCTTTGATTTTATTCTTTGGTCTTTACCACAATATGGTTACAATGTTGCACTTGCTATCACGTGGAATAGTTCAGGCATACAAACATAGATGCTTGGAGGGGAATCTGGAGAGAATCAGGCAGAAAAAAATGGGAGGACATACAGAAAGGGTTCAATGGAGTAGTCCACTTGTGTGGAACATAAACACAGGCACATTACCAATGGGCCAAATGGACAGTTTCTGTGCAATAAATTCTACGTAAGTACCTTCTGCAGTATGACAGTTTAATTTGGAGATGGCTAAAAGATCCTGGGTCCAGCTATACACCATGTTGTGCTCAGTCCACCTGGACTTGACCTAATTTATGTTATTAGCTGATTTTGCATTTATAACACCAGGTTAACTCACTAAACTGGAGACACATGAAGAGCATTGATCTTGCCACATTATGGGTCCCATGTAAATGAACACACAAGGGTTTATAGACAGAAATCCCTAATTAAGAATCAATACATCAAGAAAGATGTTAATCTGCCTTGTTCTGGAATGTGTTACTGAAGACAATCTCAACTTTTAGCAACTAATGACTTGGGAAAAGAGAATTTAAAATTACTTTTGAAGTGGAAGAAACTATAAAATAAAAACTGTGTCCCTTTAAGAGATTAAAAGTTGATTTTACAGGCTGTCTGCATCATTTAAAACTGAAACTCCCCTTCAGTTTTATAGACTGCTTCAGCTGGATTCATTGTTTTTGTTGGTAGTGACTTGACAAGGATAATCTTTAAAGCATGAATTATTGAACTTTAAAATTTAAGCTGAGCTAATCAGTAGGTTTGGTGACTGCTAGTTGCCAAGTCTGACGTTGGTGACTCAAGGAGAATAATCATAAATTTAACAAGGCTGTCAGACCCATTTCAGTATTCTAAATACATAGTTCTAAACCCTCAAAACAAACTAACATGGTATCTCAGGTATTTCCTTACTAAGATATACTGATGTCTTAAAAACACAGAAATATCACAGTCAAGAAAAGAATTCCAAAGATCCCTTGTGTAATATTAATTATTTCATTTCCTCATAAATCATGATATTAGTGACGTTACTACCCACGTCTATTTCCGTTCTTAAATGTTTAGATCTGAGTTGATGTTATTTGCATAAATTCAGGTCAGAACTGACAAAATAAAGAATAGGGTGTGTTCTGTGGTAAAATACAATGCTAGCAAATGTGTGGTGTGAGTTTGATCACTGTTGCAACAAGTTTGTAATCTTTAGTGAAAGTGCATGACACCTCCACGTAGCTAGTTCTCTTACAGTTGTGACAGTCTTATTACATTATCCATCACATTAAATTCTCAGAACAGGCTCAATGACCCCACTATTTACAGGAATGCAAGGAGGGAGTGAGGAAACATATTTGCGGGGATCAGGTGGTGCGGGTGTGGGCTCATAAACCTGGAAATACCAAATTTAACTGCTGAATCTTGCTAACAATTTATTTTGTTTTCAGGTTGGTTAGGCTGACATACAGAAAAGCCAGTTTTAAAAATTTTTTAAATTGAACTAAATTAACTTTATGCTATTTTACAGATAGGACCCTGTAAATAGTCGGTCCATGCCATGGCTTTGTTTGTACCTCAGCACAGTAACCTTTTGAAAACTATCTTCTTCAATTTAAATGGATCTGCTCACTAAAGGTGTAGAGATAAACAGTTTGAGAGTTTATAAAGGCTGACCAACAAAGTGCCTGAATTTTTAAGGGATTGATCAAAAGTGGGATACTTGCAATGTAAGTGACCAGAATACATGCTTAGGTTAATCATGTTCTGAATTAGACTCATTTTAAATCAAGCTCTATTTTGGTCCTGTAGACTCTGTAGTCCAAGGAGGACACTTGGGTGCCTGAACACACATTTTCCCATTCAAAGGCATATGTCTGCCTGGGAGAAATGTTTAAGGACTATGTCCAAGTTCTCCAAGTGCTCTTATTGCTCTTCCCAGTTAGCACATCATCCAGATGAACAGTGACCTTAGATTGACCTTGTAAAATATTTTCCATCATCTGCTGAAAAATTGCACAAACTGATGATACCCGAAATGGCAGTCACATATATTGGTACAAATCCTTATTGGTATTAATTGCAGCAATATTCTGGGAATCTCATCTAATCACAACTGCAAGTACACCTGGTGCCTGGCAGACTATGCACCCATCCAAAGTTGCTTTAAAGCTGTAAATGATAAGCTACAATAGAAAAATAAAAGCACAGACCCAGAAATTCTACCATTTTCGCCAAGATGATTGGATCACAGGATTATTACAATGCAGAAGAAGGCTATTGAGTCCATCTTTTCTGCACCAGCTGTTGGAATGAACATTATTATATTTTGAAAAATCTTTCATGAAGGCATCACTGGTTGGGCTAGCATTTATTCTCCAACTCTAAATGCTGAGAGGGCAGTTAACAGTCACACATGTGGAGTCACACGTAGACCAGAACAGGTAAGGATGGGAGATTCCCTTCCCTAAAAGGCCATCAGTGGACCAGAAGTGTTTTTACAGCAATCAACAGTGGTACATGGTTAACATATGACTGTCATTTATTCCAGATTATTATTGAATTCAGATTTCACCATTTGCCATGTTTACATTCAAACGCATGTCTCCAGAACATAAGCTTGAAGTTCTGGATTACTGGGTCAGTGACATTACAACCGTGCCGCACTCTCTCTGTTATTTCCAATGAAGGCCATTCTCTTGTCTTCTCTGCATTATGATCCTTTTCAAATAGGTCAAATGCCCTTTCAAACTTTTCAATTGAACCTGCCTCCGCTTCACTCTCGGGCAGCTCATTCCAGACCTAAACACACACTGAATGGAATAGTTTTTTCTTACATTATACTTAAATTGAATGCTTTCAATAAATTTAACTTATTCCAAAAATTGTAAAATCAGCAAGGAATTAAGTTCACTAAGTTTGAAATTCATAAACTTTGTTTGAAACATCAGCTTTCACTGAAATAGTGAGAATTTTTTCCTCAGCTACATCACCAAGAATGGATTCTATAAAGGGCTTTTCACAACAGTTTCTGTGAATGCTTTTTTTTCCATCCTTGCATCCCACTTTGGAAGTTTTTACCACGTGGTTCATCAAGGTTGTGCCCATCTTTGTCTTTAACAAAGTCAGAATAGGAAATCACAGAGGCATGCAGAATGAGGCTATACCAAAGGAAATAAAAATTTACTCGATCATTCCTTTTTACCGGAATCTGTACACATTGCTCCTTTGATGATAATTTATAAGATAAACAGACAATGTTTCAGGAGGGAAAAATAACCATCTCTTATTGCAAACCAAGCCCCTAATATTCTTCGAATTACAAAACAAAGAACAGAACTCTAAAACTATGGACAAAGTACTGCCCATGCTGGAAATAGATTCTAATGAACAATAACAGCCCTGAAATGTTGGGCTGATAGTGGGACTTGCTGAGAAATTAAAGCCGATGGGTTATATATGATGCCTGTCCAATCTCTGGGCCACAGCAAAGCCATTGAAAGAGATGGTTACTGCTGAAGCAAGCAGGAGAGCTTGGGCCTACAGCAGGTATTGCCCACTCCAAACTGCTCTGAAGAAGGCAGTGGCGAGCTGCCTCAAGGAACTGCTGCAGAGTTTAGGGTGTAGGAACACCCACAGTGGTGTTAGGAAGGGAGTTCCAGGATTCTGACATAGTGACAGTGAAGGAGCAGCAATATAGTTCCAATTCAGGATGGTGTGTGGCTTGGAGGGTAATTTTCAGATGGTGGTGTTCCCTTGCATCTGCTACTGTAGTGATTGTAACAAGGTATTTTATTCACTTTGGACTCCAAACCTTAAGTTTGTGCAAGACTCCTGCTAGACTGAAAATCTCTTCCGAGGAACCCCTACCAATTAAGGGTACAACTTTGGTTCTGGTCTCTTATGAGAAGCAGCTGGTTCAGTTATCATTGATTGGAGTAAAAGGATTGGGCCCAAACTTGATTGGGTAAAATTGGTTGAGAAAGATTCAACCTAGATTGGCTGAATACTTTTTGATTAGAAAACGGCTGCCTGAGTGAAATCTAATTAAATACCTGGAAGCTTTTCAGGAAGGAGGTTACCAAAGGGGCCAATGTCACCTTGCATGTTGACAGGAAACAATTCCACGATTCTGAAAGGCCTGCCCAGTGCCATTTTGCCTTACGGGCAGAAATAGAAGCAGAAAACAGAAGGTTGGAAAGCGAAAGAATCATCAAACCATTCCAGTTTGTAGAATGGGTGGCACGTGTTATATTGATTGTGAAGTGCGACAGGTCAGTTCACCTTTGTGAGGATTTTAAACAAATGGTGAACTGCTTTTTGCAGCTGGATAAATACACAATCCCTGTCATAGAGGTTTTATATGCAAAGTTGGCGGGGCGGGGCGGAGGCGGGGGCGGAGTGCTTCATGAAGCTGAACATGAGCCATGCGTACTTGCAATTATGGTTAGATGAGGATTCCCAGAATATTGATGCAATTAGTACAAACAGGGGTTTGTACCAATATATGGGACTGCCATTTGGGGTATCATCAGTCCGTGCAATCTTTCAGCAGATGATCGAAAACATTTTACAAGGTCTATCTCAGGTCACCATTTATCTGGATGATATGCTAACAACAGGAAGAGCAATAAAAGCACTTAGAGAACTTGGACATAGTTCTTAGACATTTCTCCCAGGCATATGCCTTAAAAGGGAAAAATGTCTGTGTTCAGGCACCCCAAGTGCCCTACTTGGACTACTGAGGCAACAAGATTGGGTTACACCTATTGGAATATAAAGTGAGGGCAATTAAAGGTGCCCTGGCTCCCATCTGTACTGGAGCTTAGGTCTCTCCTTGGGCTGATGAATTATTATGGCAAGTTCATTCTTGACCTAGCTTCTATCCTGGTATCTTTGCAACAACTCCTAAAAAAGGGTTAGCGTTGAAATGGTTGCATAGCCAAGCCAGAGCTTTCAGGGAAGTGAAGAAACCGCTATCATCCTTTAAGGTGTTGGCATACTCTGATCCCAAGCGAGATCTGGTATTGATGTGATGCTTCCCCGCATGGCACTGAAGTAGTACTAGCTCATAACTGGCCCAATGGAGAGGAACACTCAGTAACATATGCATCCAGGACTTTGGCTAATGAAAGTGTAGATATACCAAGACAGAGAAAGAGAGTTTGGTGGTCATATTTGGAGTCAAGAAGTTCCACCAATACTTTTGCAGATGTAAATTTGTAATTATATCGGTCCATAAACCTCTGCAAAGTCTACTCAAAGGGGACAAGGCAGTGCCACCCACAGCTTCAGACCGAATTCAGCAGTGGTCTCTAATACTAAGTGCGTTTAATTAAAAGTTGGAACATCATCTGGGAGGCCAAGCAGTGAATGCAGGTGCATTGAGCTGCCGCCTGCTGGCAAATTCACCACAGGTAGTACTGCCACTGGAAGAGTTTAAAATTTAATGGTTTTAAATTTTCTGGACACACTTACAGTCACAGCTGACCACATTAGACTTTGGATGTTGAAAGATCTGATCCTGGCAAAACTGAAACAGCTAGTGGTGGTGGAGGAAACTGAAGGTTCGTCATAATCATAATTAAAATCTTTTTTGACCCAGAGAGTTCAGATCACAATAAAGGACATTATTATGCGGGGGTGGGGGTGTGGAGGGGGCAAGAGTGATTATCCCAAGCAAAGATTGCCACCTGATATTGGCTGAACTCCTCCAGCATCATACAGGGGTTTCTAAAATGAAGATGTTGGTGAGAAGTTATTTCTGGTGGCTAGAAGTGGATGCAAATATAGTCTCATTAGTGGGGCATTCCTGATCTCCAGCTCTTCGGATGCTGCCTGACCTGCTATGCTTTTCTAGCACCACACTTTGACTCTGACTCTCTAGTATTCGCAGTCCTCACTTTCTTCAATGCCCAGAGTGCCAATGAGGACAAACGTTACTGCCAGCAGGTCCCCCACATTCATGGGAATGGCTGGATTAACACTAAACATAATCATTAACTCAATGTTCTAAGTCACTGTGGACACCAAATTCAAACTTGCTTTACGTACAGAGATTCATTTGTTAAACACAGGGATGACAGAAATGCTATGCACATCTTCTGCAATACACGGACTCCAGGAAGCGTTGGTCACAGATCATGGGCAATTATTTACCAGCATGGAATTTGAGAACTTCCTAAAGTTGAATGGCATTCAACATATAAGGACAGCTGTACATCTCTATGACTCCATTTTTGCTATTGTTCTGCAAGCCATATAAGGTAAAATGTTACCTTGATGTTAAAGCCAGTCACTCCTACCTCAGCACGGGAGCTCAGCTCTTTTGTCTGTTTGGACCAAGTCTGTAATGAAATCAAGAGCCAAGTGCCCCTGTGTAATAAAGCAAATATAAGACTTTTTTTCTGCAAGTGTAATTTGATAGCACTGTCAATGAATCCTTTCATGAGTTTGCTGATTATAGAGAGTAGACTGAGAGCAGTAATTTGTCCAGGTTGAATATCCTGGGGTGTCTGAGGATGGAGGGTGACCTATAGAGGTTTATATAATCATGATGGGTATGGAGAGGGTGAATAGTCAAGGTCTTTTTCAGGGTAAGGTAAGTCCAAAACTAGAGGGCATAGGTTTGTGACAGGGGAAGGATTTAAAAGGGAGCTAAGGGGCAACTTTTTCATGCAGATGGTAGTGCATGTATGGAATGAGCTGACAGAAGTAGTGGTGGATGCTGGTGCAATTACAACATTTAACAGGTGCCTGGATGGGTATACGAATAGGAAGGATTAGAGGGAGATGGGCCAAATGCTGGTAAATAGGACTAGATTAATTTAGGATACCTGGTCAGCATAAACGAGTTGGTTCGAAGGGGCTGTTTCCGTACTGTACAAGTCTATGACAGACCTGGGCAGTTTTCTACATTCTTGCCCAATTTTCCACATTGGACTAATGGCAATGTGGTATCTGAACTAGTCAAGCTTGACTAGGGGCATGGCTGCTTCTCAGGTACAAATCTTCAATTCTATTACCAGAAAGCTGACAGGGCCCATAGCCTTCAACCATTTGTTGATATTACATGGAGTTAATCAAATTGGTTGAAGACTGATATCCGTGGTGTTGGGAATTACAGGAGGAGGCTGAGATGGATCATTCACTTGGTACTTCTGCCTGTACATAGTGCAAATGCTTTGGCCATGTCTTTTGCACTTACATGTTGAGCTCCTCCCTGGTTGAAGGTATTTATGGAGCCTCCATCTCCTATGGGCTGTTCAATTGTCCACTGCACTAAATGTGGCAATGCAGCAGACTTTAGTAAGATCCAGTGGCTGTGGGATTGCTTAGCCCTGTCTATTGTATACTGCTTTGACTGTGATGTATGTAAGTAGTTCTGTGCAGTAGCTTCTCCAAGTTGAAGTTTACTTTTAGATATACCTGGTACTGCTCATGGCATCTCCTGACTTGATAATGGTAGAATGGGGGATAAGCTGGGCCATTGGGTCACAGATTATGGTCGAATATCATTTTGATGAGGCTGATAGTACCTCATTGATTCCCAGTTTTGAGTTTCTAGATCTATGTGAAGTCTTTCTCATTTAACATGATGATAGTGCCACATAAAACAATGGTAGGTATTCTCAATGTCAAATTGGAATTTGTCTCCACAAGGACAGTTTGGTGGTTGTTCTTAGTTATAATGTTATGGGTAGACACAGCTATGATGGTGGAGGAGGTCAAATAGATTTTTCTCTATTGTTGTTTCGTTCACCACTTACTAAAAGCCCAGTCTAACAGCTTTAACAGTCTGCCACCTTGGTTAGTAGCAGTGGTATTGAGCCACTCATAATTATGGGCATTGAAAGACCAGAATATTTTCTGTGCCCTTGTCACCCTCAGTACATCCTTCAAGCAGTGTTCAACATACAGGCATACTAATTTATCAGCTGAGATGGGGGACAATATATGGTAATCAATAAGGGGTTTATTTGCACTTTCGACCTGATGCTATGAGATTTCATGTGGCTCTGAGTAAATGTTGAAGACTCCTAGGGTAAAGTTTTTGCAACTTCGTACCATTGTGCCAGCATCTTAGGTGTGTTTGTTCTATGAGTGGGACATTGTGAGGTACATTTCATGAGTATGATATTAAGCTATTCGACTAGTTTGTGGGACAGCTCTCCCAATTTTGGCAAGAGCCCCAATACGTTGGTAAGAAGGTCTTTGCAGTGGCAATAAGTGATTGTTGTTGTCATTCCCATGGAGAATTCCATCCACTGAACAAACCCAATTGCTTCTACTTGCATACAGCACTTCCACCTGAATGCAGTGAATGCAATGCTTCTACCTGGGATGATCAGGTCTTGCAGAAACTTATACTAGCTGAGTCTCCTTGGGGGTGTGTGACTGTAGGTTTCTTTGAAAGAAGTACTGGAGTTTTGTGGTCAACGACTTGTTGAGTTTGAATTGCCTCAGGCATTGCTGTTGGATGAGGGAGTGGTGTAAGAAGTGGTCTCTGAAAATTTGTTGTGGGTTGAACCTTTGTGGAAACCCCCTCTCACTGCCTCTTGGCTGGCTTTATCCTCTGTGCAGCATTTGCTCCATTTGTGGGTCATATTACAGACAAGGGGCATTGCAACAAGAAGAGTCATCTAGACTTGCAATGTTAGCTTGCTCTCTCTCCATGGAGATGTTATCTTACCCACTGTGATCTCCAGCATTTGTTGTTTTCAGTTCAGATTCCAGCATCCGCAGTAATTTGTTCCTACATCCAAATCTTACTTTTGAACAGGTGTCCAAATCCTCTACTGTCCTGAATGGATGCACCAATTTACCAAAGAATTTCCAAAAACTGGGCATAGTATTTCCAAACGTTGCACCACAGAGAAAGTAAGTCAAATGTACCTCAGCTACAATGAATGCCTCTCCCTTCAAGTATGATGTGAGAGCTATCAGTTGTGGAGCTGAAGGCACGTTGGTCTGAGAGTAATTGGAATATGTGTATACTTATATGCACAATCCGAATTTCCCCAGTCAGTGCCAAATCAATTGGAATTGCACAAAAGCAGAGAAATTGTTGGAGAAATTCAGTATTAACGTTTCACGTCTGGTGACTCCTCATCAGTTCTTCTTTCTCCCCACAGATGCTGCTAGGCCTGCTGAGTTTTGCCTGCATTTTTTATTTTTGTTTCAGATCTCCAGTATCCACATGTCTTTGTTTTAGTTCAGTTGGAATGACTGTTTGACATCAGGATCTATCCACCGCTGATGCCAATGGTTCATGCAGAGCACATCTGCACTGAAACCTTTTTGCAGCTATGGACAATGTGCTGGTTATGTTGGAAAGGAAGCATGACTTATGCCATATTGGTGCTTTGGAACATTGGTATGAGACCTACGATGGAGTCCAATTTCACAACTGAGTTTTCCACATTTCAATCCTGCATTCTTAGTGATCAGATATGGTAAAATTACACAAATGTAAATAGATTGATCAAAGTTGATAATTTTATAAAGAAATTTCTCAAACCTGTACCCTGTTTCTGAATGATTCTTGGACACAAACTCCATCAGTTTGACTCATCTTCAAGTATCTAGCTCAAGTAGTCATTCTTCATGTGTAAATTTGAACAATGAACATTAAAAGACTGTAGTGCCATCAGAAGAGTGTAACTCTGTCAACCCCCAACACTGATAAAATATATTGCCTACATCACCTTAGGCTGAGTTTATCTCTGTTCCACTGGGAGCTCTTGAAAATAAAAGAACAATTCTTATTTTATATGTCCATGTGTTTTTTTTTCTTTTTCAAGGCTTTTTAGAAGTGCAAAATTAGCTCATGTGACTAGATTAGTACTTCAGAGGTCACCAGAGCAATTTGACAATTCAAAGTCAGGTTAAAAGAATTCTGGAGATATGAGAGAAATGTAATGACGAAGCATTAAACATAAAAGAGCTCTATATATCACAAAAATCTAACTTTTTTTTCAATTTCCCACACCAGTTATCCTGTTTCCGACCCCTCTATTTTACAACATATTTTTATCCTCCAGCAAAGATACCTTGAACTGCAGATGAAGGGGATTTCCTTTGGTGTTTGATTTCCTGTTTCTGCTTATCCAAGAAGAACTTTGAAGCCAATTTAGAACCTTGCAGTGGTTTCAATATAACACATTTTGTCAATATTTGAGCACATTCCCAATCGGAACAGGAAAAGGATAAGAACAAGTAGTGTGAGTTTAAGAATTTCATAGCCTTTGCCCCTTCATTTGCAGTTGTTCACTTTGTTATTTCCTCAAGCATCTCAAACAAAATCATTCTGTGTTTTGGATAACATTATGCAAAATATTAACAGAGAAATGTACCACTTACAAACTTTGTCACTAGGAGATGTTATATATTTAAGAATTGAAGCAGTCAGAGAGTCATAGAGATGTACAGCACGGAAACAGACCCTTCGGTCCAACTCGTCCATGCTGACCAGATATCTCAACTTAATGTAGTCCCATTTGCCAGCACTTGGCCCATATCCCTCCAAACCCTTCTTATTCATTTACCCATCCAGATGCCTTTTAAATGTTGCAATTGTACCAGCCTCCACCACTTCCTCTGGCAGCTCATTCCATACACGCACCGCCCTCTGTGTGAAAATGTTGTCCCTTAGGTCCCTTTTATATCTTTCCCCTCTCACCTTAAACCTATGCTCTCTAGTTCTGGACTCCCCCAACCCTGGGAAAAGACTTTGTTTATTTATCCGATCCATGCCCCTCATGATTTTATAAACGTCTATGAGGTCACCCCTCAGCCTTCGACCCTCCAGGAAAAACAGCCCCAGCCTATTCAGCCTCTCCCTATAGCTCAAATCCTCCAATCCTGGCAACATCCTAGGAAAGCTTTTCTGAACCCTTCAAGTTTCACAACATCCTTCTGATAGGAAGACCAGAATTGCACGCAAAATTCCAAATGTGACCTAACCACCATCCTGTACAGCCGCAACATGACCTCCCAACTCCCATACTCAATAGGAAAGCATACCAAATGCCTTTTTCACTATCCTATCTAGCTGTGATTCTACTTTCAAGGAGCTATGAACCTGCACTCCAAGGTCTCTCTGTTCAGCAATACTCCCTAGGAGTATGCGTATATTATGCGTGTAAGTCCTGCTAAGATTTGCTGTCCCAAATGCAGCACTCGCATTTATCTAAATTAAGCTCCATCTGCCACTTCTCAACCCATTGGCCCATCTGATCAAGATCCCATTGTAATCTGAGGTAACCTTCTTCACTGTCCGCTATACCTCCAATTTTAGTGTCATCTGCAAACTTAATAACTATACCACTTATGCTCATACCCAAATCATTTCTATAAATGATGAAAAGTAGTGGACCCAGCACCCATCCTTGTGGCACTCCACTGGTCACAGGGCTCCTGTCTGAAAAACAACCCTCCACCACCACCCTCTGTCTTCCACCTTCAAGTCAGTTCTGAATCCAAATGCCTTGTTCTCTCTGTATTCTATTAGATTAGATTCCCCACAGTGTGGAAACAGGCCCTTCGGCCCAACCAGTCCACACCGACCCTCCGAAGAGTAACCCACCCAGACCTATTTCCCTCTGACTAATGTTTCTAGCACCATGGACAATTTAGCATGGCCAATTCACCTAAATTGCACATCTTTGGATTGTGGGAGGAAACTAGAGCATCTGTAGAAAACTCACGCTGACACAGGGAGAATGTGTAAACTCCACACAGACAGTCGCCCAAGGCTGGAATCGAACCTGGGACCCTGTGCTGTGAGGCAGCAGTGCTAACCACTGAGCCACCGTGCCGCCCCCTATCCCATGAGATCTAACCTTGCTTAACCAGTCTCCCATGGGAACCTTGTCGAATGCCTTTCTGAAGTTCATATAGATCACATCCACAGCTCTGCCCTTAACAATCCTTTTTGTTACTTCTTCAAAAAACTCAATCAAGTTTGTGAGACATGATTTCCCACGCACAAAGCTATGTTGACTATCCCTAATTGGTCTTTGCCTTTCCAAATATGTGTAAATCCTGTCCCTCAGGATTCCCTCCAACAACTTGTCCACCACCAATGTCACGCTCACCGGTCTATAGTTCCGTGGCCTGTCCTTACCACCTTTCTTAAATAATGGTACCACGTTAGCCAAACCCCAGTTCTTATGGCACCTCACCTATGACTATCGATGGTACAAATATCTCAGCAAGGGGCTCAGCAATCACTTCCCTAGCTTCTCACAGAGTTCTAGGATACACTTGATCAGGTCCTGGGGATTTATCCATCTTAATGCGTTTCAAGACATCCAGCACTTCCTCCTCTGTAATGTGAACATTTTGCAAGTTTCACCATCTATTTCCCCACATTCTATATCTTCCATATCCTTCTCCACAGTAAACACTGATGCAAAATGCTCGTTCATTATTTCCCCATTTCCTGCGGCTCCACACAAAGGCTGCCTTACAGATCTTTGAGGAGCCCTACTCTCTCCCTAGTTACCCTTTAGTCCTTAATGTTTTTGTAAAAACCCTTTGGATTCTCCTTAATTCTATTTGCCAAAGCTATCTCATGTCTGCTTTTTGCCCTCCTGATTTTCCTCTTAAGTGTACTCCTATTACCTTTATACTCTTCTAAGGATTCATTCGATCTATCCTGTCTATACCTGACATATGCTTCCTTCTTTTTCTTAACCAAAGCCTTAATTTCTTTAGTCATCCAACATTCCATACACCTACCAGCCTTTCCTTTCACCCTAACAAGAATATACTACTATCTCTGGACTCTTGTTACCTCATTTCTGAAGGCTGCAAACATCTGCACTCATCTTGGCCAGCTTTCCCCACAGCCATTACCCTTTGAACCCAGCAGTGCCACCATGTGTTTGGCCACTGCTGGGCCAGAAGCAATCCCTGAGTAAATGTGGTACAGAAGAGCCAGACGTTAAGGTAGGTTCAGGATCGTTTGAGGGACAGGGTGGTAGGCCCCAGCAAGGCAGGTTCAGAATGGACAAAATGCAGGACAATGAAATACAGAGAGAATTATCTTTGCTGGCCTCTGATGAGCAGAGGGGGACAAAAAGGAGGCTCTCCCCTTGCTTGTTCTCTGGCCCACAACATTTCACTGGGCAAACTGGATGGTTGGTGCTGGCTTCCTCGCCATAGATAAAAATGCTTCAGGGTTAGCACGGCTGACATGACGCCCAATTTTACAGTCTCCACCATCAGCTGCCAACCTGCCCTGGTGGGAGCTGTAAAATTCAACCCAATATTTCATTCAATCTCGGATAAGTTCTTTAAATAGGCTGATGTTTGCTCAAATTGTCAAATATTCCTTGTTTCCTTGTTCCTCTCACTGTGCTGTGACTTCATATGTGCTAGTTAGTATGAACTTAATGAGTTTGCACAACTTATTTCCTTACAGGACTCCCTCTTCCCTGATTTTTGTCTTTCTTTGCCACCCACTTTGTGCCTGAATCCTCTTTTACTGCTTTTAGTGATATTACTCTTATTTTGAATCAATCAACTGCTTCTCTGTAAATTCTGCTATCCCGGTAACACTCATGTTGGTTACTAAAATTCTGGTGAAGTTATTATTAATTAGACACTTTTTTTCTTATCGCTTTTGTTTGTAAACTGATTTATTCTGAGAAATTTGCTTTATACTTTAAGTTTGGAAATTAACATATCATTACAATATTAAATACTGTGCAGAAATGGTTAAACTGGCACTTGACATTAAATAACTGCTTCAATGCCACTGTAGAATAGCAAAGAAGAACCAAAGACTGAATATGAATTGAGTATGATTCAAAGGAAATTTCTTTCATACTAATAGGAACAACAGAAGGAAAAAAAGAAATAACATAGATAAAGGTCAGACTTATCAGATTTATCCCCAGTCATTTTTCAGCATTCGGCCAGATACAGATGCTCTGTAAATAACAGCAACTTCTGATGTCCAGTAATAATGAATGAGGTAAAAGTGTTTAAATCCAGTAAATGTATATAATCATTCGTGAGTGATTAATGAGACAGAATTTGGCCCCAAATTGAAAAAGCGCTTTTCTTTTACACAGCAACAAAAAATAAAAAATATTCTGTGCTCTTCCTGGTCCCATAATGGAAACATGGACACTGCTTTCAGACTCCCTGTCAGAACTTGATTAAAACTGCTTTAAACACCTTTTTGTGATCAGATATGGCTCCTGAATTTAGGTGGTTCGGCATCTGCTTGCAACACTGGCAGATTAAAACTAACTACGGTTGACTTTAAATATTAACTGACCACTCACTGCTTTCAATCAGATGTAGTTAAAATACACCTCTTTTTCTCTCTTAGAAGTTGTCTGGTAATCAAAAGTCGACAATTTTATGCATAATATTTTCAACATGTTAAATTAAAACTACAAAATGCAATGGAACATATCAAAAACATTTTTAAAGATTTTTTTACAACATTGTTGGTGATTGACATAAAATAACATTTCCACACTATTCCAAATTATTCACTTTTCCAGATAAAAAGAAAAACTGTCGATGTAGAAGCCCCTATAAAAGCAACTTTACAAAATTTTAACAAGTAGGACAAAATTATTTTCCCATTATCAATGCATCATTGAAACCTTACAGCTTTTTAAAGATAAAGCTAACTTGCCTGTCTAGACTCATAAAAAGTGCAAAATTAAGAAGTCATTACAAAAAAGCTATCGATATCACACATCAGTTAAATACATCCACTCATTTTACAGAGTTAATATATCTTTCACTAAAATGTTACAATATACTTAACGCTTTGTGTGCTCAGAGTACTGTCAAACATCATTTTCTGCTTGCTGCAAGTAATTACTATTTTGAAGGGGTCATCAAGCAAGAATACTATATTCCTGAGTTGATGTCACACAGTATGACCTTTTCAATACTGATCAAAATGTTATATGGATGGTTATGGGCAAGCCAAGAGCCAGGTTCTGACTTCAAAACTTTTCCTGCCACAAAAGAAGTATTCACAAACACAGTTTCAGCACTATTTTGTGAAATCTTTGTTCTAACATTTACAGTGAACATCAAAACTATATTTCAGGTTCTTGGGCACCACACCACAGCTATTTAAGGGATTTTTTTTAAAGCCTTAAAAATTATAAAAATAGGAAACAAAAACATGTCAGAAAATGCATACTGTTTAAGTATTTACTCAGCAACTTTAAAAGATGTTGTAAAAAATGCAATTTCAGTAACGTCAATATATTCCAGAAGCTAAAAAAGTCATCAATGCATGATGTTACCACTTCCAATCAAGCATTATATTATTTCATTCTAACACCTCTGTACTAGTACGTATTAAAATCAAGCAAAGTAGAAATAACTTGTGAGAAATCCTGTCTGCATTGCCTGTCAAACATCTTGTGACATGAATGAAAAATATTAGCCACTTGGGAAAACCATGTAAAAGCTGCACGTGTAATAGACTATGCTACAGTGTCTCATATAGTGAGCCTGCTCACTGCCTTTCAGATTTTCACAGCATTTTGAGGTGGTCATGCATCAGCTTAAATAAAGTTTAGTCTGCCGCAAGACAGGTATTTCTCAATTACATTGGTCAAAAATAATCATAAAAGATTTTATGAAACAAGAAAATATATTTACCTGCATCCATATTTTCTGTGAAATGTGTAGACTAGTTACAAGATGATGTCTTTTCTTAATGTAAGGTATGAAATTTTATTATTTGCATAGCTTCCTGTCATGACTCAATGTCCATGCAGCCCTCAATAAAGCACAGTGAACAACTGGTTCAATAACTGGGAAAATATGTGGCTGCTTTTGTGATATGAAATGCTTGCATCACTTGGAAGCATTTGATCATTGTAAGTAGTGGAACTTTGTACATATGTATTATGGTTAAATTGAAATGAGTTCTGTCATAATCTAACATATTCACAATCTTGGGAATTGGGAGAGTCTGCCAAACAAATTTCTGTGCCTAAATTTTCTATTGCAGCTGTGACATATTTTTGTTGCATATTTGCATCTGTAGGAGGGGAATTTACAATAAGATGGGTTGGCACTTTTATCAAACTTACAGTTTTATCCAGTGTCACATTAGTAACTGGAACATTAACTTCAAGTGATTCAGTCTCTCTTATTGTACAGGTCCCTTTTTCATCACAGATTGCAACCAACTGTGAATCATCCTGTACAGGCAATGCCATGTGCTTGAAGTTCAGGAGATTTTGTTCAGCTCCGTGTGCCACATGAACTGAAGGCATTGATCTGACTATTTTACAGGGGCTATTTAAACACTGTATGACTGGCGAGGTCTGTGTGATAGCAATCAGATGCTGAGGACTCTGCAAATTTACATTTCTTATATGGTCTTGTTTATGCATAGTTGGTGAATATTTGGAAGGGCTGTGCTGAGCAGAAGGCATGATATGGTTTTCAGATCTGTAAATGTCCCAGACCTGCTGATTCAAAACTGAATCCTGTTCCACAGATTGTGGATCTTCTGACAATTCTAACGCAGAAAATGGTTTAAGTGTACTGACAGGGTCTGCTGGTTTTGCACACACAAGTTCCTTTTGAATAAGTGCATTATTTTCATCAAGTTGAATCTCTGTTATTGGTTCTGAAATATTCTGATCATACCTATAGTCAGTATCAGATAAATTGTCATACTGAGAAACATTTGAAACTCGTCTTTTACTTTGGAACTCATCTGCACGTTCTGTTTCTGGACTGTTCAAATCTGTTGATGCTTCTTGTGTTAAATCACTGAAGGATGAGTTCTCCTTTGCTGCAGCTGAAAACTCCACTATCGCTATAGGTTGTGATTGATCAATAGGGAAACGTGTTTCCAGTTGTTGAGGGACACTGTGGCTAGAATATCTGTGCAATATTTTTTCTGGATTTGGGAGCAAGAAATGAACGTCCTTAGAGAGCATTACTGAAGGTGGAGGTTCTGGACAAGGTAATGGCACATTCTCATTGTTTTCCAAATCTGTCAATCCATCATTACTCCCTGGAGAGGGTTTACCATTATTATATGTTTCATCCACTGACTCTGATACAAGTTCCTGGCATTTCTGCAGAGACTTTGTTGCTATATTTTGATGTATTGAAGCTAGATTAATTTCTGAACATAATGTAGATTGTTCTTTTGGGGACTGAGTTTCAACTACTTCAGTTTTTTCTATAAATTCAACTTTTCTCAAGTCTTGACAAGCAATCACATTCTCTTCTGGAGGACTGGAGGTTTCTGTTTCTGGAATCTTATTGTTAACTTCTTCAATATTTGGGATTGTATCATTTTCTGCAATTCTAGTCTCATTATTTTGAGCAGGTAGGATGTCTTCCTTCTTAACAGGCTGCTTTGAATTTTTTTCTGGGCTTGGAGGTGGACTCAATTCGGAAAGCACAGGTTCATCTTGTGGTAGTTGGGTTTGGTCTTTTATGGGAGTTATATACTTTTCATGGAGTGGAGCTTGAACTGCACAAATTTCCACAAAATTAATATTGTTCTCCTCTGGACAAGGATTCCCATTATTTTCAGAAGTCTCACTCTTTTCCACAGGCTCAGGCACAAAAGGCTGGATACAGTTTCTTCCTGGTGATTCGCTATCTACATCATTATCAGGTTCAAAGTTATTTGAAATAGAATTAACCTTTTCATTCTTGCCATTGGCCATGAAGTCATCCTTCTCTGGTATTAAGGTGACAGAAACTTCCTGGCCTAATGGCTTGTTGGGAAATTCATCAGCTTTTGCTAGAATGGATAAAAAGAAAAGAAAATGGTATTTAATCTAAAGATAGCAATATAAAGAATAAAATGAACAGTACCGAGTTTACAAATACTGCATACCATGTAAAATTTTGTTCCTGTGGAAAATGACATCAATTCTATAGCATATAGATTTAGATCATCTAATTATTTTATTGCTTGATTTAGATTTCCTATATGTGTTAATTTCTAGGAGCCAGAATGAAGAAAATAGTAAGCAATATATTTACTACGAATAATAAGAGGAAAGAAAATTCAGAATTGATGAAATCTGCAACAAATACTCCTCCTAGTGGCCAATGAATCCCTCGAGCAATTTCCATGTTGGAATTTACACATGGAGGAACAATTGGAAGGTAGAAACATTTCAGGTGAAAAATAATTGGAAAAATAAAATTTGCTGAATTTTTAGGCACAGTCAAAATCACTACAGAATGGTAGCATAACAAAATAACAGGGTTATTCTTTAGGGCACCAGGGGTGGCACAATGGCTCAGTGTGTCAGGGACCCGGGTTGGATTCTAGCCTCAGGTCTGTGTGGAGTTTGCACATTCTCCCTGTGTCTGTGTGGGTTTCCTCTGGGCACTCTGGTTTCCTCCCACATCCAAAGATGTGCAGATTAGATGAACTGGCCATGCTAAATTGCCCATAGTGTTCAGGGATGTGTAGGTTAGGTGCATTAGTCAGGGGTAAATGTACAGTAATAGGGTAGGGAAAAGAATTTGGGTGGAATGCTCTTTGAAGAGTTGATGTGGACTTGTTGGGCTGAAGGGCCTGACCATACACTGTAGGGATTCTATGGTTCTGTGGGGATTCTATAATGTACATTTATAGGGTACCTTCCTGTAAGGATAATAAGGAGAAATCATAAAGAAGTTGTCCCTTCATTAGTTACCGGGTTTCAGAGAGACTATCAGTGATATGGCTACATGAGTTTGAATGCAACTTTCAAAAAGACATTTGTACTTGTAGTGGGATAACCTAAAACACAGGAAAGAGGAGAACTATTAATTTCAATAGCAATGAGCGTTCTAACCTGACTAAGCTGTTCAAATAATAAGTTCAATGTCAACTTTTCAAAAGTAAAAATACTTAACATGAAAAATTACGAGTTATGAAATAATCTCAAAATAGAGCATAAACTGTAATTGTTTCCTCAACAGATGTTAAACTATATGGATTTTTGATGGGTATCATGTGCTATCATACTACTAAAAGAGTTAAAAACCAAGTGGACGCATAAAATATACTGAGGATTTTCAACATGCAGGTAGTCCTTCTATAACATGGTGGTTGCGTTCTTGTGTAATCCAGTGTTATAGAAAAATCATGCTTTAAAAACACCACTTGAAGTGTTGGTAATTAATCACATTCCAGTCAATAAACATTTTTAAAGTTTGCACTTTAGAAACAGTGCCTTCAATGTGTCAATCACGTTATAGTGAATTTGCGTTGACGAAACGCATGTTATAGCAGACTGACCTGTGCTAGCAAACACTACACAGCTCATATTTAATTTTTATACTTTAAATAATTCTTTTAGTCAATGACAGATGCCCTGCTTTTAAAAAAAAGTATCAAGTCTCTGCAAAAATGCCATGCATCAAGACCAAAACATTATTTGCCACACTGAAATAAATCCAGATTGGATCTGCTTAATTTTAAGTATGTGATAATATGGTGTCACCTCATCAAAGATAGATTTTGAACTTATCTCAGGCAGCAGAGAATGAGTTAAGCACATGCACCAGAAACACATTAACAAACTCATTCACTTTACTGTTTGATAGTCTCTGTTATACACTATGCAGAAAGAGATCAAACATACAAAGTTAAAATTAAACACATTTAGTGCCAGCAATAATGCCCACCATACTTCCATGTGACTGTGAACTGAACATAGACAGGCACTATGAAACTGTAAAAAAAAACACAAGGCGGATGATTGGAAAATAAATTAAATAGTGAAGAAGAGTCCCTAAAATAACTAAAAGTGAGATACAGGCTAAATTAATATAAAAACCACAAATACATTAAAATAATTATCAGTTGGTTAATTGGTATGCAAGGAAGAAAATTAAATTTGGAATGGGTTTTAAAGTGAATATCTGATTAACTGAAGCATTTCAGCAACAGTTCAATTATTCCAAATTCTGAATAGCTGGGCTGAGTTTTAAACATACATCAATATTCCAAGCAGAATTAACTTGGATTCTGCAAATAAAGCATGCCAGAGACCACCCTGTAGGATATTATCTCTTCTTTGTGTATCAAGATAATCTAAAATGAGATATGATTTCTGACAAAACTGATTGAACAGAGTTCAGTATAATACTGAATGCTTAAGCTCTGAATGTGAAACATACCCACTCAAGCATCTTTTTAAAACTTCAACGATGAGAGCATACTGGCATCAAAAGTGAAAGGTTTGGGTAATCAATTATATAAACCACAAATGAGCTGGGTAGCTCATTAATTCTAAAAACATTAAGAGATTAACTACAAAATAAGATCAAAAATCAAAGTACTATTTAGCAAGTAAAATTAATAAGGCCTGACATTGCTGAGGCAGTAAAGATTCAAATATGGCTTGATGCCTACAAGCTTTTCCTGAAATCCATTCCCAGATTTACAAGATTTTTACTGCCTTTGACAATATCACAACTAATTGGGAATATCATAGCTAATTATTTTTCAAACCTTTTATCCAGTTGCCATATAATTTCCCTGTTTGCCAATGAAGGACAATACAAATGACAAAGTAAACTTGCTACTGCTTGCATATTAACTATGAAAATACAAAGACATGTATTGGGCTGGCACGGTGGCTCAGTGGTTAGCACTGCTGCCTCACAGCGCCAGGGACCCAGCATTGATTCCAGCCTCGGGTGACTGTCGGCGTGAAGCTTGCACATTCTCTCCGTGTCAGCGTGGGTTTCCTCCGGGTGCTCTGGTTTCCTACCACAGTCCAAAGATGTGCAGGTCAGGTGAATTGGCCATGCTAAATTGCCCATAGTGTTAGGTACATTAGTCAGAGGGAAATGGGTCTGAGCGGGTTACTCTTGGGAGACTTGTTGGGCCGAAGGTCCTATTTCCACACTGTAGGGAATCTAATCTAATCTAAAACATAGTGTCCTGCAGTCATCTTTCTGAAAGAGAATCGGGTGCAGTAGATTACAGCACGTCCTTTTCCCTCTGTGACCAGAAAGAACAGAAGTTACAGGGGCAGGGAAAAAGCAGGTGACTTTTATAATGGAGTTAGTGTTCACATATACACAACCTACACCCCTTTCTGCCTCATTATCATCACTCTGTGATTCTTCCACAGTTAAGTTATCAGACTGCTTTACCAACAGCCTGATGAAGGGCTTATGCCCGAAACATTGATCCTCCTGCTCCTCGGATGCTGCCTGACCTGCTGTGCTTTTCCAGCATCACATTCTCGACTTGGATCTCCAGCATCTGCAGTCCTCACTTCGTCATGCATGACCAACAACTAATACTGGAAGAACAGAAATTTCTTCCAATTAAATATTGGAAAGACTGTACCCAATGTTTTTGGTTCCTGCTCCAGACTTTGCCCCCTAGTTACTCCTTTGGTCTGTTCACGATTTTGGTGTCACATCTGACCCAGAGATGAGCTTCCACCTCATATTCATTACATCACCAAGACAGTTTGTTTCCATGTCTGTAAAATTGCCCAACTTCACATCTGCCTCAGCTTATTGTTTATTCATGTCTTTATCATCTCTGAACATGACTATTTCAACATACGCTCATAAGAAATAGGAATTGAGGATAGGCCATTCAGCTGTTCAAGCTTGCTACACTATTCAAGATATCTGATACTTAAAAAAAAATTATTTAACTGGATGCAGGTGTTTCTGGAAAGGACAACAAACTAAGTGCTTTTCTAAAACATTTCAGAAGCATTGAAGAGCCAACTACAGTAGTGTGGATCGGAGTTACATGTAGGTCAAACTGGGTATGGATAGAAGATTTCAGGGAGGCAATGAGTGACTGGTATTATCGCTAGTCCATTAATCCAGTCACTCAGATAATAATCTGGGCACTGGGGTTTGAATCGCATCATGGCAGATGGTTGAATTTGAATTCAATGAAAATCTGGAATTAAGAGTTGAGCTATGACCGTGAAATCATTGTCAATTGTTGGAAAAACCTACCACCCACTTGGTTCAGTAATATCCTTTGGGAAGGAAACCACCATCATTTGATGATAATTTCACGATCATCAATTACAGATTAAAATAAATGAATTTAAGTTCTATCAGGCCACCAATGATTATTGCCTTAGCCATTTTTCCGATGCCCCTCTCTTAACTGTGGACTCACATGTAAATCAATGAATTCAATTTTGAATATATTCCTCTCCTGCTCTCCTGGCAAAAGAAATCAAAAGACTTGCAAGCTTTTGACAGAAGAAATTCATCCCCATTTGTTGCTTAAATTGTAGACCTTTTTAAAATAAAACTGTGTTCTCTAGCTAGATTAATGAACAAAATATAATCTCTGGCTTGTCAGGCCCCCTCAAAACCTTATATATTTCAGTAAGATTACCTTTCATTCTTCTCAACTTCACTCACCAAGTACAGGCCCAAAGGGGAAAAAGTAAGCTGGATGCTGGATATCAGAGTCGAAGAGGAATGATAAACAGCTTATGCTCGAAACATTGATTCTCCCGTTCCTCGGATGCAGCCTAACCGGCTGTGCTTTTCCAGCACCATATTCTTTGACTAAGTACAGGCCCAACCTAGTTAACAGGTTGAATTTCACCAACTTATGAATGACATGGGCAATGGCAAGACAGTTGGGAGAATACAACGAGAATGGAAAAATTAGATTCTCAATGTCAAAAGAAAATGTCTAATTTTCCGCATAAGGTTTTAATGGCAAGATACGACCTTTCTATTGAACAGCTTATTTGTATGTATTAATGTCCAATTATGACCTAAACTTACTTCATTTAAATGCAGGTTGTTATTTTCCCAGGTAGCAGACAGAAACTAGATGGCACCAATTCCTGACTTGAAAGTCAGAGCCAGAACCTGAAGGCTGCAGCACACCAGTGTCTTCTCTGGCCATCTTAGCCAGCATTCTGCAACATCTCAGGACATGCTCCATGGGAGGCAACTGGGTATACTCCATGTCTAGGAAAGTTGGTTTCAGCAGACCACAAGCCTGACCACATAATTATGATACATCTCAGACTGGTGTATAATTCAGGTCAGGACTTCACTGCTGCATTTTGAAGCTCAACAATATTTCAATAGTGCTAATAGGCTGCTTTGCACAAAGGGGCAGGCACACATCTTGTGCTTTGGGACAGAATGTATTTTAAGGCGGCTTGCTTTCTTAAAATTCTTTCACTTTGCATTTACCTAGAAGCTCACAGTATCTCTGCCTTGCTTTGCTGCTTGCACATTGCTGTTTATTCAGAACCTATAAGCTCACAGTACTTTGTGTTGCATTGCCATTCAGCATAGACAGGCAGCCCAGTGGCTAGCACTACTGCCTCACAGCGCCAGGACCCGGGTTCGATTCCTACCTCCTGCAACTGTCGGTGTGGAGTTTGCACATTCTCCCTGTGTCTGCGCAGGTTTCCTCCCACAGTCCAAAGATGTGTAGGCCAGGTGAATTGGCTATGCTAAATTGCCCATAATGATAGGTGCATTAGTCACTAAATCAATAGATAGAAAGCCGAGCAGCTAGTCAGAAGTGGATATGCTGCTCCATCAATGATGCACTTACAGTATGTGTGTACATAGCAAACACACTGCATTTACTTCAGCCAAATTGTCAGATCTGAAAGTTTAAGGGAAGGAATCTTCAGTCCAGTAAAGGGGGACTATGTAAATGGTCAGTAAGGATGCCCTACCACTGTCAGTCAAGTGCACTCTGATCTCAGTCCAGAGGCATGACCACAGAGGCATGACTACTGCTTGATGTTACCAGGGTTCAGGGATCTGTCTCATTAGCCTGGGGATTTGCCCACACAGTCCAGGAATTGGTGAGGAGTCAGGGAGCTGAACAGAGATGAGTCAGAGATCTTGTCAATCATCAGTAATAGTTGAAATCGGTACAGAGGGTGGGCCATGGCTAGTCCTAGGTGGGGTCTGTGCATTAAAAGGCAAGAGGGGCTCTCGGGAGCCACTGACTGCAGTGCTGGGGATATCAGGTGTGTGACTGGAAACAGCATATTGGGGGGATGCAGTGAATATAATTACTGTGAAGGGAGGGAAACTCAGTGTGGGGAAAGGGACAGTGCAAAACTATACAAAGATAAAATACAGTCAATGCTGAATATCTGATATAAAAGGATAAAGTGCTGGAGAAACTCAGCAGGCCTGGCAGCATCTGTGGAGAGAGAAACAGATATTACTCTTCTTAAGAATAATATGTCTTAATTTGAATCTGAACTGAGTCCCTTCAGTACTTTAAATGAATAACTATGTCAGGCATTACTAAGTGGTAGGTCTTAGGCTCAAGGATATTTGATTTCTGCTGCCAATAGAGTTAAGTCTTCATGTAACGACGATTTGTTGAAGCCGGCAAAGCATATGGTTTTTGTTTATTCCCCAATGCAAATCGAGCTTTTTTGCTTGCTCTTCTTCACTTTTTTTGTTCTGCAATAGAGGTTAGTGTTAACATTTTATTTGAAGTCTGCACAACATCTGATGCTTCCAAATTCAACAATGGCAAAGTTTTGTGCTATAGTGATGTTAAGGAAATAGTAGTACTCCTTCTTACAGAGTTCTAATATTGTGTAGCACTAAGTGTATACCCAGGAGTCCTGGGATCCTCAGCTGGGTAGCCTACCCTATCGTGAATCCCGTTGGCTTTGGCATTTTGGACGTACGCAATAGTGAGAGTTGCTGACCATGAGCATTGGTGGGGACTGTGTGTGTAATCGTAGAGTTAGAATGAGTGTGAAGTGGCAGAAGTAAGATGGTGGTACTTACCTTTGTGGAGCACAGAAGATGAATGTCCTTCTTTCTGCACTGCTTCGGGAATGTGGACAGTACCCAGACTGCTACTTGGAGCTGCTCGTAATCTGAGGCAACCTTCTTTGCTGTCCACTACACCTCTAATCATAGGCTCATAGAGATGTACAGCATGGAAACAGACCCTTTGGTCCAACTCATCCATGCCGACCAGATATTCCAACCCAATCTAATCCCATTTGCCAGCACTTGACAGACATCCCTCCAAACCCTTCCTATTCATATACCCATCCAGATGACTTTTAAATGTTGTAATTTCATCAGCCTCCCCCTCTTCCTCTGGCAGCTTATTCCATACACATACCACCCTCTGTGTGAAAACTTTGCTCCTTAGGTCTCTTTTATATCTTTCCCCTCTCACCCTAAACCTATGCCCTCTCGTTCCAGACTCCCCAACCCCAGGGAAAAGACTTTGTCTATTTATCCTATCTATGCCCCTCATAATTTTGTAAACCTCTATAAGGTCACCACTCAGCCCTCAACGCTCCAGCCTGTTCAGCCTCTCCCTGTAGCTCAAATCCTCCAACCCTGGCAACATCCTCGTAAATCTTTTCTGAGCTCTTTCAAGTTTCACAACATCTAGAATTGCATGCAATATTCTACCAGTGGCCTAACCAATGTCCTGTACAGCTGCAACATGACTTCCCAACTCCTATACTCAATACCCTGACCAATAAAGGAATGCATATCAAACACCTTCTTTACAATCCTATCCACCTGCGACTCCACTTTCAAGGAACTATGAACTGCACTCCAAAGTCTCGTTATTCGGCAACACTCCCTACGACCTTACCATTAAGTGTATAAGTCCTGCTAAAATTTGCTTTCCCAAAATACAGCACCTTGCATTTATCTAAATTAAACTCCATCTGCCACTCCTCAGCCCACTGGCCCATCTAATCAAAATTCCTCGTAATCTGAGGCAACCTTCTTTGCTGTCCACTACACCTCCAATTTTGGTGTCAGCTGCAAACTAATGAACTAAAACCCGTGTTCATATTCAATTCATTTATCTAAATGAAGAAAAATAGTGGACGCAGCACTGATTATTGTGGCACTCCACTGGTCACAGGCCTCCAGTCTGAAAAACAACCCTCCACCACCACCCTCTGTCTTCTACCTTCAAGCCAGTTCTGTATCCAAATGGCTAGTTCTCCCCATATTCCATGAGATCTAACCTTGCTAACCAGTCTCCCATGGGGAGCCTTGTTGAATGTCTTACTGAAGTCCATATAGATCATGTCCGCCGCTCTGCCCTCATCAATCTTCTTTGTTACTTCTTCAAAAAACTCAATCAAGTTCGTGAGACATGATTTCCCACGCACAAAGCCATGTTGACTATCCCTAATCAGTCCTTGTCTTTTCAAATACGTGTAAATCCTGTCCCTCAGGATTCCCTCCAACAACTTGCCCTCCACTGATGTCAGGCTCACTCGTCTATAGTTCCTGGCTTGTCCTTACCAACTTTCTTAAATAATGGTACCCGTTAGCTAACCTCCAGTCTTCCCGCACCTCACCTGTGACTATCACTGATACAAATATCTCAGCAAGGGGCCAAGCAATCACTTGCCTAGCTTCCCACAGAGTTCTAGGGTACACCGGATCAGGTCCTGGGGATTTATCTACTTTTATGCGTTTCAAGACATCCAGTACTTCCTCCTCTATAATCTGAACATTTTTCAAGATGTCACCATCAATTTCCCTACACTATACACCTTCCATGTCCTTCTTCACAGTAAACACTGATGCAAAATACTCATTTAGTATCTCTTCCATCTCTCGTGGCTCCGCACAAAGGCTGCTTTGCTGATCTTTAAGGGGATCTATTCTCTCGCTAGTTTCACTTTTGTCCTTAGTGTCTTTATAAAAACCCTTTGGATTCTCCTTGCTCTATTTGCCAAAACTATCTCACATCCCCTTTTTGCCCTCCTGATTTCCCTCTTAAATATATTCCTACTGCCTTTATACTCTTCTAAGTTTTCATCGATCTATCCTGTCTATACCTGACATGCTTCTTTCTTGTTCTTAACCAAACCCTCAATATCTCTAATTATTCAGCATTCCTTACACCTACCAGCCTTTCCTTTCATCCTAATAAGAATATTCCGTCTCTGGAATCTCGTTATCTCAGTTCTGAAGACTTCCCATTTTCCAGCTGTCCTTTACCTGAGAACATCTGGCCCCAATCAGCTTTGGAAAGTTCATGCTTAATACCATCAAAATTGACCTTCCTCAAATTTAGAACTTCAACTTTTTGATCTGGTCTATCCATTTCCATCACTATTTTAAAACTAATAGAAATATGGTCGCTGGCCCCAAAGTGCTCTCCCACTGACATCTTAATCACCTGCCCTGCCTTATTTCCCAAGAGTAAGTCAAGTTTTGCACCTTCTCTAGCTGGTACATCCACATACTGAATCAGAAAATTTTCTTGTGCACACTTAACAAATTCCTCTCCATCTAAACCCTTAACACTATGGCAGTACCAGTCTATGTTTGGAAAGTTAAAATCCCTTATCATAACCAACCTATTATTCTTACAGATAACTGAAATCTTTTCCAAATTTGTTTCTCAATTTCCTTCTGACCATTAGGAGGTCGATAGTAGATTAGGTTACTTTAGATTAGGTTACTTACAGTGTGGAAACAGGCCCTTCAGCCCAACAAGTCCACACTGACCCGCCGAAGCGCAACCCACCCATTCCCCTACATTTACCCCTTTACCTAACACTACGGGCAATTTAGCATGACCAATTCACCTAACCTGCACATCTTTGGACTGTGGGAGGAAACCAGAGCACCCGGAGGAAACCCACGCAGACACGGGGAGAATGTGCAAACTCCACACAGTCAGTCGCCTGAGTCGGGAATTGAACCCTGGTCTCTGGCACTGTGAGGCAGCAGTGCTAACCACTGTGCCACCATGCTGCCCCAAGAAAGCGGTACGAGCGAGAACAACAAACGCTCAACAAACAACAATCCCAATAAGGTGATCATCCTTTTCGTATTTCTCAGTTCCACCCAAATAACTTCCCTGGATGTATTTCAGGGAATATCCTCCCTAAGTACAGCTGTAATTCTATTGCTTATCAAAAACCTCCTCCTCTCTTGCCTCCCCAGCCCCCAACCCTTTCTATCCTTCCTGTAGCATTTGTATCCTGGAACATTAAGTTGCCAGTCCTGTCCAGCCCTGAGCATTGTTTCTGTAATTGCTATGTTATCCCAGTCTCATGTTCCTAACCATGTCCTGAGTTCACCTACCTTCCCTGTTAAGCCTCTTGCATTGAAATAAATGCAGTTTAATTCATCAGTCCTACTTTGTTCTCTGCTTTGTCCATGCCTGCCCTGTTTGACTCACTTCTTTTCTCAACTGTTCCAGTCTCAGATTGATCTCTTTCCACACTATCTCCCTGGGTCCCACCCCACCTTACTAGTTTAAATCCTCTTGAGCAGCTCTAGCAACTCTCCTTGCAGTATATTAGTCCCCTTCCAATTCAGGTGCAAATCGTCCTTCTTGTACAGGTCACTTCTACCGCAGAAGAGATTCCAATGATTCAAAAATGTGAATCCTTCTCCCATACACCAGCTCCTCAGCCACGCATTCATCTGCTCTATCCTCTCATTCTTACCCTCCCTAGCTCATAAAACCGGGAATAATCTAGAAATTACTACCCTCAAGGACCTCCTTTTTAAATTTCTGCCAAATTTGTTATATTCTTCCTTCAGAATCTCATCCTTTTCCCTTCCCATGTCATTGGTTCCAATGTGTACAATGACCTCCCGCTGGTCGCTCTCCCCCTTGAGAACATTCTACACCCTCTCTGAGATATCCTTGATCCTGGCACCAGGGACGCAACACACCATTCTGATTTTTTGCTGCTGGCTACAGAAACATCTGTCTGAGCTTCTGACTAGAGAGACCCCAGTTACAGAGTTCTGAAGAGTTATACTGGATTCAAAGTTTTGATTTCGTTCCCCTTTTCACTAGGCCTGTTAAGTTTCTCCAGAATTCATTGATTTGTTTCAGATTTCCAACATCTGCAATAGTTTGCTTTTAATAGAAATGTTCCTCCTCACAGAGCAACAGAAATAGAAAATTTTACACATTACATTTCTTTTGGATCACAGTCTCATAATTATACATTATTTTCATACGTGCTTTGTTACATTCTCAATTGTATTTGTACAAAGGAAGAGTACTGAAATACAAAATTATGAACAGGCAGTAATCGTGTGCTACAGAGAAAAGCTCAGCCTTGATTAAGGCCGATTGCTGAACTTTCAGGTTCAGATCAAAAACTGGTTGCAATTAAATCTCTTAATATGGCTAGGTGGATAAATGCTGCTTTGGGTGTTGGATTGAACCTGAAGATTAGGAATGTTTTGGCATTTGTTCCTGCTGACTGGACTGAGCTTGGCTTTGCTATTAGTAAAAATATTCAACGGAGTGATTTTGATTTTGTGTGATCGTGTAGAATTGGTAGCCTCTTTCACAGCCCTCCTGATTTTGATTTCCACAATGGATATAAACATTTGGAAAGATAACGTGAGATTCTGATTCACCATCATTCATTCACCATCCCACACAAAGTCAAATTACCATCAAACTATCTACACTGGGAAAAATCGAAAACAAAATCAAATAGACTTTCTGCTCCTCCATGCTCTTTCTGGCTCGGAATGCTAAATAGTGTATATGCCAGTGCTTTGCCAAATAGTCTCTCATCATCGAAAAGGCACCGTTATGAAGTATAATGACTGGGCAGAGGTATGGAAGCCTGATCACACTAATGAAAATGCATCCATGAGTGAGTCAGCCCCTCTATGTGGAGGAAGCAGGAAAAACAAAGAAGTCAAAGACAATGTAAGGTCAAAAACTCAGGTATACCATATTGCAAAGGCCAGTGGAAGGCTGGAAGATTGCACAATTTTCAAACATAAGCAAAGGCATAGAAAACAAATTAGTAAATAGAGCTAAGATAAATTATGAAAGAAAACTAGCATGACATATCAAAAACAATAGCAATAGCTTCTATAGTTCTCTAAAAGGGAAGAGAGTTGCTAATGTGAAAGTTGATACCTTGGAAGATGAAACTGGAGAGTTAACAATGGGGAACATTGAGATGGCAGAGATGCTGAATCAATACTTTGCCTCAGTTTTCATGGTGGAGCACATAGTACCATTTCTGCTGGAATGGGCAAGTCAGAGGCAATACATAAGGTAGAACTTAGAATAACCAACATCGATACGAAAAAGGTACTAAGCAAACCATTAGGGTTGAGGACAGACAGGATTCCTGGGCCTGATGGACGACATCCTAGTGTATTAAAGAAAGTGGCAGCAGAGATAGTATATCCATTGGTTACAATATTCAAAAATTCCTTGGACACAGGAAAGGTTCCAGTGGATTGGAAAATGGCTAATATAATGCCCTTATTCAAAAAGGGAGGGAGGCAAAACGTGGGAAATTACAGACCAGTTGGTTTAACATCTGTTGTCAGCCAAGTGTTAGAATCAATTATCAAGGAAGCAATATCAGGACATTTGTAAAGTCAAAACGCCATCCATCAGAGTCAGCATAGATTTATGAAGGGAAAATCATGTTTGACTATTTTGCTAGAGTTATTCAAAGATGTAACATGCAAGGTGGATAATGGGGATGCTGCAGATGTAATTTATCTGGATTTGTGGAAGGTGCCACACAAAAGGTTAATTTACAAAGTTGCATCATATAGGATTGGGGTAATTTATTAGCCTGGATAGATGACTGGCTGATGGACAGAAGACAGAGTCGGGACAAATGTTTTTTTTTCTGGATGGCAAGCTGTAACTAGTGGGGTGGCACAGGGTTTGGTCCCCCAGCTATTTACAATCTACATTAATGACGTGGATACAAGAATAGAAGGCCCGATAGCCAAATTTGGGATGACACAAAAATAGGCAGGATGGGAAACTGCAATGAAGAAATAAGATCCTTACAAATGGATATCAATAGATTGGGAGAATGGGCCAAAATGTGACAGATGGAGTTTCACATGGGTAAGTGTGAGGTCATTCAAAAAAATGGGAAGGCGACTGATTATGTTAATAGGGAGATTTCAGGGTGCTCCGATGCAAAGGGATCTTGGTGTACTTTTTCATGAGTCATGGAAAACTAGCATGCAGTTACAGCAGATAATAAAAAAAGCAAATAGAATGTTGGCTTTTATAGGTAAAGGAATGGAACATAAAGGTAATGAAGCATTGTTGCAATTATATTAGTGAGGTATTAGTGAGACTGCACCTGGAGTATTATGTACAGTTTTGGTCCCCTTATTTGAGGAAAGATGTAGTGGCATTAGAGGCAGTTCAGAGGAGGTTCATTAGAGAAGTCTGTCATATGAAGAGAGATCGAACAGTTTAGGCTTATACTCACAGGAATTTAGAAGAATTAGGGGAGTTCAAATTGAGGTATTAAAGATGATAAAAGGTGTGGACAAAATAGACGTGGAGCGGACACTTCCTCTTGTGGGGCATTCTAGAATGAGAGGTCATAGTCTTAGGATAAGGAATAGCAAATTCAAAAGAGTTGAGGAGAAACTATTTCTCCCAAAGGGTTGTGAATCAGTTGAATTCGCTACCCCAAAGTGCGGTGAATGCTGGGATAGTGAGTAAATTTAAGGAGGTGTTAAGACAGATTTTTAATTGGTAATGGGTTGAAAGGATATGGAGAGAAGGCAGGAAAATGGGGGTGAAGAGCGTATCAGCCATGATCGAATGGCAGAGCAGACTCGATGGGCAGAGCGGCCTGATTCTGCTCCTATATCTAATGAACCTATGAATAATAGTGAGCTACAATTGTTGGCATTGTTTAGGTCAACTACAACTTGCAATTACTCCAATATTTTTAATGAGGATTGTTTGGGGGGAACAAGTGTGTAGGAAGAGGGGATTCACTGCTTTAAATTTGCCTGTGAGTTCATTGCAAGTTCTACATTATCCAGGATAAGTGGGTAGTAAATCTGAACTGAAAATATTTTCTCTTGATTCCCTTCCCTTTTATGGTCAGTTTTCTCTAGGTACAATTCATTATCATGGCATTTACTACTGTTAGGATGACCTTAGAAAGCCAAATTCCTCTTAAGATGCCAGTTTTGGTTTTAATCTTAAATATTATTTAAGATCATTTTCCTTCCCTCCGAATTCCAAAGGCAATTGCTAATTGCTGTGCAGTCTCAGATTCTATCATTGGGCATTTTTATCCCATGTTGCGATTGCTTGACGATTTTAGCACCTGTTATAAAAATGGTGCAGTGAATTATTAATGAAATAATGAATCAGAAAATATCAGTGGTGCGCAAATCTCATTTGTTGACAGTAATAATGTATCTTTTACAAGCTGTGTTTAACACCACCATTTTGTCTCACCTCACGAAAAGTGGCCTTAAAAGGGCGACAATGGAACAAACATGATGAATGTAAAATACAGTGAAAAGGGAAGAACTGTTTTGAATATCTTATTTCTTCCAATGGCTGAGCAAGCCACTCAGTTAAGGATAGGCAAGAAATGCTTGCCTTGCCACAGTCCATAAACGAAGAAAACAAGGTGACAAACAATCCTGATACTTTGCAGCCTGCTTACACCTCACAGGTAAAACCATAAGACCATAAGACACAGGAGCAGAAATTAGGCCAATCAGCCCATCGAGTCTGCTCTGCCATTCAACCACGGCTGATAGGTTTCTCAAACCCATTATCCCGCTTTCTCTCTGTAACACTTAATCCCTTTGACAATCTAGAACCTATCTATCTCTGTCTTAAATATATTCAATGACCTGGTCTCCACAGCATTCTTTGGCAGTGAATTCCATAGATTCACCACACTCTGGCTGAAGAAGTTTTTCGTAATCTTCGTTCTAAAAAGTCTTCCCCTTATTCTAAGGCTCTGCCCTTGGGTCCTAGTCTTTTCTACCAATGGAAACATCTTCCCAACATCCACTCTGTGCAGACCATTCAGTATTCTCTAAGTTTCAATTAGATTCCCCCTCATCCTTCTGAACTCCATTGAGTATAGATCCAGAGTCCACAAATATTCCTCATATGTTAAGCATTTAATTCCTGGGACCATTCTTGTGAAACTCCTCTGAACATGATGTGACAAAGCTGCCCTTTAACAAGGCTTTGCTGTCCTTGGTTTTTTTTTCAGAGAGGTCATAAATGACACAGACTCCGAAAAGTCTGGGGTTGAAGGGTTTTAGGGCCAATTGATAAAAACTAACAGATACCGCCTCAGGTAGAAGGCTTTCAAGTTTCAAAAAAGAACAATGAAGGGGTGGGGGGAGGTTACCAGTTCTCCCACCTCAGCTTTTCTCTGGTTTGTTTGGTTTTTAGTGGTAGTGTGAAAAAAGCTGCTGGACCCAAAGAAGCAGGTCCAGGCTGGTCCTCTCTCTCTGACATCTATTCTAAGAGAACCTGTGTTTGACTTATGGGGATTTATGGTGAGTTTATAAGGATTGTTGCAAGTATTTGGAACCGCATCATTAAGTCGGGACGATTTGTTGGGTTTTCGGAGAGGTTAGGTTATTCAGTATTTTGTTTTCTGTTGTTTGTGGTTCATTCAGTAATCTTGTTAATAAAATCTGTTTTGTTTAAAACGAAGTGGATTGACCACTCTCCTTGAACATCCACTTTACACCTGCTTAAAACAACTAGCAAAGTTAGGGTCTGGGCTATCTTCTTGAAATGTTTTGAGGGTTCTGACCTGGTCCATAAGAGATTGGGGGCTCTTTGCAAGATTTGTTCCAAATTTTGCTTCAGGTTGTTGGACTCAAAGACAGCGAGTGGTAGGTGTTAAATTCAGTTGGTCTAAACAGTGCTTGGGATAGCAATGTCTCTTTCAGTCACCAAGAGTGACTGGGGGTGGAAGAAGTGATTAAGGCCAAGCTGCTGGAATTAGCAGACAAGCTAATGAAGAAATTAGATATAATTACAGCAATAGCTCAGCATTTAAATTTGCTGGAAAGGCCATCAAAATCTTTAGAGATGGCTAAGATTCAGTTGAAAATGAAGCAGCTTGAGATAGAGGCAAAAGACAATGAAAGGGCAACAGAAATTAAACAGGTTGAATTATGATTAAAAGCAGAGGAACGAGAAAAGGAGTAAGAGAGAGAGAAGAGAGAAAAAACGAGCGAGAGAAAAGAGAAAAGAGGAGAGAGAGAGAAGAGAGAGAAAAGGAAAGAAAAGGAAGAATTTCAGAAATTGGCACTTAGACAGGAAAGTCAGCTTAAAAGGATGGAGATGAAGGTTGAAGGTAAGATTAGTGAGGAAGAGAGTGAGGATGAGTAAACCCATGGTAGTCAAAGACCTGGTGAGAAACTGTTTAAATATAGTCCAGCATTGACTAAATTTGATGAAAAGGATGTGGTTGCCTTTTTCATCTCATTTGAAGAAGTGGCTAAACAAAAGTGACCATATGTGTTTTGTGGATCCAAATAAAACTTGTAGGTAGAGCTAGTGAGGTATTCACATCACTATCAGAAGAGGCATCTGGCCGTATGAGGAGGTGAAGAAAGTGGGCGGCACGGTGGCTAGCAGCGCCAGAGACCCGGGTTCAATTCCCGCCTCAGGCGACTGACTGTGTGGAGTTTGCACATTCTCCCCACGTCTGCGTGGGTTTCCTCCGGGTGCTCCGGTTTCCTCCCACAGTCCAAAGATGTGCAGGTCAGGTGAATTGGCCATGCTAAATTGTCCGTAGTGTTAGGTAAGGGGTAAATGTAGGGGTATGGGTGGGTTGCGCTTTGGCGGGGCAGTGTGGACTTGTTGGGCTGAAGGGCCTGTTTCCACACTAAGTAATCTAATCTAATCTAATCTTTAGTGCATATGAGCTTTTGCCAGGAGCCTACAGGCAACTTTTCAGGAATCAAAGGAGTGATCCTGGTCAAACCGACATTGAGTTTTAAAAGATCAGAGTAATTAAAAATAAAGCAAACCTACGATGCTCTTAGAGAGACAATTATTTTGGAGGAATTCAAAAATTCACTTCCTGAAGTAGTGAGAACTCATGTGAAAGAGCAGAGAGTTAAAATGGCAAGATTAGCAGCTGAAATGGCTGATGATTATGAGTTGTCCAAAAATCAAAGTTGACTTCCCAAATCAATTTCAATCTGTGAGGGATAGAAATTGGAGAAGAGAGAAAGGAAAACGGAAAGGTAGATCTCGGTGAAGATCAAAGGGATAACTTACCACAAGGTAAAAAGAAAGCCCTTGAAAGGGACAGAGAAGTTAAAAAACATTGTTTTCATTGCAATAAAGTAGGCCATATGACATCGAACATCACCTTCATTCCCCTACGCTCCCGGATTGATGAATTCAACACGCGGCGTGACATCGAACATCACCTTCATTCCCCTACGCTCCCGGATTGATGAATTCAACACGCGGCGTGACATCGAACAATTCTTCCGCTGCCTTCGCCTCCGCGCCTACTTCTTTAACCAAGACTCCCGCCCACCCTCTGATGACCCCTTCTCCCGCCTCCAACACACCCCATCCACCTGGACACGCCGTGCTGGCCTCCTACCTGCCCTCGACTTCTGCATAGCCAACTGCCGCCGCGATATTAACCGCCACCTGAACTCCCCCACCCCTCTCACCCACTCCAACCTCTCACCCTCGGAACGCGCAGCCCTCCACTCACTCCGTTGCAACCCCAACCTCACTATCAAACCAGCAGACAAGGGAGGCGCGGTAGTAGTTTGGCGCACCGACCTCTACACCGCTGAGGCCAAACGCCAGCTCGCAGATACCTCCTCCTACTGCCCCCTTGACCATGACCCCACCCCCCACCACCAAACCATCATCTCCCAGACCGTCCATAACCTCATCACCTCGGGGGATCTCCCATCCACCGCCTCCAACCTCATAGTCCCACAACCCCGCACCTCCCGCTTCTACCTCCTGCCCAAAATCCACAAACCTGACTGCCCCGGCCGACCCATTGTCTCCGCCTGCTCCTGCCCCACCGAACTCATCTCCGCATACCTTGACACCGTCCTGTCCCCCTTAGTCCAAGAACTCCCCACCTAGGTTCGGGACACCACCCATGCCCTCCACCTGCTCTATGATTTTCGCTTCCCTGGTCCCCAACGCCTTATTTTCACCATGGACATCCAGTCCCTGTACACCTCCATCCCCCATCACGAAGGACTCAAAGCCCTCCGCTTCTTTCTTTCCCGCCGTAGCGACCAGTACCCTTCCACAGACACCCTCCTTCGACTGACTGAACTGGTCCTCACCCTGAACAACTTCTCTTTCCAATCCTCCCACTTCCTCCAAACGAAAGGAGTAGCCATGGGCACCCGCATGGGCCCCAGCTATGCCTGCCTCTTCGTAGGATATGTGGAACAATCCATCTTCCGCAACTACACTGGCCCCACCCCCCACCTTTTCCTCCGCTACATTGATGACTGTATCGGCGCCGCCTCGTGCTCCCACGAGGAGGTTGAACAGTTCATCCACTTCACCAACACCTTCCACCCCGACCTCAAATTCACCTGGACAGTCTCAGATTCCTCCCTCCCCTTCCTCGACCTTTCTATTTCTATCTCAGCGACCGAATCAACACGGACATCTACTACAAACCAACCGACTCCCACAGCTACCTGGACTACACCTCCTCCCATCCTGCCCCCTGTAAAAACGCCATCCCATTCTCCCAATTCCTTCTACTCCGCCGCATCTGCTCCCAGGAGGACCAGTTCCAAAAACGCACATCCCAGATGGCCTCCTTCTTCAAGGACCGCAATTTCCCCCCCGACGTGGTCGACGATGCCCTCCACCGCATCTCTTCCACTTCCCGATCCTCCGCCCTTGAACTCCGCCCCTCCAACCGCCACCAGGACAGAACCCCATTGGTCCTCACTTACCACCCCACTAACCTCCATGTACAGCGCATCATCCGCCGCCATTTCCGCCACCTCCAAACGGACCCCACCACCAAGGATATATTTCCCTCCCCTCCCCTATCAGCATTCCGTAAAGACCACTTCCTCCGTGACTCCCTCGTCAGATCCACACCCCCCACCAACCCAACCTCCACTCCCGGCACCTTCCCCTGCAACCGCAGGAGGTGCAAGACTTGCGCCCACACCTCCCCCCTCACCTCCCTCCAAGGCCCCAAAGGAAACTTCCATATCCGCCACAGATTCACCTGTACCTCCACACATATCATCTATTGCATCCTTTGCACCCGATGTGGCCTCCTCTATATTGGGGAGACGGGCCGCCTACTTGCGGAGCGTTTCAGGGAACACCTCTGGGACACCCGGACCAACCAACCCAACCACCCTGTAGCTCAACATTTCAATTCCCCCTCCCACTCCACCAAGGATATGCAGGTCTTTGGACTCCTCCATCGTCAGACCACAGCGAAACGACGGTTGGAGGAAGAACGCCTCATCTTCCGGCTAGGAACCCTCCAACCACAAGGGATGAACTCGGATTTCACCAGTTTCCTCATTTCCCCTCCCCCCAGCCTGTCTCAGTCAAATCCATCAAATTCAGCACCGCCTTCCTAACCTGCAATCTTCTTCCCGACCTCTCCGCCCCCACCCCAGTCTGACCTATCACCCTCACCTTGACCTCTTTCCACCTATCACATTTCTGACGCCCCTCCCCCAAGTCCCTCCTCCCTATCTTTTATCTTAGCCTGCTGGACCAACTTTCCTCATTCCTGAAGAAGGGCTAATGCCCGAAACATCGATTCTCCTGTTCCCTAGATGCTGCCTGACCTGCTGCGCTTTTCCAGCGACACATTTCCATCATATGAAATCACAGCCTTGGTAGATTAGGAAAAGCACAGGGAAGTCAGATATCGGAAAACAGGCTAAGCCAGTGAATTTTGTTGGAATAGTAAGAGAAAGCACAGTGGAGGCTAGAAAGCTGCACCAGAATGTACAAGCTGATCAGAGGTTGGTGAAAGAGGAAGTACCAGAACTTCTTAAACCATATATCTGCGAAGGTAACCTTTATTAGCATAGGCCAGGAGTAGCAGGTAAAGAGGTTACAATATTAAGAGGCACAGGATCCCCTCAACCTGTGATGCTGAAAGATGAGGAGATATGTACTTCTGAAGGACTATTGCCAAAAAAAGTGCTTGTAATGGGAATTCACAGTGAGACAAGAAGCACTCAATTATGTAAAGTGAGGTAAGAGTGTCCAGAGCAGAATGGGGATATCATGGTAGGAGTACTGGACAAACTCTCAGCTCCAGGAATACAATTTGTCCTTGCTAATGATATAGCCTATTCACTGGTTGGAGTGCTGCCTACTGTGGTTGAAATGCCAGTTGAAATTCAGGCAACTGAACTATTGCGGGGCACATATCCTGGGATTTTCCCTGACTATGTGGTAACGAGGTCACAAAGTCACCAGCTGAAACAGGAGAGATCAAAGAGTACAGATAAGAAAGTTGAAGTGGAATTAGCAGAAACCTGTTTGATCAGATGACAAGCCAGAAGCAGATAGATGACACAGCAGACATCTTTAACTCAGAAAAAAATTAAAGCAATTGTATCAAAAGGCATAAACAGAAAAAGAATCTGAATGCATCACTGAATGTTATTATCGTAAAAATGATGTCTTGATGAGGAAATGGAGGCCATCATATATTCAGGCAGATGAGAAAAAGGTAGATGTTCATCAAATCGGATTGTCAGTGGGTTATAGAAAGGAGGTGTTGCGAGTGGCGCATGAACTACCTCTAGAGGGTCATTTAGGAGTGAGAAAAACTCAAGCCAAAATATAGAAACATTTTATCTGGCCTGGACTGCACAAGAATGTAGTTGGATTTTGCCAGAGATGTCATAGATGTCAGGTAATTGGAAAACCACAGGCAGTAATAAAACCCGCACCTTTAATACCTATTCCTGCATTTGAGGAACCTTTTACAAGAGTCTTAATTGATTGCGTAGGACCCTATCTAAAACAAAAAAGTGTGAATCTGTACTTGTTAACAAGAATGGATATGTCGATTCGAATTCCAGGACCATTCCATTACACAATGTTGCAGCTAAAATGATTGTCGTGGAATTACACCAATGTTTTTACTAGATATGGACTACAGACAGACATATAATCAGATCAAGGGTCAAACTTCACATCAAAATTATTCAAGGAAGTTATGGACAGTTTAGGAATAAAATAATTCAAATCTGCTGCGTATAATCCAGAATCACAGGGAGCATTGAAAGGTGGCATCAGACATTAAAGACCATGTTGAGGGCTTATAGTCAAGACTATCCAGATGATTGAGATAAGGGAATTCCGTTTGTGCTTTTTGTGATCAAAGATGGATCAAATGAATCAACCAATTCAGCCCATTTGAATTAGCTTTTGGGCATGAAGCAAGAGGACCGTTAAAATTAATTAAGGAGAAATTGTTAAGTCAGAATTCAGAGACCACATATATAGGCTACGTGTCACATTTTAGGGAACGATTAAATTGAGCTGAGGAGTTGGCTAGACAGCATTTAAAAGGGTTACAGTGTACAATGAAACAGGAAGGAGACAAGAAATCAAAAATTCATAATTTTGCTATCGGGGATAAGGTATTAGTGTTACTTAGGGTGTAGGTTTGCTCGCTGAGCTGTAGGTTTGATATTCAGACGTTTCATTACCTGGCTAGGTAACATCATCAGTGGCGACCTCCAAATGAAGCGAAGCTGTTGTCTCCTGCTTTCTATTTATATCTTGCTCCTGGATGGAGTTCCTGGGGTTTGTGGTGATGTCATTTCCTTTTCATTTTCTGAGGGGTTGATAGATGGCATCTAGATCTATGCGTTTGTTTATGGCGTTGTGCTTGGAGTGCCAGGCCTCTAGGAATTCTCTGGCATGTTTTTGCTTGGCCTGTCCCAGGATAGATGTGTTGTCCCAGTCGAAATGGTGGGTTTTTTTCATCTGTGTGTAGGGCTACGAGGGAGAGAGGGTCGTGTCTTTTCGTAGCTAGCTGGTGTTCGTGTATCCCGGTGGCTAACTTTCTTCCTGTTTGTCCTACGTAGTGTTTGTGGCAGTCCTTGCATGGAATTATGTAGATAACGTTGGTTTTGTCCATGGGTTGTACTGGGTCTTTTAAGTTTGTTAGTTTTTGTTTGAGAGTGTTGGTGGGTCTGTGTGCTACTAGGATTCTGAGGGGTCTTAGTAGTCTGGCTGTTATTTCTGAAACTTCTTTAATGTATGGTAAGGTGGTGAGGGTTTCTGGCTGTGTTTGGTCTGCTTGTCGTGGTTTGTTCTTGAGGAATCTGCGCACTGTATTATTTGAGTATCCGTTCTTCTTGAATACATTGTATAGGTGGTTCTCCTCTGTTTTCCGAAGTTCATCTGTGCTGCAGTGTGTGGTGGCTCGTTTGAATAGTGTTCTGATACAGCTTGGTTTCTGTGTGTTGGGATGGTTGCTGGTGTAGTTAAGTATTTGGTCAGTGTTTGTCGGTTTACGCAGGTTTGTAGTTCTCCGTTGTCCTTCCTTTCGACTGTGACTTCCAGGAATGCGAGTTTGTTGTCGGTTTCTTCCTCCTTGGTGAATTAGTGTTACTATTAGTGTTACTTCCAGTGATAGTTGAATCTTAAAAAGCAAGGTGTAGTGGACCTTATCAAGTTGAAAAGAAATTAAGTGAGGTGAACTACTTGATATGGACTCCAGACAGAAAGAAATGTCACAGAACGTGTCACGTGAATATGCTCAAAAGGTACTTTGACAGGGAAGGAAAACAAGAGGAAAATGTGTTATTGATTATAGCACAGAGGGAAGAACCAATTTCACGGGATTCTGAATTGGACATCCCTCAAAATAAATTGGACAATGAAGAAGTTGTCAAAAATTGGGACAAATGATTGAGTTACCTTCCAGAGGAAAATCAAAATGACCTGAAAGAGTTATATGCATAATGTAGATATAGGAGATGCAATTCTGATTAAGCAACATCCTTATAGGCATAACCCTCTAAAGTTGGCATAGGTTCAGAAGGAGATTGAACGCATGTTCCAAGACGACATAATAAAAGTGAGTTAGTGACTGGAGCTCACCCATAGTAATGGTGCCAAAGCCAGATAGTACCCAACGGTTTAAGTGTGGACTATTGCAAAGTCAATGCAGTTACAAAGACTCATGCATATCCAATTCCGTGTTTGGAAGATGTGTTGAGAATGTGGGACAAGCAACTTATATTTCTGAGTTGCACTTGCTCAAAGGATACTGGCAGGTACCTTTGTCAGAAAGAACAAAGGCAATTTTGACTTTTGTAATGTTGAATGGACTGCATCAATTTAAAGTCATGCCATTTGACATGAAAAATGCGCCAGTCATATTTCAGAGACTAACCAATAAGGTCATTGCCAGACTACCCAACTGTACATATATGACCTGGTGATTTTTAGTCACACATGGAAGGAACATTTGCAACATTTATTAAATTTGTTCAATCGACTTCGGAAGGCAAGCTTGGTGGTAAATGGGGCAAAAAGTGAATTTGCCTAAGCCCAAGTCATCTTGCTGGGTCAAATTATTGGACTTGGACAAATGGCCCCACGGAATGCAAAAACAAAGGTAAAGGTAATTGAGGAGTTTCCTATACCATCAACAAAAAGAGCAGTACTACAATCCTGGGTTTGAGTGGATTTTATCAAAAATTCATACCAAATTTTAACAGTGTGGCTTCTCCACTTGCTGAATTGCTAAAGAAACGCAAGAATTTTCAGTGAACAGTGAAATGTCAGAAGGCATTTGACAGCCTGAAAGCTGAGTTTACCACTGACCCGGTATTAGCCACACCTAATTACGCAGTACGGGTATTTCTCCAAGAAGTTGAACACTCATCAGCAGAAATATTTGACAGTTGAGAAGAAGTTGAGCTTGGTGTTGGCATTACAACAATTCAGTGTTTATGTTACTAGTAACGTATCTGAGACAATTATATACACTGATCATAACCCACTGACGCTTGTGGAGAAATTTAAGGACAAAAATGCCAGGCTGTTTAGATGGAGCTTGTTGTTAACAGCCATTCAAATTAAAAATTGTGTATGTGGCAGGATGAGAAAACGTGACTGCTGATGCATTGTTGAGACTCGAATGAGAAACGGAAACATTCACTGGCAGGAGTATAACAGACTGAAACAGAATGTAGTTGTGCATGTTTGCACATTTATAGTCGATGTAATGTATATGTGTGTTTTAGAATACTAACAATTTAGATTTAAGGGATTTTAAAATTAAGTCATATTTAGATATTGATGGTCCTTTTTTTTTTAAGGGGGCGGTATGATGAATCTGCTCCTTTAACAAGGTTGTGCTGTCCTTGGCTTTTTTTCTCTGGGAGGTTGTAAACAACACAGACTCTGAAAAGTCTGGGGTTGAAGGGTTTTAGGGCCAATTTGATAATAATTAACAGATACTGCCTCAGCTAGAAGGCTTTCAAGCTTTAAAAAAGAACACTTGCATAATGAAAGAGGAGTGGCCAGTTCTCCCAGCTCAGCTTTTTCCTGATGTGGCTTGGTTTTTAGCAGTAGTGTAGAAAAAGGCACTGGACCCAAAGAAGCAGGTCTAGGCTGGTACTCTCTCTCTCTGACTTCTATCCTGTAAGAACTTGTTTGTGTTTCATTCAGTAATCTTGTTAATAAATTCTGTTTTGTTTAAAACTAAGTGGTTTGCCCAGTGGCACTTCTCCTTGAATATCCACTTTACACCTGCTTAAAACAACTAGCAAAGGTAGAGTCTGGGTTACCTTCTTGAAATGTTTTGAAGGGTCTGGCCTGATCCATAAAATGCTCCAGGGCCAGTACATCCTTCCTGAGTTATGAAGTCCAACACTGCACACAATACTCCAAATGTGGTCTGACTAGAGCCTGATAGATCCTCAAAATACACCCCCGCTTTTAAATTAACGTCCTCTCAAAATAAATGCCAACATTGCATTTACCTTCCTAACTACAGACTCAACCTGCAAGTTTACCTTGAGAGAATCCTGGACTAGGACTTCCAAGCCTCTTTGCATTCAGACTTCTGAATTATTGTAATTTTCTTTCTAACATCTTAGGAGTAATGAGGAGGTGTCGGTGTTGGCGTGGAGTGGGAAAAGTCACACAATACCAGGGTATAGTCTGACAACTTTACTTCAAATCACAAACTTTTGGAGTGTTGTTCTTTCATCAGGTGAAGTGCTCTGAAAGCTGGTGCTTTCAAATAAACCTGTTGGCCTATAACCTGATGTCATAGAAACATGGTAAGACAGAAGGTAGGAGCAAAAGGAGGCCATTCAGCCCTTCAAGCCTGCTCCTCAATTCATCATGATCATGGCTGACCGTCCAACTCAACAGCCTAATTCTGCTTTCTCCACATAACCTTTGATACCATTCACCCCAAATGCTAAATCTAGCCACCTCCTGAATATACAAGGTTTTGGTATCAACTACTTCCTGTAGTAACGAATTCCACAGGCTCTTTGGTTGAAGAAATGTCTCCACATCTCCATTCTACCTGGTCCAGCCCAAATCCTCAGACTGTGACCTTTGGTTCTGGACACACCCACCATCAGAAACATCCTCCCTACATCTACCCTGTCTAGTCCTGTTAGAATTTTATAAGTCTCTATGAGATCCTCCCTCATTTATCTGAACTCCAGTGAAAACAATCCTAACTTAGTCAATCTCTCCTTATATATTATTCCCGCCATCCCCGGAATCAGCTTGGTAAACCTTCACTGCACTCCCTCGAGAGCAAGAGCATTCTTCCTCAGAAAAGGAAACCAAAACAAAACACAATATTCTAGGTGTAGCCTCACCAAGGCATGTATAACAACAACAACACATTCCTGCTCCTGTACTCGAAGCTTCTTGCAATGAAGGCCAACATTCCATTTGCCTTCTTTACCGCCTGCTTCACTGCATGCCTCCCTTCAACGACTGGTGCACAAGGACACCTTGGTCCCACTGCACACTCCCCTCTCCCAATTTACAGCCATTCAGGTCATAATCTGCCTTCTTGTTTGTGCTTCCAAAGGGAATAACCTTGCATTTATCCAAATTATACTGCACCTGCCATTGATTTGTCCACTCACCCAATATGTCCAGATCATGCTGAAGAAGGTCTGCATCCTCGTCACAGTTCACTCTCCCACCCAACTTGGTATCATCTGCAAACCTTGAGATGTTACATTCCCCCATAGGATCTATCGCCCAAAGTCAAGTGGCTTCTGATTATATCTTAAGAATTGTCAACGTAACGCTATAGATGAATGGGGAAATAGAGAAAAACAATTGCTGGAAGGAATAAACCCAATTTCTGGTCAAAGTTTGTTTCTTTATTTTTTTCATAGGATGTCAGCATTACTGGCAAAGCCAGCCAACATTTGTTGTCCATTCTGAATTGTCCTTGAACTAAGTGGCTTGCTAGGCATTGAGAGTGCAGTTAAGAGCCAACTGAGGGTTTGAGATCACAAAATCAAGACCAGGTAAGATAAAACAAAGAACTGAAGATGCTGGAGATCTGAAATAAAAACAGAAATTTCTGGAGAAACTCAGGAGGTCTGGCAGCATATGTGGGAAGAACACACAGTGAACAATGAGTCTGGAGACTTTTCATCAGAACTGGTAAGGATGTAGATTTCCTTCGGTAAAAGGCATTAGTGAATCTGATAGGTCAATGATAATTTCATGGTCACCATGACTAAGAATAGCTTTCAAAGGCAGATTGTGTTATTAGAATTTAAATTCCATCAGCTGCTTTTCTTGATGTCATTGAAATGTATGTTCTATTGTTACGTTAGTCTAGCATCCACTATCAAGGGACCTGCAGCAACCAACCCCATTCTGCTTGAATATCAGTTAAAGTCAACTTCTTAGCATTAAAATATATTTTTAAAATGAGTGAATTTCATTTTATGAAGTCCATGTACTAGTTCTAATTAATTTATTTCAATGCAATTTCCAGGCATTTAATGTGAGATATTAAATGTGATCAACAGGTAGCTGTTTATTTTAATCATTAAATCTAAGAAAACTATATGTTATGCATTCTATCTTTCATTACTGCTGGACATAAGTCTCTTGTGTAAAACTGTATCAAATGTCTTAAGAACTTCATGTACCATTATGTCCAGATTAACCCTTCCCCTCATCAATTCTCTCTGTTACCTTAACAAATACATGCTGAATGCTCCAAATTAACTCATATTTTACCATGTGACTATTAATTTTATACTGAATAATTGTTTTGAGAGTTTCTCCATTTAAATTGACTGGTTTGTAATTGCTAAACCAAAGATGTAACATTTGCATATCCAGTCCTTTAGCACACACCCTGTTCCAGTGTCTAAAACACTTTCTGTCATTGAACCCTCTGAAACATCACCTTTCTCTCACACTATAATGCTTTCCTTAATTGAAAATGCCACTTCCTTCTTTTTTGTTATTTTCATTATTTTTTTGAAAACCTTGTGACCCAGAATGTTTATGACTCAAATTTGTTCTTCCTTGAGCCAGGTATTAATTATTGCCACAACATCACAATCTCACATGGCAGTCTGAATCTGTAACTTTTCAATCTTGTTTACTATACTCTGTGTATTCACATACATTTGGTGTAACCCTGATTTAGATTTCATTTACTTTCTTCCTTATTCTAACTCCACTATTCTTTATGTTAGTGCTATCCACATCTCCTAGAATTTTGTGCAGCCTGGTCTTACCTCTTAATATTCTGTCTTGGTTCCCACACCTCTGCTAAAATACTTTAAATCATTCCATAAAACAGTCCACAAGAATTCAGTTTCAGCTCTGTTCAATTGCAATGGTGCCATTTCCCCCCAGCCAGTCTCAACACGCCATGCATCTAAAGCCCTCCCTCTTGCATCATCTTTGCAGCCATACATTTATCTGACATATCTTCCTATTTCTGTACACACTTGCATGTTGCAATGGGAGCAATCTGGAGATGACTTTAGAGGTCCTGCTTGCTAATTTTAGACCTAGCTTCCCAAATTCTGATGGGAGGACTATATTATTAATTAATTAATTAATTAGTTAATTATTAATGATTTTGTTAGCACTAATGAGGAACACAACCTCTGTCTTTAATTGTCTCCCAGAAGAATATCTTGCAGCCATTCTGTGACATCTCTGACCCAATGAACAGGGGGGCAACGTGGAGAGATGTTGCCATCTGCAAAAACGTCTTGTTGTTCCCCGAGCTAAAGGATCCCAAGCAGTCCAGCCCTTCCACTCTTCTTTCTCCCTTCATGTACATTTGGGTCCCATATGGTGCCATAAGCATGGGTCTTGTTGCATTCCAAGGATACCTCTCCTCACCATTATTCAGAATGGAAAATTTGTTAATGAGCACGACTTCTAGGAACTCCTGTACTACCAGCCTGTGTCTCTTGGACTCCCTGGTGGTCACCCCCATTACCTATCTGCCTACTTGTCCCTAACTTGCAATGTGACCACTTCTCTGATCATGCGAGCTATGTCATTCTCTGCCTTATGAGTTCATATCAGTGACTCCAACCACTGCCTGAGTTCTGAAACCCCAAGTTCAAGCTGGTGGAATAAATGACACTTCCTGCGAATGGACTCACAAAAAGTGTCCATGACTCCCCACATGCCACAGGATGGACATTTTGCTTGGCTGGGCGGCCCTGCCATAGTTTAGACTTATTCTCTTCAGTTAATATACTTACTGTGATTTCACACTCTCAATTTAATATCCAGTACCTTAACTTACTTTAGCCTTATGCTTGTGCTATTGAATATAAACTGGAGATAAACACAAAATAGAAATTCTTCACCTTTACTCATAAATCGGCTCCATCTTCGATGCCTGTGAATTCTTACTTCCGTGTTCTAGATTAGAAATGTCATTTTTCAAAATTACCCAAGTTGAAACTCAATCCCAAATTGTTGCAATCAATCAATTCACGATGTTTCTGTGATATCACTCACAGACTACTTTTTCCTTTTCATCTGCTGATTCATTTGGTGTCTACTCTCTCTGCTCATTCTGTTCTATCTGGAGACTGCTCTTCCTTGCTTACAGTATTTTATTTAATCTTCACTGTGTCTCATGGTTTTTTATCTGGAGTCCACTCTTCCTCACTCTTGCACTGTTTTATGGAGTGGAGTTCCTCAGCTCTTGATATTGATTTGATTTACAATTTGTTATTGGTACATATAACGAGATACAGTGAAAAGTATTGTTTTGCATGCTAACCAGACAAATCATACCTTTTGTAAGCATATCAGGATAATCGAATAGAATACAGAATATAGTTTTACAGCAACAGACAAGGTGCAGAGAAGGATCAATTCTAATATATGAGAGGTCCATACATAAATCTGATAACAGCAGGGGAAAAAGTTGTTCTTGAATCTGTTGCTATGTGTTTTCAAACTTCTGTATCTACTGCCGATGGAAAGAGAGCAGAACCAGGGTGGGAGGGATCTTTGATTATGTTGGCTGCTTTCTTGTGGCAACAGGAAGTATAGGTGGAGTCAATGGAAGGAAGGCTGATTTGGGTGATGGACTGGGCTACGTTTACAACTCTCTAACTTCTTGTGGTTTTGGGCACAGCAGTTTTCATACCAAGCTGTGGTGTATCCGGGTAGAATGCTTTCTATGGTTTCTACAAAAATTGATAAGAGTCATTGTGGACATACCAATTTCCTGAGCCTTCTGAGGAAGTAGAAGTGATGGTGTGCTTTCTTGACAGTAGCATCCTTGCCAAGGTAGAGGACAATTTCAAAGTTTATGGATGACAAATTTGGGAGATTTGTAAACTGTGAGGAGGACAGTGTAGAACTTCAAAAGGACACTGACATATCAGTGGAATAGATCGATAGCGAGCAAATGAGGTTCAATGCAGAGATGTGTGAGGTGATCCATTTTGGTACGAAGAATGCTGAGAGACCCTAAACATTATTATTCTAAAGAGTATGCAAGAGCAGAGAGAGCTGAATGTATACATACTCAAGTCATTAAAGGTGGCATAAAGCATTAATATTTCTAACCATCAAAAATGGGAACATAGAGTATAGGACACAATAATACTATAATGCTGTAACACTACAACAATGAAAGCTAAGACACTAGTTAGACCGGAGCTACTGTGTACAGACTTGGACGTCACTTACAGGATGGATATAAATGCATTGGACAGAATGCAAAGTTCTTTATGAGAATAGTCTCAGGGATGAGATACTTCAGATGCAAGGCAAGATTGGAGAAGGTGGGGCTGTTTACATTGGAGAGGAAAAGGCTAATGGAAAGTTTAAAAATCATGAGGGGGGTCAGAGAATGGCAGGGTTTAGTCCAGTGGGGCAACATGCTTGGGTCTGGAGGAATAAAGAGAATCAATTTAGGTCTAATTACAGTGGTGAAGATATATTGGGGATTTCAGGTTAGTCAGCTCCATGGTGGGGGGGGGTGTCAGGGTCGTTCCAGTAGTGGTGAATATCAGTTATTGTATGGTTCAGCTGGTGGGGTGGTGTTTTGATTGGGTTTCAGGTTTTGGGGGGTTTGGGGGGAGGAATGAATATCAGGTTTGGTCTGGCAGTGGTGGCGGTGAGGTTGGCTCCAGTCTGGGCAAGGGGTGGGTGAGAAGTCAGACCCACTGAATGCATCACATTCAGTGGCGGGGAGGTCTGAGGGATGGCACGATAGGACTTGAAACTGGTGTGGGGCCAGGGATGAAATGTTGGCTCAAGTCAGGTCATGTCTGGCAGGAGTAGTGTCAGGCATTGGCAGGAGGTGTAATTCCAGATGTGAGTTAAGTATGGGGTCTGTTGAATAGTTATTCAAGAGCTTGACTATTTATTTAAAAATCCAACTTTTTCTGAGTAACTATTTTATGTAGTTTCATCAAAGCCCTTCAAATTTTCCAATTTAAATAGAGGCTTTTGGAGGGTTCCAGGTGAGGGGAACCACTAAGCAGAATCTTCAATTTCTTGGACAATTCCTTCATTGTTTGGTCTGATGGGGATTCTGCAGAGTCCTCATGCACAACTCTTATCTACTCTGGAATAATGAGTGTCAGGCCAACGGAAATTCTGTTTGGACATGTTATAAATGGAGAGAGCAACAGAGTCATTGTTTCAGGTCATATTTCTATTTCTGGTTAAAGGACATCCATATAGAATGCTAACTCCTCTTTGTGCTGTTTTACATGGAATTTGTGACATTTTTATAACACAGAGGTGTCAGGGAGCCAGAAGCAGAAATATTGACTTTGTTACAAACATTTTAGTTGCAGTATTTAAAATTGACCACAAGGTGGTAGATGAAACCTAAACGTTTTCAAAGTTAAAAATCACACAATACCAGATTATAGTCCAACAGGTTTAATTGGAAGCACTAGCTTTCGGAGCGCTGCTCCTTCATCAGGCACAACCACCTGATGAAGGAGCAATGCTCCAAAAGCTAGTGCTTCCAATTAAATCTGTTGGACTATAACCTGGTGTTGTGTGATTTTTAACTTTGTACACCCCAGTCAACACCGGCATCTCTATATCATAAAAGTCTTCAAGAGAACAAGCATATGAGCAGGAGCTGGAGAAAGTTCCTTCGAAGCTGCATCCAGCATCTGAAAGTCCCTGAACAAGGTGCATGCAAGTTAGCTCTTTAAGTTGCATTGCATGCACAGCTACACACAAAAAAAGGAGTGACACATTTAAATAAATTGTGCAATCCAAAACAAAATGTAGAAGAAATGGTGAAGAGGACTAGGCATCCCTCAAGCATATTCTATCATTCAATGGAACTGTCATTGACCTATGACCTTATTATGTACTCACCTTTTCCCTTGATTCCTTTGGTTAACCTGAATATATCAATCTCAGATTTAAAACTAAGAATCGATCCAGCACTTATTGCCGCCTGTGAAATAATATTACACCTTTTGGGTGCAATTTGGTGGCAAATATGACAGCTCACTCCACTAAAGCTTGCACGAGTCCATACATCACATGATCAAGTTAGAGTGGAAAGGGGCCACCATGGCATGTCCATTAGGCTCAATTTTGAACCATTGAGCATAAATTTATTCCTGGGTCCTCTGTAGTTTAGTGGAGATCCAATATTAAATTTGAATTGGATGGCTTTCCCAAGCTTTCCAAAGGCTGCTCAGTTTGCTCAGATGTATAATCTATCAATATCTTATTGTAATTTTAAACTGTCATCCATACTGCAATGCTATCTATCACGTGCAAACATCTGCAAATGTTTGCACGTGGTTCTTTCTATATCCCATCATCACCTCAGTTATTAGTAAATAATTAATGATCTATGATCTCACCAAATGGTGGAAGTACAGGCTCGATGGGCTAAATGACTCCAATGTTAATGTATGGAATCCCCAAAGAACCCTGTGGAATGCCACTTGTCATGTTATGCCAATAAGGAAATGCAGTTCTTAAAACTGTCATGTGAACCTGAGTTGTCAATTCACCAGTACTGTCGTAGAGTTTGCAAGAATTAAAAAAAATCATCCATTCAGGAGCAAAATCATGAATACATTAAAAATATATTTACAAATTTTTGTGGAGCACTACACTATTAGTAATAAAAATATTAAAGACGAGGAAAGATATTATTTTATTAGCCAGGGTTATTAAAGGCAGAAAGTCATGTAAATGAAATTTAAATATCTTCCATAGCAGGATCATGTAACATTGGTGTTAAGGCTATTTATTTGCAGTTATTGAAAAATGGGCCGAATTACAGAACATGATCCTGTGTGTGTGTGTGTGTGTGTGTGTGTGTGTGTGTGTGTGTGTGTGTGTGTGTGTGAGAGAGAGAGAGAGAGAGAGAGAGAGAGAGAGAGAGAGAGAGACAGAGAGAGAGAGAGAGAGAGAGCGCGAGAGCGACACTGCTAACTGACACAGCAGTGAATCTGCGCAGTTACTGCCTTTGCTGTTTGAATTCATGTATCGCGAGACATCGGAGTCTGGGAAAATTAACAAACAGTGAAATTCACAACTGACCTTGAAGGAACCTGTTTGGGAGAGTTCACAGCACAGAAACAGATAAGTGAATAGTTTTAAGTGTGGCCTTACAGTAAGCCTGCATTAGTGAGTAGAGTGGGTTCTTTCTTGATTGTATGTTTTATTGAGATTAAACTTGATTAAACTTAAAAATATAAGCTGCAAGTGATACTGAAAATACAAAAATTCCGAGATCCTGGGAGAAATTCACAGTTGCCCATTATGTATCTGAAAACTAGAAGCTAGCAGGATGAAACCTAAATGCAGATATGGGGAAGGAATTTAATAGATGAAAAGCTGCTAAGTAAAACAATATATTTGTTAGTATTTAGGTATGCCATGCATGTAATTTACAGTGAAGTGGGAATTTACTGCTATTATTATTTCATATACCTGCTTATTACTGCATTACAGTTATTGGTTTTTGCAGCTATTTTACAATAACTCAGCAACAACTTCGCAATCAATTTATCACTGTCACGCACTGTCTAAGTCCATATTAAACTTGAAAATGTGATAATACCCATCAAATGTACATTTTAGTATAAACATTTACAGTAGGATTCTTACACCTTTTGGCCCAAGGTCAACTGTCATTACATTTCCATTTTAACAGCTTTAGCTTGCCTCAGAGTGCAGGCAGAAAACAAACTTCTTTTGTAAACCACTAAAAAATGGAAGATGTGATGTGTCAATTCCCCAAATTGCTCATATAATGATCTCCATCTTAGCTAGTATCTCACTGTACTGGAGCTACCTTTAATTATTGAAGTGAGAAAAGGAACACTGTCTGAAATTCATTTTCCAATAGAAACCTGTAGTTTAGAATATTAACTTTTTTCCTGTGATAGGAAGTGTTGTATGGTCAACAGTTGCACCAAAGAAGTGAAGGAAAGAAAAATGAACTCTTCAGTGTAAGTGGAAGTCTGGAATTAATTCAAAAAATTACAATAAAACGTTATTTAGAAAACTGAATTTACTCGGTAATACAAATATTCCTTAAATCTTAAAATTAAGATGAATGTTAAGAGATAAATAGGTTAAACTTTTGTAGAATTGTGACATACCTGGTGGAGGAAGTTCAAGCTTTAATTTCCTGAGCTCGACCATAGACTTTTCCAATTGCTCAATAACAACATCATCATCATATTGAAAGTTTTTTGACATAATTTCCTGAAGGAATTCTCGGAGATCTTCTAATGACATTTTCATCAGGCGCTCTGAGTAAAAATAAAATTGCTTTTTGAATTCTAACTTAACAAATATGGAACTTGATGGTTGCTGAAAAAAAAAAATAACAGTCAGTTCTGCTATAAGTATAAGGCACAGGAGCTGAAGTTAGGCCATTCAGCCCATCAAGTCTGCTCCACCACTCAATCATGGATGATAAGTTTCTAATCCAATAGATTCATCACTCTCTGTCTTAAGAAATTTCTCCTTATCTCCATTCTAACGTGGGTTTCCTCAAAGCGAATTGGCTTGAACATGATTGAAGAATTTAGACTGTTTTTTGTAGAATGCAAACTTCCTTACCTGTACTAGCTATATTGTGATTCTGGTCCCATTAGTTTAAATGGCATGGCTATTGCGCGATTTTTTTATAACGCGAGATTGCATGAGAATGGAACTATTGTGTTATATTGGAACCGACTTGTACTGGTGTAGCTTTTTATTTTTCAGTAACCAGGATGGAATTTAACTTAAATGCAAAATTTTAAAAGGAACAGCAATTTATATTTATGAGAAGACGATGATTGAGTGTGATTTGGATAATTGAGTGACTGGCCAAATGCATGGCAGATGAAGTATGATGAGGATAAATGCGAAATTACAGAGGTTAGGGGTATGGTAGGTAGTTAATGAGAAGAGTTTGGATGATAGCACTAGGCTTCACAGTAGAAATCTACTATGCAACTTTACAAAATGACAGAGCCAAAATATGGTAAAGTTTAATCAATTCTTCATGCTTTCAAAGGACAGAATCTTGCAAGTGTACCTTCCACCAAGCTTAAATGAAGCACACAGCAAGACTGACTGTTGATCTGACTGGTAATCTAAGTTAGCTGCTTGTAATTGTTAGTACAACAGGAATTTTTAAATAAGTGTTGGCCAATTGAGAACTCACATCTAATATCGAACACTATGCCCGAGATTTCCAAGCATGGGCTGATTGAATACAGTCAATTCTTCACCTATTGCATAAAGCTGAGAGGCCCGTTCTGTTTGATATGATCCACCAATTGTTGGAACATACAGCCAACATAGCTGGCATCACATCAACAGTAAAATTCACATTCTACATTACTCATTTGTGAGCTAGAAAGAATGATTTTGGCTTGACCATCTTCAGTCATCAATATGTATTGAACAACAGGAGATGGGTGAGATACTAAATGAACATTTCACATCAATATTTATTATGGAGAAGAATATGGAAGCTAGAGAATTTGGGGAAATCAACAGTGAGGTCTTGGAAAATATCCATTTTACAGAACAGGAGGTATAGCTATTAAAATGCATGAGGTAGACAAATGGGAAGCTAGGGAAGCAATTGGCTGGGCTCCTTGCTGAGATATTTGTATCATCGACAGTTATGAGTGAGGTGACAGAAGACTTGAGGGTGGTTAATGTGGTGCCATTATTGAAGAAAGATGTGAAGGAAAAGCCAGGGAACTAAGGACCGGTGAGACTTCGTCAGTGATGGGTAAATTGTTGGCGAGGAAATTGTGTGTCTCACTACTTTGATTGAGTTTTTTGAAGAGATGACAAAGAAGATTGATGAAAGCTGAGCGATATACAATATCTATATGGACTTAGCAAAGTAATCAACAAGGTTCCACACGATAGACTGGTTAGCAAGGTTAGATCATATGGAATCCAGGGCAGCTAGCCAATTAGATACAAAATTCGCTCCAAAGTCGGAACAGAGGTTGGTGGTAGAGGGTTGTATTTTGGACTGGAGGCCTGTGACCAGTGGTGTGCTGCAAGGATCAGAGCTGGGTTCACTGCTTTTCATCATTTATATCAATTATTTGGATGTGAATACAGAGGTATGGTTAGTACATTTGCAGATTACACCAAAATTGGTGGTGTAGTGGACAGTAAAAAAAAGTTATCTTAGAGTACAACAGGAGCTTGATCAGATGGGTCAACGGGTTGAGGAGTGGCAGATGGGGAGTGTTGCCGAAATGAGACCTCGAGTTGTAGTTGCATAATTCCTTAAAAGTGCAGTTGCAGGTAGACAAGGTGGTGAAGAAGGTATTGGCATGCTTGCCTTCATTAGTCAGTGCACTGACTATAGGAGTCAGGATGTTATGTATCGACTGTACAAGGCATTGGTGAGGCCACTTCTAAAATACTGCGTTCAATGCTGATCTCCCTGCTACAAGAAAGCTGTTATTAAACTTGAAAGGGTTCAGAAAAGATTGCTGGGATTGAAGGGTCTGAGCTATAGGGAGAGGCTGAATAGGTAGGGGGTTTCTCATTGGTGTGTTGGAGGCTGAAAGGTGGCCTTACAGAAGAATATAAAATCATGAGGGGCATGGACAGGGTGAACAGCCAGGATCTTTTGGCTAGGGCAGGGGAGTCCAAAATCAGAGGGCATCTTTTTAAGGTGATAGAGGAAAGATTTAAAAAGGACCTTAGGATTAACTTTTTCACGCAGATGGTGGTGCATGTACGGAAAGAGCTGCCAGAGGAAGTGGTGGAGGTGGCTACAATTACAACATTTAAAATGCATCTGGATGGTTAGATGAATATGAAGGGTTTAGAGGGATATGAGCCAAATACTGGCAAATGGGACTAGATAAATTTAGGATATCTGGTCGGCATGGACAAGGGAGACTGAAAGGTCTGTTTTCGTGCTGCATAGCTCTATGACTCTAGTGGAAAATGCCACTTGTTCCGATATTTGATAGCAGTGTGAAATGATGAATTTTACCTGTTGCTCAAATTTGTGAGGCACCTTTCTCTTCTGGAGTTGTCTGGAGATATTTCAGGACGAAAATATGACGGCCTTGGGCCCATTCATTTTTGTGCTCATATTAATTCAGTACCAATTTATTTTACATTGCAAGCCTGGCTGATAAAATGTAGCTCACTTATGTTTGCTAGAAACTGAGTATATTCATACATTGGGCTCTGACTTTTGCAAAAAGGAAGATGTCAACACATTATATTTTTATCAATTAAACAAAACTTGGGTAAACACCATTGCCTGACATGAATTTAAAAAGCTTGGTGATTAACTGTTCCACCGTGCATTCTCCATGGCAATACCCCAGCCAAAGTCTACTTGCCCATCCATAAGCTTCCTCTTCTCCTGCAGTATAAATTGTTATTCTCTTTCAAATTTGGAATTCTTGCCAACGTAAGTATCTTGTCCCAGCAATACTTAACAAATATGATTACGTATAACAGATTGTGAAGAGGGAATGCTTACATTAAATATATTTAGAATTAATATCAGCAATTTATGATACCAAGTACATTATCAGCTATCCTAATAAAAGCAATTCTGTGCCCTTTATTACACTAAGGCCAATTCCCAGAATTGATTAGTTAGTAATCACATATTAGCAGAAACACAGTTTCGTTGCCTCTGCCCCACAAGTACTGCAGAGTATATACTTGCAAATAATGCATGGCAGCAGTATAATTAGGCATAGGTTCAGGAGTACACAAGCCAAATTTAGGATAAAGAATTAGGAAATAATTCATTATGGAAAGACTGCTAGTGAAACAGGAGTTATACTGAAACAACGGAAACATATAATTGGGAAATGGTATGGTAGGTATTGCAGAAGGTAAAAATTAAATGAATGGTAGTTATTGCTCATTGGAATCCATCTTCAGATCTAATGCAGAAGACCTAACCAAATAATACTATCATTTAATTGAACTCAAACTCATTTTCAGAACAGCGGTGGTGAATGAAGTTCATCATTACTTGGGAAAATCCTCTCATGACTTTGGCCCAGTAGCGACTGGGTGAATGTTCTATCATAGTTCTAAATGTTTATCTGTGCCTTCAGCTCATCTGCTTTATACAGTTGATACCTTGCATTAATGTTTATGCCATTACACATTGTCTTTATTACTTGATCTGCGTGTTTTGCTGTTTTCCCCATAATGCTGGTACAATCCAAAATTAATCTGATTGCTTCATTCCTTACTCACAGATCTGTATGTACCATATTTTGACTACTTACCTGATTTTCCTTTGATAGATGCAAGACCATCTCTCTAATTAGTCTGCAGCTAAATATTCCATGTTTCAACAACCCATTGTGTAATTTTTCATAACCACTTTCCTCACTTTTTTAAGTTCTTGAATGCTTGTCAAAGAAAATTCTTGAATGCTTCCTTAAAGAGGCAATTGTCATTCTTTATTTACCCTGTCAAATCCTTTATAATTAAAAGAAACTGTGTATGATTACAAACAATGTTTGGAACTTTGAAACAGCTAGAAGACTTGTGTGTGCTAAAAAACATGCTTGTTCTGTTAACCTACATGAGAGTCATTCAGAAGCAAGCAAACCCTGTTGTTGCTATGGAGGTAACTGCTACACTGCCATGCTTTAAATGAAAATTGATTGGTTTTGAATTTTAAGACATAAAATACGTCAGAAGAAAGTTGATAGAGACAGCAAACATTCAGAGTTCTCAAGAATTAGGAAGGATAACGTAGCTCTGTAATAAGATAAGTTTTGAGAGTGTGGTGCTGGAAAAGCACAGCAGGTCAGGCAGCATCTGAGGAGGAGAATCGATGTTTCGGGCAAGACCCCATTCCTAATGAAGGGTTTATGCCCGAAACATCGATTCTTAGCCTGACCTGCTGTGCTTTTCTAGCAAAACACTCTCGACTCTGACCTCCAGCATCTGCAGTCCACATTTTCTCTCTGTAATAAGTCTAACTGTGGAACGGTTGCCAAGGGCATGTCCACATTTGTCTGTCAGTGACACTTTTATTTGGAAAAGGAGATTACAATGGTACAATGAGTTGTGACCTGTGTAGCCAAATCCAGAAAAAGAAGAGGTACTGCCTTCTAGAATCCATATTTAAAAGCTTATCAAAGTGAATTCCACGGTCAGAGATTAAACTGGATTAAATTTGTTGGATTGAGTTAAAATATAAAAGCTTACATTGTGTATAAGAATGCCTTTATTACTTGTTCAGGATACCTATTTATTTATTATTGCCTGTGACTGATTCCTGATGAAGGACTTATGCCTGAAACGTCGATTCTCCTGCTCCTTGGATCCTGCCTGACCTGCTGTGCTTTTCCAGCACCACATTCTTGACTGTGACTGTTCTATTCAAAGCTATATAGCAAAGATTCTTTTGATGTTTTAAATTAATCCTGGAGTTCTGGAATTGTATTCAACATGATTTTCAAATCCTTCAAGAGGGGAGGGGAAATTAGGGAGGATAAAAGGTCAGTTTCTTTTTCACAGCTTAAATAATTCATAAAATCAGCTTGTAAACCCAGTTTTTTTTTAAAAAAGACGCTTTTCTGTTTTGCATTTTGATAAACTCTACATTTGACAGTATCTTTCAATCAGTTTTGTTTTCGGTATTGGTTTAACAATACCCCATTTTAGTTATAAATTTCAAACTAACATTAAAGGGAAATGCAATTAAATGCCTTCTCAGAATTTGGGAGTTAGATTAAATTAGTCTGTCGCATGTTATTATTACAGCTTGAAACTCCTGATTCTATTGCTTTTTAACACAAGTTTCCTGCTATTCAAACTGCACAACTTAACTGTCAGATTTTATTTCCTGCAGAGAGAAAGATTTTTGCCATTCAGGTCAACAGAGGTACTGTGCTTAGTTTTGTCTAGACATGCACAAATCAACAGTCTGCCAAAAACATTAGAATCTAAAAAGGAAAATCTGAATTCTGAGTTAACCCACACTAATTTGTGGGCGGCACGGTGGCACAGTGGTTAGCACTGCTGCCTCACAGCGCCAGAGACCCGGGTTCAATTCCCGCCTCAGGCGACTGACTGTGTGGAGTTTGCACGTTCTCCCCGTGTCTGCGTGGGTTTCCTCCGGGTGCTCCGGTTTCCTCCCACAGTCCAAAGATGTGCAGGTCAGGTGAATTGGCCATGCTAAATTGCCCGTAGTGTTAGGTAAGGGGTAAATGTAGAGGTATGGGTGGGTTGCGCTTCGGCGGGGCGGTGTGGACTTGTTGGGCCGAAGGGCCTGTTTCCACACTGTATGTAATCTAATCTAATCTAATCTAATTTTGTGTACACCAAAATGAAATTGTGAACATTTGAAACTTCTGGTACAAGGTTTTGCTGCAGATGAAGGTAAGTACAGAGATGAGCTGATATCATCCCACCCTTGGACCATTTTTCTACAGGTGGGATCAGTAGCAGAAGACTACTTACTTGCAAGCAGCTTAAGGTAGGTCAGTATCCACATATAGCTCTCCAAAAAAAGCCTGATCGATTTATCTAAAATCACTGCTGCTTCCCATACAATGTGGGGTAATGACTTCCATTTTTGTCATTACTGATAATCAAAATTTCATTTATACTGAAGAAGTCTCAAGGCATTTGTAGTAATCCATGAAAAGATAGAAAACTCTACCATTATCAGATCAGCCACGATCACATTGAATGGCAGTGCAGGATTGATGAGCTGAACAGCCTACTTCTGCTCCTAAACCTTATGGTCGTAACAGAAAGCAGGGAATAGGAATATTTGGATCTTTTTCAGGCTAACATGAGTGGTATGCGAGAGGGGTTACTGCTGGCGCCTATTTTTTACAATTTACATAAATGATCTGGATGAACAGTAGCTACATTTGCTGTTGACACAGAGATAGGTAGAAAAGTGAGCTGTGAAAAGAACATAAGGAGCCTAAAAAGGGATACAGATAGGTTAAATGGGTGGACAGGGATCTGGCAATGGCAAATGGCAAAGTTCCAATTATGGCAGAAACAATAAAAAAACAAGCATAATATCTAAGTGGTGTGAGGCTGTAGAGCTCTGAGATACAGAGAGATCTGGGAGTCCTCATACATGAATTGTAGAAAGTTAGTATGTAGTTAAAGCAAATAGTCAGGAAAGCTGAGAGAATTGTATATGTTAGAGTGAGGGGAGTTGAATACAAGAGTAGGGAAATTGTGCTTCAGTTATACAAGCAGTGGTAATACCACATCTAGAGTTCAGAACAGGTGACTGGGCTGATGGAATAATATTCATGTGCTAAAAGCAGTTGAGAGAAGACTTATTCAACTAATACCTGGAATGAGCAGATTGCCTTATGAGGAAAGGCTAGATTTGTATTCTCTGGAGTTTAGGAGAGCCAGTGTTGACTTAATTGAAACACAAGATCCTGATGGGACGTGATGAGGTGGATTTCAAAAGGGTGGGAAAATCTAGAACTTGGGATCATAGTTAAAAATAAGGGATTGCCCATTTAAGACAGATGAGGAAACATTTTTTTTCTCTCAGAGGATTAAATATGCTCATCCTTAAAATGAGTGGGGATGCAGATACTTTAAATATATTAAAGGCAAAGGTAAATAGATTCTTCATTATCAAGGGAATGAAGAGTGGAGTTTAAAATTAGATCAGCCATGACGTTACTGAATGATGGAGTAGACCCGAAGGGCCAAGTGACCTACTCTTGTCCCTTGTACATATGTTAAGTAGCGTTTAGATCAGGGTGGTACTGCAAAATCACAGCAGGTCAGGCAGCATCCGAGGAGCAGGAAATCGATTTTTTGGGTAAAAGCTCAATTCCTGATGAAGGGCTTTTACCCGAAACGTTGATTTTCTTGCTCCTCGGATGCTGCATGACCTGCTGTGCTTTTCCAGCACCACTCTGATCTAAACTCTGGTTTCCAGCATCTGCAGGCCTTACTTTTGCCATATGTTAAGTAGTCTTGCTTCCAATAAATGAGTTATTTTTGAGTTCATTACAGAAATCTAATGGCTGTTTCTTTCATTCTGGATTGTAGTACAAAAGAGAAACAATTTTAGTGATTAAATAAAACATTTACACCATTGACTTGTAGAGTAGTGAGGCTCAATTACTAGCATATCTTTCCTATGTTGTCATGTCATCAAAGAATGCCTGAAGAACAGAAGCAAACATTATGTACTTCCTCATCAGATACATCCTGGTGGGCATATTGCTGCAGTGCAGAGACAATGGTCAGGTTGAAAATAATAGGGGAAAGATATGATAGGGTTTGGTGAAAGAGCACAATCAGGAACTTTCCATGACCAGGAATGAGAGGTTATGTCTAAAGTGGGGCAGAACCTGAGTAAGTATATTCTGGGATTTTGGAGGAGCATGGAAATAGAACTGGTAAATGTTTCTTTTCTTTTTTAATTTAAAAAAAAGTTTGAAATTCAGTAAAAAGTTAGTAAAGTAGATAACTCATCTGAATGAGTTATCAGTCAATCATCTGAAGACTGAATAGGGCCTCAAAAGGTGCTGATTATATTGAAGCTTAAATAGCCTGAGTCATCTCAGATTACTTCAATTAAATTTAAAAGGTATGTTGAAAGCACACAATCAGTAAGCTTTGCTTGACCAGGAATGAGAGGTCATGTCCACAGTGAGGCACAGCCTGCGTGGGTCGATATTACTGGGATTTTGGAACAGTGTGGAATTCTGTGCAGAGTGAAAGAGGTGTTTTTTGCCTTTTTTGTCTCTTAGTTTATAAGGTCTTTTAACAGGATGAATTGAAGACCAGGATTCAGGGCCCAGCACAGAACAAAGAGTGATATTACAGGAAAACTGTAGGTGCACAGGTTGGTAAGAGCTGCTAATTTGACTATCTAACATGAACTTTTTTTTGTGATTAAAGGAGAATAGCAATATTTTAGATTTAAAAACTAAAAGATCAGTAGAGAATTTAAAAAAAAATTAACAGCTAAGTAAATAAAATAGAGGTGCAGGACCAGGTGGTGCTATATGTGCATGATGTGGGCATTGATGAGCTTCATTGTGACCACATCTCTAGCAAGCACTGTATTGGTTTCTCAGGCATTCTGGCTGACAGTTGATGACCTGGTTTCGAACACTGCTGCACATCAGGGAAGGGATGAGTTGCCTGGACATTGTGTTTCAGGAGGTAAGTCACACCCCTTAGATTAACTACCCCAACATTGGTCAGTGGTCAGGGACAGGAGGGTGCGATGACGAGTGAGACTGGGAGAGGGATGTAGGAGTCTCAGCCCTTGAGCTTGTCCAACAGGTTTGAAATTCTTACTCCCTGTGTGCACGAGAGTGGAAGCCATTGGGAAAACGAGAAACTGACCATAGCACAGGGAAGCAATTCAACAGGGGCCAAAAAACAGAAATGCAGTTGTAATTGGTGATAGTGTAGTCAGGGGAATTTACTCTGTTCTCTATGGCCAGGATCAAGAGTCCCAAAAGCTGCCCGGTGCTCATGTTTCATGATATCTCCTCTGGGCTACAGAGGAACTTGGAGTGAGAGGGGAAACAGGAACAAGAAAGAGCTTTTGCTGAGGGAATATAAGCTAGGGTGTGAATTAAAAAGCAGCACTAAAAAGGTAATAATCTCTGGACAACGACCTGATTCATGAGCTATTTAGCCCAAGGTCAAAAAGATTAAAAGAGTAAATGTGTGGCTCAAAGATTGGTTGGGGAAGTGGGTTTGAATTCATGGGACACTGGCACCAGTACTGGGGAAAGATGAGATGGGCACCATCTGAATCATGCTGGGATCAGAGTCCTGGTGAATTGCATAACTAGGGCTGTAAATAGGGCTTTAAAGTATTTGTGTGTGCGTTTAGTTGCATGGAAAAGAATTCAAAGGTAAAAAAGAAGGTAGGATTGCAGGTTAGTGGTGGTCCTGATTGCTACCAAAAAATAAAAAAGGGATAAAACGTTTGAACCATAATGCACCAAGGAACCATAGAGTAAAAGATCCCCTATGACGTAGTGCTCATAATGTGATACAGTTTAGTATTCAGTTTGAGAGTGAGAAGTTTAGATTGGAAGCAACTCTGCTTAATTTAAATAGAGGAATTCCAATGAAGTGCAGACAGAATTTGCTAAAGTGAGGTGGGTTAATAGAAAAGCAGGAATAACAGTAAGCAAGCAGTAGCAGACTTTTAAGGACGTAATTCATGACTTTCAGTAAGGAGGAAATGTTCTAAGAGAGGGATAAAACAACTATGGCTAACCAAGGAAGTTAAGGAGAGTATTAAGTTGAAAGAAAAAGCATATAAGGAGGCAAAAGCTAATGACAGCCCTAAAGACGGGGATAAATTCAGAATCCAACAAAGGAGGTCTGAAGAAATAATAAAGGAAGAGAAAGTGAGGACTCTGTGCCCACACCTCCCCCCTCACCTCCATCCAAGGCCTCAAAGGATCCTTTCACATCTGATAGAAATTTACCTGTACCTCCAAAAAGGTCATCTACTGTATCTGTTGCACCCGATGTGGTCTCCTCCACATTGGGGAGACAGGATGCCAACTTGCAGATAGTTTCGGAGAATATATCTGGGACACCCATACCAACCAACCCCAGCACCCCATAGCTGAACACTTCAACTCCCTCTCCCACTCCACCAAGAACATGCAGGTCCTGGACCTCTTCCATTGCCAATACCTAACCATCCAATGCCTGGAGGAAGAATGCCTCATCTTCTGCCTTGGGACTCTGCAACCACACGGGATTAATGTGGATTTCACCAGTTTCCTCATTTCCCCTCTCTTCACCCCCCCCCCCCCCAAACCTTATCCCAATCCCAAGCCTCCAACTCAGCACCATCCTCTTGACCTGTCCATTGTCTTTCCCATCTATATGCACCACCCTCCCCTCCAACCTATCACCTTCTCCCCCACCTTCAATCGACCTATTGCATTCTCAGCTACCTTTCAATCAGCCACAACCCCCTCCCAATTATCTCTCAGCACCCCACCTGGCCCGCAAGCTTCATTCCTGATGAAAGTCTTATGCCTGAAACGTCGATTCTCCTGCTCCTCAGATGCTGCCTGACCTGCTGTTCTTTTCCAGCAGCACATTCTCGACAATAAAGAAATAATAAAGACAGAACAAAAAAAAATCTGAGGGCAGATCAGCTAGGAATGGAAAAACTGACAAACAACAGCTTTTATGAATATATGAAAAGGAAGAGGTGTGTCAAAGTGAACATAGGCTCCTTAGAAAATTAATCTGGGGAGATTTATGAAGAAAGACAGAAATGTTAAACAGATATTTTGTATATAATTACAGAGGAAGATACATTGAAAATTCTAGTGATACTGAAGAATTTGGGAGAGGAATTAAGTGCTATCTCCGTCACTAAAGAAGTAGTATCAGACAAACTAATGGGGCTAAGGGCAAATAAATCCCCTGGCTCTGATGGCTTGCATCATAGGATCCTAAAAGGAGTAGCTACAGAGATGGTGGCTGCATTAGTTGTCATTTTCCAAAAATCCTTGGGTTCTGGGGAGAAGTGCCAGAGGAAGGAAAACTGTCAATGTGATACCCCTATTCAAAAAAGGAGGGAAAAGCAGGTAACTATAGGTGTATTAGCCTAACATCTATTGCCAGAAAATGATTGGAATCAATCAAGGAAGCAGTGCATCTGGAAAATCAAAATCTAATAAAATAGAATCAGAATGACTTCATGAATGGCAAATAGTGTCTGATGAATTTATTACATTTTTTTGAAAGTCACAACAAAGTGGATTGAGGGGAACCAGCAGATGTGTTGTATTTGGACTGCCATAAGGCACCTCAGAAAAGATTATGTCATAAATTTATAATAACCTAATAATTAAGTTATAAACCTTCATGATGTTGGAGGTAGTATATTGGCACTGATAGAGAATTGACTAATGGGCAGGAAACAAGTGGGAAAAGGGGCTCTTTTTCAGGTTAGTGATCTGTGACCACTTGAGATTTGCGACCACTGGAGACCTGCAGGGATCAGTGATGGGACCGCAAAGGTTTACAATATATATTAATGACTTGGAGGAAGGAAGTAAATGTACTGTAACCAAATTTGCAGATGACACAAAAATAGGTGGAAAGACAGTTTGTAAGAGGGATATCAAGCAGTTTATAGATAGATATTGATAGATTAAGGAAGTGGGCAAAGAATTTGGTAAGTGGGATATAATGTAGGAAAATGTGAAGTTGTTCAGTTTGGAAGGGAGAACAAAAGAACAGAATACAATTTAAATGAAGAAAATTGCAGATAGCTGCAACATAAAAGGGGATTGGTGGTACATGTGCATGAAACACAAAGTTTGCACACAGGTGCAGCAGGTAATCAGAAAGGTTGATGGAATGTTGGTCCTTTTTTCATGGGGGTTGGACTATAAGAATAAGGAAGTTATACTCAACTGTACCAGGGAAGACTGCATCTGGAGTACTGTGAATAGGTTTGGTCCCATTATTTGAGACATCATTTCATTGAAGACAGGCATTACTAGGATGATCCCTTGTGTGTAGCTAAGGTTGAACAGGTTTGGACTATACTTATTGAAAGTTTAGAAAAATCAGAGGTGATCTCATTGAAGCAAATAGGATTTTTAAGGGGCTGGAAAGGGTAAATGCTGAGAAGGTATTTTCTAGAGAGTTTAGGACTTGAGGGCATAGTCTCAGTGAAGGAGCACTTACTTAAGACCAAGATGAGAAGGAATGTCTTCTCTCATGAGGCTGTAAGTTTTTGGAACTGCTTGCCACAGACAGCTGTGCGAGCAAATATCTTGTGTATATTTAAGGCTGAGCTAGATAGATTCTTCAGTAGGTGAATCAAGAGTTATGCATAAAATATAGGAAAGTAGATATGAGTAATGTCAGATCAACTGTGATTCTTTTAGATGTCACAGTACTGAATGGCCTACTCTTTTTCCTATTTCTTTCGGTCTTTTAGGCAACTGCAAGGAGGTGGCAGAGGATGTTAGTAACTATGGGCTTGTCCATTGGACCCTGGCTAAACTGCTGTGAAATCTGATCAGCCTCCTCCATGCTGCAAGGATAAGTAAACATCCTCAATGTCAAATCTGATGCACACCTATGGGAGGGTATGTATGTGTTGTGTGAAAAAAGATTGAGCTAAGGCAGTGCATGAGTTGGCCGTATGCAATATCAATGACAATTCAAGAGTCCCTTTCAACCTGCAAGGTTTTGAGGAGGCTGGTGGTTGGAGGTTAGAAACGCTAAATATACAGAATATTCAATGTAACATGGAATGGAAAAGCAGAAGAACTAATGGTCCCACTCAACAAATGTGACTTGACATTGACCCATTGTTTTTCCATGAGATTAGGCTCACAACACACAAAATGACAAGGAGCAGTTGGGGGTAGTGCGAAATCTGACCATTCTAACAAAGGTGGACAAAGGCATCTTGGATTTGGACACTCAAACAGGGAGGAAGTGGCATATGAAATACTTGCCTTTGTTAGTTGAGTATATAATACAAGGACTGGGAGGATGTAGCTGTCTAGGACATTGGTTGGGCCACAGCTTTATTATTGTGTACAGTTCTGTTTGCCACAGTTCAGGAAGGCAAAAGTGAGGAGTGCAGATGCTGGAGATTAGAGTTGAGAGTGGTGCTGGAAAACACAGGCCAGGTAGCATCCGGGGAGCAGGAGAATCAACGTTTCGGGCAAAAGCCTTTAATCAGGAATGAGGCTGTGAGCCGAGGGCATGGAGAGATAAATGAGAGGGGGTTGGGGCTGGGGCGGAAGGTAGCTAAAAGTGCGATAGGTAGATGGAGGTGAGGGTAATGGTGATAGGTCAAAGAGGAGGGGGGAGAGGATAGGTGGGACAGGTCAGGTGGTTAGGGAGTGGCAATGGACTCATCTTCCACCTCGGGAACCTCGAACCACATGGCATCAATACAGATTTCACCAGTTTCCTCATTTCCCCTGCCTCCACCTTATCCAAGTTCCAACCTTCCAACTCGGCACTGCCCTCATGACCTGTCCTACCTGTCCATCTTCCTTTCCACCTATCTGCTCGACTTCCTCTCCGACCTATCACCATTACCCCCACCTCCATCTACCTATCACACTTTCAGCTACCATCCCCACATAAAATTCTGCCCTTAGAATTGTACAATGTTGCCGAGATTGCTGTAGAAACATCTTTAATTTTCTAAAACATTGCATACTATATGTGATAACCATAGTTAACTGGTTCCATTGCTGCTATACACCCATAACATTTTAGCTCCATAAAAAAATTTTTAATTTTGAGTCTTTAGATTTACATCCTTATTCTGACTTTAATATACAGCCATCTCAAACAAGTTTTTCTTTTCTATAAACACATATTATACAAAGAATTACAAACAAATGTGAATTTGTATGTTAGCACTTAGCTTCACAATTAAGTATGCATTGATCTGGTCAAACCTCAGAATGTGAACTGCTGTGCTTAAACAGGATATGGTTACAATCAGTAAACACACAGACTTAATACAGGATATGTGATAAAAAAATGATCGACATAGTTTCTCACAGTTTAAACAAAACCCATGCAAAATGACATTAATAATACTCGACGTCAGATGTAATTTAGTTTTCTTGTATTTGGAGTGGCACGGTGGCTCAGTGGTTAATATTAATGCCTCACAGAGCCAGGGTCCCTGGTTTGATTCCACTCTCGGACGAGTGTCTGTGTGGAGTTGCATATTCTATCTGTGTATGTGTGGGTTTCCTCTGGGTGCTCTAGTTTACTCCCACAGTCCAAAGATGTGCAGGTTAGTTGGTTAGCCATGGGAAATGTAGGGTCTCAGCATTGGATGGGTCTAGATGAGATATTCTTTGGGGGGTTGGTATGGGCTGAATGGCTTGTTTCCACACTGTAGGGAATCTACAATTCTATTGTGCATCTTCTGCCACAGGAATTCTGATATAATTTAATGAGACTGCAGCACATATTTCCACGCTGAGTTATACTTCAAAGCTAGGGGAGTTTGAACATCTTCCATCTCCCATATCAGTTCAACATAAAGAAGTCCATATTTGTTCCTATCTCTCTGCCCGAAGGAACCCAAGACCGGTTTGACCTTTAAATTTCAGTCAGAGAAGAACTGGTGAATATTTCTCTAGATTCTTGATTAATATCAAATGCAACAATTATTCACTTTGGGAATTTGTGAATTCCATTATTGACTTGTGTGGCTGACTAGGAGATACCACCATCATTTGTGAAGCCACTTGAGACTTTTGGCATAGCATTCCATTCTAATGAGTAGTAAGTCTAGCTTCAGGACCTTGTATTGGTCAGTGTCTGACTGTAGCGGCATCCTTAGGCAGCTTTGACATTGTCTCTGACATTTACAAATAATTACATGACCTGTGGTACATTAAATTATATGCCATTGTTTAGCATTGCACTACCCATGGTAGCTAACACCTTTGACACCCTGCTTGTTTGTCTTTCTGGCCATGAGAATAATTAAATCCCAGAATCCCTAAGTTTGGACTGCAGGCTATTTGGCCCATCAAGTCCACACCGACCCTTCGAACAGCTTCCCACCCAGACCCACGCCTCTACCCTATCAATATAGCCCTGCATTTCCCATGGCTAATCCACCTAATCTGCACATTTTTGGACTGTGGGAGGAAAACGGAGAGCCTGGAGGAAACCCACGCAGACACAGGAGGATGTGCAATCTCCACACAGACAGTTGACCAAGGCTGGCATCAAACCTGGGTCTATGGCACTGTGAAGTACCATTTCCTAACACACTGAGCCGCACCATACTCTGCTAGTTCCATCTCTCTGCCATGACATCAAAAAGTACTGGGTACGCAGATCCATCTTGCCCATCTCCATTTTGTGAAGTACAAACAGAGGCCAGCAGAGGTCAGTACAGTCTACTTTACTCTCCGTTGTGACTTGACAACTGTGGACTAATGGGGAGCTGAATGCTGCTCAAAGCTGACACACCCTAGTCTCCATCCTCTCAACTGTGGTCAACTCCTTCCTCAAACTGGTCTCTGGTCATTTTTCACAGTTAAGATGTTCATATCTTTGGATGCTCCCACTCAGACTGGAGCTGCAAGCCATCATCGCGCACCCTCCCTCAGTCAACTTTGACCATCACCAATCATCCTTGCATTTCCCTTCTGTGGCTGTCATGCATCTACTATCATCTGTGATCAATTGTCCTTTAAATTAGAGCTGCTCCCCATCACATCAAGCTAGCCTCCAGCATCTTACACCTATACCTTGGGACCTTTGACTTGCCAATTGTCATCCTTGGGCCTCCCTCATCACCCTTGAACCACCCTTGGTTATCTTCAAATCTCCCACGTGCCCCATTGATCTGTATTAAATCTACCCTTCTATCATGCTTAATCTACCTTCTGCCGGGATTAATCTTCACTATGTTGTTCAGCTTATTCTCTCTGCTTCCCATGTTCTGTTTTAGCACCATTATTATTTTATCTTTCTTCCAATGGACAGCCATGCCTGATATGCCTGGATAGTTGACACCCAAGCTCAATACAGTAATTCAGCCTCCTCTCCCCGATTCAGAAAAGATTCTGATAAAAGAAAAACAGCTCCCCCTCACTCCAAATCCACCAGAAGACTACACTGCCTCCTGCAAGCTACCTTGACAAGTCGTGAATCTGAAGGAATGTTTCTTGTTTGCTACAGTCTTAACCAGAAAGTACAATTTAATCTGACAACCCTGTATTTTAATGAATATGCATGAATGCATTGAAAATCCATTCCTGCCATGTACTGTTGGGAAACATCATCCGGTTTTAATCTGTCAATTTACTTCCCAACTTTCACCCCCCCCCCCCCCAATATTTTGCTTTATTCACCATTAAGGACATTCAGTGGCCATTCCCACGTGAGCACCATTAAATTCCACCATTAACTCTGCTTCCTCTTCATAGATATTGATTGATCTTTTGAGTATTTCCATCATTTTGTTTTATTTCCACACAGGTGTTGTGAAACTCTTTAAGGAACTATTGAAATATATAATGTAAATCTGATTTTAGCTTCTTCCCTGTCCAAACTTTCACCAAGCCTCCACAAAGCAGCGCCTTTTTGTTTTTTTTTTTGCAAATCTACTTTAACCTATGTTTGCAAAGGACCTGAATTTCAGGGAAATAGTTGGTATGGGCCATAGTTGGAGGAAATGCATCAAACTTTATTGGCTTTCGTAGGAACTGTTTTGCATTGGAATAACTAAAGGAACATTACGGAGTAAGATTAGACACAGGTGGAGACATATAACAAAAAGCACATTTGCTGTCCTAATGTTCAATTATATTGGAAGTTGATGGTATTGAATGATTTTCAATCAGTCCAGGTTGTATTTGCATATTCAAAAAGCATTTGAAAGAAGACAATACTAATTTTAAGTAGGTATGTTTAGGGTTCAAAGTTTGTGTGAAGATTTGTAGCTCGGGTGCTCGTTGCTGTGGTTCTGTTCGCCGAGCTGGAAGTTTTTGTTGCAAACGTTTCGTCCCCTGGCTAGGGGACATCATCAGTGCTTGGGAGCCTCCTGCGAAGCGCTTCTTTGATGTTTCCTAACATCAAAGAAGCGCTTCGCAGGAGGCTCCCAAGCACTGATGATGTCGCCTAGCCAGGGGACGAAACGTTTGCAACAAAAACTTCCAGCTCGGCGAACAGAACCACAGTATGTTCAGGGTGGCTGGGCTAGGTGCACGGCAGACAGGAATCACACTCATTCTGGGATATTTAAGTCTCACAGTCTGTTATTTTTCACAGCCTTCTGCCTGTAGATGGCAGGCAATGCATCAAGGTCAGCAGTGTCAGTGGAAATTTAAATAGGTGCCAGACATCACTGCAGACACAGGAAATGGTCCTCAGCATTAATCTAATGCCTCAATAAGGGATGTTTAGTATGGTTTCCTCCCAGATACTGAGAAGGATAACAAAGGCCAAGGGGAGGAAACTTCAGAATTATTTTAAAGGATTGATACAATATTCCCCATAAAAGGATGCCTTACTTTCAACACATAAAAGTAGTCAAAATGGCCTATTTTGGTCATTCTCTTAATCAGGCCTCCCCATTTCTCATGTTAAAACTTCACCGATCCTTTCATTGTGTGGGCCTTTCATTGATAGGTGGATTCCACTCACCTAGGAGGATATCGCTCTTAAATATTGTTTTTGTTGAGTTAAAATGGCATTGTACAGGTCATGCGTAGAAAGCAGGAGGAGCTGTACTTAGATATTTAGGTATTTGCCTGCAACATTTGTGGTGGGACAACTGTGCTAAAACCTTATTGATAGGAGAAACACAAATACAACAGGTGCTAATCACACTAGAAACATTGCTATAATTAGCTCATTGAAAGGGGAAGTCATGTGACTGTTGTGGTTCAGTGTGTAGCACTCAAATACAGAATCAGCTCGCTTAGAAGCGAATGGTGTACTCCAATGACCTGAGCACAAACATTAAGTTGACACTCTATTGCAGGACTGAAGAAGTGTTGAACATTCAGAAATACCATCTTTTGGATTAGACATCTACCTGCTGTCTCAGGTAGATGTAAAATAACCCACTGTACTATTTCATTATTTTTACCTATTTCAAAGATGAGCAAGGAAGTTGACTCTCATATCCTGGAGAATATTTATTTCTCACTCAACATTACTAAAGATAAAGTTAGTTTGTTTTCCACAGTATAACTGTGATGACACATCAAAAGTATTTAATTAGTCATAAAGTTCTTTGGAATAACCTGAGATCACAAAAGGAGATATGTAAATGCAATAATCTTTCTCAAAAGAAAATCTGAAACAGGATAACTGCATTCGTGCCATACATTTTGCTAATTTGTTTGATTTGGTTAATAGTACACATATAATGAATGACAGTGTTTCAAATGTAATTTGTGACAAGATTCTCCTAGCTTTTATAATGAAATGTAGAGCCTAAAGAAACATAATGGATGCATTTTGACAGCAATTTAGATTTTGCTTTATCCATTGATAATGCAGAATTTTATTTAATATAACTACTCCTGTAAATACTGTAGATGCCACACTGATTATGTGATTCTAATAAGTATAGGAGTAGATTCAGGATATAAATATAAGGATGATTTCATTTGATGTTTTCTCCTGAGTTTTTTTAAGAGCATTTCCTTTTATTATTAGAATTTTGAGTATAAGAATACAAGAAAAGGAACAAAAGTACGCCATTTAGGTCCATGAGAATGTTTCACTATGAAGAGCATGGCTAATCTTTGGCCTCAGCTCCACATTCCAGCTCTATTCTCGTTTGTCTTGGTTCCTTTAGAGTGAGTAAGTTGACTGATCTCGGCCTTACACATACTCAGACTGAGCAGCTAAAAACATCTATGGCAGAAAATTCCAAAGACTCTCAACCCTCCGAGTAAAGGCATTTCTCCTTTACTCAAATCATGAAAAACTCATCCTGAAATTATGTGTACTCTGTACAGCTCTTTTTGTGTCACTGTGCATTTGAGTCACACTGGGATTCAATGAATGGAGCTTTTCTTAATTTTTGGAAAAAAAAAAATCGATCTACTCTAAATTTCTGTGATGAATGCAATTATAATCCACTTTTTTTTAAAAACTGTATCCTTAACACAGATAATGTTGAATTTGTATGCAAGGATTCCAAGTATGTGCAGCATACTTATGATCTCACATAGCTACTGTGGCTTTGCTAATACTGTTCTTAACAATCAAGTTGAAAAACATGAATCTAAATTAAAAAGCTTTTCAATAACTATTAGGGATATCCAAAACAACCATTATTACAGGAGCAAGAAACGTTATGGAAAATGCATGTACCTTTGTTCTATCTTCTGAAGATGTAAATGTGTATCCAAACTAAACCAATAACATTTTATATTCATATAGTGCCTTTAATGAAATAAGCACCTCAAGCTGTGACAGAGGAACATTATTGTAAATAATGACACTGAATCTCAAGGAGATAATCGGTCAAAGAATCAAAACTTTAATCAAAGAGGTGGGTTTGAAGGAGCAGCGTAAGGGAGACAACAAAGAGAGTCTGAAATGTGTGGGGAAGGAATTCCAGAGTTTAGGACCTTGGCAACAGAATACATGGCCACTAATGGTGAAGTGATTACAATTGGGAATGCTCTAGAAACCAGAATTAGACAAATACAACCTTCTTAACAGGTTGTAGGAATGGAGAAGATTGCAGAGATAGGGAGCAACAAGGCAAAAAGAGACTTCTAAAAACAAAATGTTACTTGATCAGATGTCAATGTCGTTAACAAGCACAGGGGTAATAGGAATATGACTTGATACGACTTAGAACAAGGTCAGCAGGGTGCTGGATGGCTTTAAGAAGCTGGTGTGTGATGGAGAAAGGCAATTGCAGTTATCTTTGCATTCTCTGGAATAATTCTGGAATAATGAGCTGCTTTAGTAGATGAATGCAGGATCTGATAGTACTTTGCTTTCAGCGAAACCTAGCAGTGGATACCAGATCAGTTGTCCACCATATCCTTTTAAGACTGTGTTTCTTGTACTTGAGAGTGAAAAGGAGGTTAGTCTTATATTCTTATAGTACCAGGTGGATGGCTAGGGTGAAAAAGCAATGGTTTTAATTGGGACTTGGGCATCAAAAATGCAAGTGAGGGTACAATTGAGCAAATCCATAGCTGCAGAAATTTTCTGGCAAAGGGGGGCTAGATATTTGGGATTTTGAAAGTGCAGTTCAAAACGAATAAGGTTTTTTCCAAGGGCAGACACAGAAATTTGGGTCATGAGGGTAGGGAGTTGAGGGTGTAGAGTAGACAGAAATTATTAGATATGGCCTATTCTATAATTCATATTACAAGACTAGTAAAACCAGATGGGATGGCAAAGTCATAGGGGTGGCCACGAAAATGGGATGAGCAATTTTACGTAAGAGGAAGAGACTGATGAAGGGCAGATAACTCAGAAGAGAGCATGATGATATGCAATATAGCTTGAAATAATCAAGGATGAGGAGTTGCAGAGGCTGAGAAAAGAAAGGATTGATAATAGCTTATTGAGAACACTTTTATAGTGCCTAGGACAGCTAGAACATAGAACATAGAAAAGTACAGCACAGAACAGGTCCTTTGGCCCACGATGTTATGCCGAAATTTAATCCTATTGTAAAATATAGTAACTTAACCTACACACCCCTCAACTCATTGCTATCCATGTGCATATCCATCAGTCGCTTAAATGTCCCCAATGAGTCTGCTTCCACCACCAGAGCTGGCAACGCATTCCATGCAATGACAACTCTCTGCGTAAAGAATCTACCTCTGACCTCTCCTTTATACCTTCCTCCTAATATCTTCAACTATGACTTCTCATACCAGTCAATCCTGCCCTGGGGAAACGTCTCTGGCTATTGACTCTATCTATTCCTCTCATTATTTTGTGCACTTCGACCAGGTCTCCTCTCTTCCTCCTTCTCTCCAGAGAGAAAAGTCCGAGCTTATTCAACCTTTCTTAAGTTAGCCCTCCAGTCCTGACAGCATCCTGGTAAACCTTCTTTGCACCCTCTCCAAAGCCTCTGTATCTTTCCTATAGTAGGATGACCAGAAATGGACACAATATTCCAAGTGTGGTCTCACCAGGGATTTGTAGAGCTGCAGCAAAACCTCGTGGCTCTTGAACTCGATCCCCCTGTTAATGAAAGCCATAACACTATATGCTTTCTTAACAACCCTATCCACTTGGGTGGTAACTTTGAGGGATCTATGTACTTGCATACCCAGATCCCTCTGTTCCTCCACACTGCCAAGAATCAACGATTTTGAATATGGAGTAACATGAGATAGTCAATGGAAGAGAAACTGTCAGATGTATAGGAAATCAGATAAAGCTGTAATCTGGTGATAAGCATCATACTGCCATTGTGATGGTTTTGATGGGGGCATAGGATGAAAGGTATAACCAGGTTTCATTTCAGGCAAAGGTATCAGCAACTCTCAGCCAGGTTTCCATTGAGGCCATGATATCAATGAATCAACTACCACTATTTCGTGATGGGAGGAAGCTTGTTCACAAGGGAGCCAACATTATGTTGGGAGAGATGAGAAGAGCTATTGACAGCTGATCTACCAGCAGAGTTCACAGAATCAACTGGGAAGTGTGAGTTGGAGATTGGCAAGATTGTTCTCCATTGGGGATAACAAGTTTGGCAAGAGGATGGGGCAATTGTGTTTGCTGCTTGTAGCAAGATAGATTTGAGTGCCTTAATGAGGTCTTTTGTAAATGCAAGAGAGGCGCAGAGAGAAGGGCTTATGGAAGATAGACTCCAGTTTGAGATAGTGGCAAGAAAGCAGAAGGATCAAGGAATACGAAACAGGAGAATAGAGAATTCTGAAGGCAGAGAACTTGAGAGGGAAAAATAAAAAGAGGACACAACAATTGTCAAGGGGGTCCAGTATGGAGAAAAGAAGTTAAAAAAGAACAACAGTGGAAACAGAATGATGGGCTCACGTCCAGAGTCAAAATGCTTACGCAAATAGACTCCAAGAAAGTTCAAAGGTCTGATTAAATAAAAGTTAAATGGTCCAAAAGCTGACATTGAATAGGAAATAGGAAAAAGATAGGACATAATAAGCACTGTCCTTTGTTTGTGAAATCAGCCTCTAACATATTATAGAGGAGGTTTGTGAACAGAATAAGAATGGCTGCAATATGTCTCATTATGATGTTAGCACTACATTAACACCCTTTTCCCCTTACAATATTAAAGTTTTACAGGTATATAGAAGGATTTCAAGGATAAGAAACTCCAAAGCTTAAACAAGCTATGGTAGCAACCCGTAAACACAACATGGAAAAAATTTATTTGAAGCAGCAGGAACATCATAAAAATGAATTCCCTGCAAGATCAAAGTATTAAACATCTCAATGGAAATTCTGATGAACAACTTATGTGGGAAACAGTGGGCATGTTTCAATCTTAAAACAAACTCTACTTTGGACAGCTATATTTTATGATGACTTTAAGGGCTCAAATTGTATTAGTGCATAACATCTTTGTCCAAGTTAGATACTTGAAATGTCAATGAAATTTAAGTTTTACAATGTTAGAGGTAACACCTCTCCAACTCATTTTCCAGCTTTAAAACATTCCTTAATATCTATGTCTTTTACCAAACCTTTGGTTCCTGTGAAACACCTTGTGATGTCTCTTCATTGGATAAATTAGCCCTTTAAAATTTTATTGCAACTTTTTAAAAACAAAACGTTGTTTTAACAAATCCATACGAGCATTTTAAGACTAAAGATTATGTTTTAGTTCTGCATAATTGTTCTCTTTATCCACAGAACTCTATCAAGGTAGTGGCACTGGATTTAAGATGCCTTCTCTGCTGTAAGGACTAATGATGCTTCTTGATTTTTGCACTCATTGAAACTTAAACTTCAATCCTACATTTTGAATATTTTCACTGTTTATCTGCCAACCTAATTACTAAATTTTCTGCCTGTTATTCTAGTTCCCTTCTTTGCATTACTTCACTCTCTCCAGTTAATCATCAAGTAATTTTGGTTATTCATTTTTTAAATTTGAATGATTTATTGTCACTTGCATTTTACAATGAATAATACAGTAAAATACAATAAAAAAAACTTCAATGGTTGCCACAATCTGGCAACATTTTCATTAAGAAATTGGTTTAGAACTACTTTAAGAAGAAAAACAATAAAAAGATACAAATTAAAGAGAATCTATCTTCATTCTGCTGCCTTCACCATGAGCCCTGAGTCGGCTCACCAGTGACACCGCTGCCATCACCTCTGCTCCACTGCCTTGCTGCCACCTGCGCTGGATACATCAAAGTAGGAGTCACCACTCTTTAGGCGCCATCCCTTTGCTGCTGGGCCCACCTTGCTGAGTCCCATGCTGAATCCACACTCACCTCACAACCTGGAATCCCAGACTCTGCGACTGCCACCTTGCTGATAACCAGGAGTCCCCGCTCCTGGCCGACTGCGGCCACAACTAGGAGTCCCCGGCTCCCTGCTCTGGGCATACCACATTGCTACTATGTCGTACTTTTCATTTCCCAATAGATTTTATCTCTAATACCTTGTTAAGTAGATAATTTCAAATATTTATCATTTGAATGAAGAATTATACTTGACATACATCTTTTTAAAAATATACTTTCCCCAATTTAAATGTAGATTTGTTTCTTCCAATGCTACTTGCAAACTGAGCATCTTCCTTTGCTTTTGAGAAGAAGTCATCCTTTGCTACTACCTAATGTTTGTTTTTGGAAATATTGAACATAAAAGATTTCTTCCCTTGCAGAATAAAATATGGGGCAGCTTCCCTCTGCCATCTAGAAGGTTTGGAGCTGGCAGAGAATTTAGTTGGGTAGGATTTCTGCCTCCATAAAGATCTACAGCATGGAAAAGGCATTTCAGAGCTGGTCAAAACCAATCACCTAACCATGCATCTCAAATAAGCTCATGTTGAAAACACTGTGGATGGCTTCCCTGGCTTGCCACCAACTGAGATGAAGGGTTTAGCTTGAAATGTTCATTCTCCTGTTCTTCGGATGCTGCCTGATCTGCTGTGCTTTTCCAGCGCCACACTTTAACATCAACTGAGATCCTTACATGGGAAACAAATACCCAATGAAGGGCTTCCATCTGTTTCCCGGTATTAAACCTGGGCAGGGAGGTTTTATTGTCACATGGAAAGCAGGCCAAGTCAATTTGAGCAGATTGTTTGAGGTATCCTGGAAGCAGGTGGTGGGAGTGTCTGTTGTTCAAAGGCACTTTATTGTCCGAACATTAAGATGGCGCGTGGACGTCTCATCAAGCTACCCTGCCAGCACTCCTCCGCTATGAAACTTGCGTGCAGGGATCCAACAAAAATCTGAACTTTGACTGGGTGTCTTTCCTCCTGAGGGTGTGCTGTGCAAAAGAGCTGACCATCTCCAAATGACTCCTGATCATGTGGAAATCCTGCCAACCGTTCAATTACCTGAATGGCACAAAAACCAGTGGGTCTTCCGAAGACCTGGCAATACAGATCTCTTACCAGCTCCTTAATATTCCATTTGTGCAGCACTGTATCACTCTACATAGCTCCTTCTGATGGTTGTGAACAGATGCACAGAGGTGTTTAATATTCTTTTACATAGATTAAATGGCTGACATTTACTTGCACTTGTACAACCTCTACATTTGATTACAAAACCCAAGTCTTGTCATTTCAGGATAGTGGAATTATCCTTTTGTTTCCTGAAAGAACATGATTGAAAAACACATTGTAGACCAGGATCGGGCTGAAATTAAATGGTGCTCTTAATTTCTGGCAATTTCAGCTTTTTTACATATTCAAATTTATGGTTTCATGTAAATTCAATAAGTAGCAGAGACCAACTTACTTTTGTGCAGTTTCATGATGGTATATGCCATAGCAGCAAGAACTCTTTCCCCCTCCAGAATGTAGATGTCCCATAACCGCAGTGTGAGCGTAAATGGTGTCTGTTTAACAATTTTTAAACAATCAATATTAACAGTAATACATCTGTCTCTTTTAAAAACACAGAATGCATAAAATATCAATGTAAACAGTTCCCAATCAGAAACTTCTGGCATGCTGTTCGTTTGAACATTTCTATCACAATGACTAGGAAGAGCGAGATACACATTATTTATAAAACAAGTGTGCTTTGGTACGAAGTGAACATAAATTCCATGCAGCTTGTTACACTGTCACACCCAAACTTAATGCTCAATCCTAATACTTGAATTAGTTTTTGATATTTCATGATTTTTCATATATGGAATAATAAGTCTCCATGAGCTTCTCTGACATTTTCCATTGTTGAATTTTGTTGGATACACTGGCCTGGATATTATGCAGCTTTGTATTCCACTACCCCAGGCTAAAATGGTGTTCAGGAGACCACTCATTCACAGCCATTTTATGCTCACTAATTCGCTCAGGTAAGACTTCCACCCCCATCTGGTGGAAGAGGCTTTAGAGAATTGCCAACCAATTAACCAACTTTCTTCACTAGATTCACAAAATTTATGCTTGCCCATTTCCTTCCTCTCTCCTCACCATCCAAGGTACCAGACACACCTTTTAGGTGAAGCAGCGATTTACCTGTACTTCATTCAATCTCGCCTACTATATTTACTGCTTACAAAGCAGTCTTCTTTAACACTGGGGAAATGAAACATGGACTGGGTGATCACTTTGTGGAATACCTACATTCTGTCCATAAAAATGACCCTGAGCTTTAAGTTGCCTGTCACTTCAAAACATCTCCTTATTCCCATGCCAACATTTCTGTCTTAGGCATGTTGCAGTGCTCCAGTGAAGTTCAGCCTAAGTTGGAGGAACAATACTACATCTTCCACTTGGGACCATACAGCCTCAGGACTCAACGATTTTAACAATTTTAGAGGACAAATCCTCCTTCCATGTCTATTATCCACCCCATTTGCCCCAGGTCATTTCAGTACATGGGTTGCTTTTAGCATATCTGACCCATTTTAATCTACTTGTAACCCCCGTTATCATTCATCTAGCTTTTCTTCCTTCCCAATTTACTATTACCAATCTTTTTGTCTGCCTACCTTCTTTTCTCTTTGGGTTCCATCTCCATCTATCTGCTCACTCCTTTATTTCAATTCCCCCCCACCCATCGCCAGTCATCAGCATAAATATCATCTTTTCCAAGCTGCTGAGTTTCTACAACAATTTCTGTTTTATTTGTTTCAGATGTTCAGCATCTGCTGTTCTTTGTTTTACTGTCACAAAATTTCCTCATAGTTGAGGTAAATCACACAGCTGTAGAGTTCAAAGTTTAATAATTTGCTCTTGCAGGCTTCCAGTTTGCTTTTTCCATTATACTTTTCCCTCAATTTACTCATTGTACTCCTTCCATATTTCAAAGCATTACTTACCCTTTCTATGAAACACTGCAAGAACCATTTTGTGGTGTATATTCCTGTAGACATCTGCTCTTTGTCCTATACAGTGGAATCACAAATATAATTTCAAGTATCAGTCAATCTTTTATGCTGTTATTTCTTGTTGGGTCAGTCAGACAGCAATTTAAAATTTCTAAATTTACTGACCAAACAACTTGTTTGTTTTAAGGGGAAAGAGGAAAATCTTAACACTAAACTTTGAAATCATTAAAATGTAAATATAACTCTGGAAAATGGTCCATAATGGTACAATGCCACCAACTGATAATGTGTAGCATGTGTCATGAACTGTTTTAATGAGAACCTCTGATGAAAGTAGTTACCACAATTATTGGACTCGACATATTGAACTACACATATTTACTGAAATTGCGAAAATTCCACGTAAAGTTGTTTTGTCACTAGAAGTTGGTGCCTGGTTAGCCATGACTCAACAACTTTTCTTATACAATCTTATGTTCTTCACCTCATTAATTATGGCAAATGAACTCCCAGGTACCTTTCTCAGAAATCAAATAGCTGGAGAGGCAGAGAGATTTGCCACTGTGGAACCTTCCAGTGTTTACACTGCTAGCCCCATATTTAAAACCCAACTATATATGCAGCAAGCTAGGAACTCAACTTTGCTATGTGGTTCTTCATTAATTTCACAGAGGAAGAGGGAAGGAAAGCTTGATCCCTGCCTCAGACAGTCCTTGGTAGATGGTGGTGGGAAGGACATACAGTCATTTTTCCTGCTGATTGCCACAGGGGGTTAGATCACCAGACCAAGCCATACTGGATGCAAATTGCAGTACGGGTCAGTGTTGTACCAAGTATAGAAGAACATCTAGCAGTGCAAGATGATGTCTTTCTGCACTCTGAAAGGATAAATGCCACTATCACCTCTCTGCTATCTTCCACCCAAAGGGCCACCATTCATTCCAACATTATCACTGTACATATCTCTCATCAAGACACATGCATTTCAACTCTCACTATTGCATGGAACATGTCCACTCAAGGGCTTTCTCAACTCAATCTCCCAAATTACTAATTCACCCTGTCCTCTGCATTTCCTGCTCACTCACTAGGGACACCTCACCACGTCAGTATCAGCTGCTCTTTTATCCAGTTCCACTATATTCAATCCCTTCCGTTGTCTTATTGAAGAAAAAGTAGGCTACTGTCACAACTGGTATCTCCACAGCACCCTGACTGACCTATCCATAATTCTTGAACTGGTTGTAATTAGCTGAAGGGCTGACCTTGGCCCAATTTGCTGCATTTACATGATCCCTGTAAAGAGGTCAGATGCATCTGACTGACAGGACAGGAATCAGTTGAAAGTCTATATCTTCCATATCCTTTTCCAAAGTAAATACTGATACAAAATACTCATTTAGTATCTCCCCCATTTTCTGCGGCTCCACACAAAGGTCACCTTGCAGGTCTTTGAGGGGCCCTATTCTCTCTCTAGTTACCCTTTTGTCTTTAATGTATTTGTAAAAACTCGTTGGATTCTCCTTAATTCTATTTGCCAAAGCTATCTCATGTCCCCTTTTTGCCCTCCTGATTTCCCTCTTAAATATACTCCTACTTTATACTCTTTCAAGGATTCACTCGATCTATCCGGTCTATACCTGACATATGCTTCCTTCTTTTTCCTAACCAAACCCTCAATTTCTTTAGTCATCCAGCATTCCCTATACCTACCAGCCTTCCCTTTCATCCTGACAGGAATATACTTTTTCTGGATTCTCGTTATCTCATTTCTGAAGGCTTCCCATTTTCCAGCCGTCCCTTTACCTGCGAACATCTGCCCCCAATCAGCTTTTGAAAGTTCTTGCCTAATGCCGTCAAAATTGGCCTTTCTCCAATTTAGTTCTTCAACTTTTAGATCTGGTCTATCCTTTTCCATCATTATTTTAAATCTAATAGAATTATGGTCGCTGGCCCCAAAGCCCTCCCCCACTGACACCTCAGTCACCTGCCCAGCCTTATTTCCCAAGAGTAGGTCAAGTGTTGCACCTTCTCTAGTAGGTACATCCACATACTGAATCAGAAAATTGTCTTGTATACACTTATCAAATTCCTCTCCATCTAAACTCTTAACACTATGGCAGTCCCAGTTGATGTTTGGAAAGTTAAAATTCCCTACCATAACCACCCTATTATTCTTACAGATAGCTGAGATCTCCTTACAAGTTTGTTTCTCAATTTCCCTCTGACTATTAGGGGGTCTATAATACAATCCCAATAAGGTGATCATCCCTTTCTTATTTCTCAGTTACAACCAAATAATTTCCCTGGATGTATTTCTGGGAATATCCTCCCTCATCACAGCTCCCTTATCAAAAATAGCAGCCCCCCCCCCCCCCCCTTTGCCTCCCTTTCTATCCTTCCTGTAGCATTTGTATCCTGGGCCATGTTTCTATGGCTATGATATCCCGGTCACTTGTTCCTAACCATGCCTTGAGTTCATCTGCCTTCCCTATTAGACCCCTTGCATTGAAATAAATGCAGTTTAGTTTATTAGTCCTACCTTGTCCCTGCCTGCCCTGACTGTTTGACTCGCTTCTGTTCTCAACTGTACCAGTCTCAGATTGATCTCTTTCCTCACTATCTCCCTGGGTCCCACTCCCCCACCTTACTAGTTTAAATCCTCCCGAGCAGCTTCAGCAAATGTCCCTGCCAGTAATTACTCCCCTTCCAGACTTTATAGAGGTTTACAAAATTATGAGGGACATGGATAGGGTAAATAGGCAAAGTGTTTTCCCTGGGGTCGGGGAGTCCAGAACTAGAGGGCATAGGTTTAGGGTGAGAGGGGAATGATATAAGAGAGACCTATGGGGCAACTTTTTCACACAGAGGTTGGTACATGTATGGAAGGAGCTGCCAGAGGAAGTGGTGGAGGCTGGAACAATTGCAACATTTAAGAGGCATTTGAATGGGTATATGAAGGGTTTGGAAGGACATGGGCCCGGATGCTGGCCGGTGGGACTAGATTGAGTTGGGATATCTGGTCGGCATGGAAGGGTCTGTTTCCATGCTGTACATCTCTATGACTCTATGATGCCTTGACTGACTGTGACAGGCTGTCGGCTCTCTTCATCCCATAAAGTACTTTCCCCCATGACTTTCATATATTTGCTTGAAGTACATGCAAACACATGTATGTGCTAGCACATACAATCAGTTTTGATATAATGTGATAGTTTTGCTCTCGTGTGACCTCGCATTATAAGAAAATTGCACAATAGCTGTGCCATTTAAACTAACGGGGCTGGCATTGTGTAATAACAAACTCGTGTTGAAGAAACACACATTATAGCAGGTGTGACTTAGCACAGTGCTTCACAGTGAACATTTCCAGCCCATTGTCTGTTCAGCACACCCCACCATGACCAGCTGCCTACCCCTCTATCTGCCCTAAAAATCAATGTGTGACAAAGAAGCTGACAGACTGTAACTCAGCACCAAAAACCGATTCCATAGCATACACAATATGGCTAGCAACCCACAAGTCTGTGAGTGTGAATAAGAAAACCATAGACAGGGACTGGGACCCTCCAAGTAAGTACAAAGTGAGTGAGAACTAAGAAAACAAACTAAGAAGCATAAGATGCTTCCTTTGCAGATGCATGAAAACCGTGTGTGACCCTGGTCACAAAGTAAATGGACAGAAACATGCAAGTAATTTGTGTCCCTGAGCTCCAAATTAAAATGTTAAGAGGCTGAAGTGGTGTCTGAATTGGTCTGAGAGTAGACATGATGATGTGGTAAGGTTGGGGTTTTGTCGATGCTGGCATGCACAGACAGAGTTGAGTAGAATAGTGGTCATAAAACAAGCAGGGACATTATTGTGAAGCAGCTGTTGGATGATGGGCAGGACAAATATATGACAAGCTGCAGCTGTCAGATATCTGTTCTGATTTACCTGTCAGGAATTTGCAATCTCTCATTTCTATTTCGTTTCTCAAGGGAACATAGCAGAGGAGGTGGTGTATAAATAAGGTGAATTGGGGCTTTAATGTGATGTAAATACATAGCAATAAGGCTATTGCTGCTCAATGGTGTGATTTTGAAGTTCCCATTGAAGGCATGAGTGGAAAATCACAAACATTTTTCATGATGTTGAGATTCTGACTTTTTTCCAGTACTTCCCTACCTGCTAGCCATTGCTCATGCCACACCAAAGTAGGGAAATTTCCACCCATTACCTTTGATCCTGATAAAAGCTTTGAATTGGAATTAAATGAGAGCTTTAATGCACAAATACGAAACATATCAACCTGCAATAAACATTAAGGGCTAACAGTTACAATACTCGATGAGTAACCCGAAGACTGGCGGCAAGGAAAAGGTGTAGTTCACCCAATAATAGTGCCAAGTTGACAAGGCAGATGCACCTCAGGTCTCTGGTGTGGGCAGCATGGTGGGTTGCTACCTGCACAACTACCTGCATATGAAGAAGCCATTAACATATTGGCTTCTTCTCGTTAACACTCAATAATGGCTGATCCGCTATGACTGATTAGATCCCTGAACCCAGTCAAGTGCAGAGAATTAATGGCAGCATTCTCCAACCCTTAAATCTCAGAGTCACTGATCACAGATAAGACAAAGGAAAACAGACTACAAGAGTAGGCTTGCTGAGAATATACAAACTGATTGTAAAATCTTAAAAGGGGAGCACTTCTGGATACAAATAAGAAAAAAAACCTTAAAAGGGAGGGGTCTTATAATGCAGTCGTAGTATCCTTATCACTGGATGAGGAGGCCTGGACTCAAGTCTCACCTGCTGCAGAGGTGAGTAATAATATTTCTGAACAGGCTGATTAGAAAATATCTGAAGTCTTTAAAAAATCCCTTCCCTAACTCTCCCTCACCTTTGATGGTCTGCAATGGCCTGAATGGACTTTACATGTAAATTCATCAGTTGAAAAACATAGACGATTTACTGATAGTGATGGACAGATGAAAAGAAAATTGCAGGTGATTTGATGATGGGAGAAAAGTCAGTTGTATATACGAGCAATTCTGGTTAAATTATAAAAACTAAAATCTTAAAGGCAGGGTTCTTGTGCTGCACTGTTAGTGTCCTGACCACTGAGCCAGAAGAGCTTGGGTTCAAGTCCCACCTGAACCAGAAACATATCGTAATGCTTCTGATCAGGTTCATTAAAAAAATATAAAATCTTAAAGGTCCAGGCAAAAGCCTATGGAGGGGGTCAAACCAGCCTACTATCTGCCCCTGTTCTATGGCTGAGTTCATGCCTGCCTGTCCTTGGTGAGGGAGCACACCATGTCCACCAATATTCTCGATGCCTTTACAGACAGGGACTGTAGGGACTAGAGTACTTTCTCTCTCCTTTCATGTCCATTTTGATTTAGGGCCTTCTTACCTCTCCTTCTCCATTAATGGTCTGCATCGCCCTTAATGTGCTGTGCTTGTAAATTTAATCAATTAGAAAATTAGCGATTTACTGGTGGTGATTAATGGATTAAAAAAGCATGGATGATGGGGGGGTGGGGGAGAGGAGAGGTGGAGAAAACAAACTCAGTTGTACGTAAGAGCACTTCTGGATATAGGAAAGAAAATTTCGAAAACAAAAGTTTTACTCTACTAATCCCCAGGGCCCAAATTCTACATCTCAGGAGTACTGAAAGAAATAGCCCTAGAATTATTGGATGCATTGTGGTCATCTTTCAAGATTGTCAACTCTGAACAATTTTTATAGATTAGAGTCTAGCAATGTCTCCCTACTAATTAATAAAAGGGGAGACAGAGTAAACAGGGAATTATGGTCTTGCCAGCCTGACATCTGCAGTCAGAAAAAAATACATGAGACCATTATAATCAAACTAATAGCTGAACACTTGGGAAAACAGTGACAGAATTGGACAGAATCCGCATGAATTTATCAGAGGAATCATGCTTGACAAAGCCACTGGAATTCTCTAACTAGTGAAGTTGGTCAAGGGAAACTAGAGAATGTGGATTATTTGGACATTCAAAAGGCCTTTGACAAGGTCTTATATAAGAGATTGACATGTACATTTAAAATACGTGGGATTTGACATGGATAGAGAACTGGTTGGTAGACAGGAAACAAAGGGTAGGAATAAATGGATCACTTTCGGAGAGGCAGTAAGTGATGAATGGGGTACTACAGCGATCAGTGCTTGGACCCCAACTACTTAAAATAAATGTTACATGATTTAGAAGAGGGAACTAAATGCAATATCTCCAAGTGTGTAGACAACACAGAGTTTGGTGGCAGAATGCAGGGATTGTTCAGTCAGATTTGGACAAGTTGAGTAAGTGGGCAAATGCATGGCAGATACAATAAATGTCGATAAGTGAGAGTTGTCCACTTTGATAACAAAAACAGGAAAGCAGATTATAATCTGAATGGTGATACATTGGGAAAAGGAAAGGTGTAATGAGATCTGGGTGTCCTTATACACCAGTTGTAAGAGTAAGAATGTAGGTGCAGCAGGAGGTGAAGGCAGCAAATGCTATTTTGTTTTTCATAGCAAAAGGATTTGAAGCAGGAATGTCTTGCTGTAATTGTGCAGGGCCTTGGTGAGACTACACATGGGGTACTGCATGCAGTTTTGGTTTTATCTGAAGAAGCATGCTCTAGCAATGGAGGAAGTATAACAAAGCCGTACCAGACTGATTCCTGGCATGGTAGAACTGACATATGACGACAGGATGGATCAGTTTGTACTATATTGAAAGTTTAGCAGAATGAAGGGGATCTCATAGAAACCTACAAAATTCTCACAGCATTTGACTGGGTAAATGCAGAAAAGTTGTTCCTGATGACTGAGGAGTCCAGAACCAAGGTCACAATTTAAGGACACAGGGTAGGCCATTTCGGTCTGAGATGAGGATGAATTTCTTTACTGACAGAGAGGTGAGCCTGTGGAATTCTCTACTACAGTAAACGGTTGAAGCTAAGAGACAATGTTTTCAAGGGGGAGTTAGATATAGTTCCTTGGGCTAAAGGAATCAAAGGATATGGGAGAAAGTAGGAAGTAGGTACTGAGTTGGATGATCATACTGAATGGTGGAGTAGGCTTGAAGGGCTGAATGGGCTACTCTTGCTCCTGTTTTCTATGTTTCTTTATTACCAATGACTAATCTGGTTTAGGATTACAAATTATACTCTAAATAATATGATACTTATTGTGATCTAACAGCCAATTGAATATTTCAGTTCTCAAATTTAAGATGCTGACAGATTTATAAGCCAACTTTAAGGAGGATTTATATAATGACAGATACCTGAAAGGAATTACAAATTAGCAGCATCAGAATTATGCATAAGTTCATGTCCCAAATTTCACCCAACTGTAAGTCACTCGGAGCCTAAGGTTAGAAGAGGTATTAAGTAATTACTTTGTATCTGTCTTTATCGACAAAGCTGATGCTGCCTATGTCTTGATATCAGATGAGGAAACTCAGTCACTAGATGATTTAAAATTGATAAGCAGGAGGTATTGGATAAGCTGTCAGTATTTAAAGTCAATATCACACTGGGACCTGATGAGATGCAACCAGGATATTGAATGAAGTCAGAATGGAAATTGCAGAGGCACTGGCAATAATCTGTCACTCTTCCATTGTTTCAGGGATGGTGCTGGAGGACTGGAGAATTGTAAACATATGCCCTTGTTCAAAAAATGTTTTAAAAATCGCCCAGCAATTGCAGACCAGCCAGTTTAACTTCAGTGGTGAAGTTATTCTATAAACAATTATGGAGGATAAAATTAATAGTCATATGTTAAAATATAGGTTAATTCAGAAGAGACAGCACCAGAAGTCCTGAACGGTTTGATTACCTTGCTGAAGTGTTTTCAAGAGGGAACAAAGAGGGTTGATTAGGGCAAGGCTGTTGATGTCAGGTACATGGACTTTCAAAGACTATTTAATCCAGCACCGCACAACAGATTTACAGTAAAGTTAGGGTTTATAGAATAAAAGAGAAAGTAGCAACATGGATACAAAATTAACTGAGTGACAAGGAACAGTAATTGTCAATCAATATTTTTCAAGATGGCGGAAGGTTTGTAATGGAGATCCCTAGGTATTGATTAGGACTAATGCTTTTCCTGACATGTCAAGGTGGTCAGGAAGTGTTGGTGTGCAGGCAACAGTTTCATAGTTTACAGATAACATACTTGAAATAATTGTAAATTGTAAGGAAAATAGTGTGAACTTCAAAAAGCCATTGATAAATTGATAGAATATACAGACATGTGGCAGATGAAGTTCAATATGGAGAAGTGTAAAGTGATATACTTTCGTGCAAAGAACATGATGAGACAGCATAAAATTAAGAGTACTATTCTAAAGGGTGTGCAGGAACAGACAGATCTGGGTATATACGTGCATAAATCATTAAAGGTAGAGAGAACTGTTAAAAAAAGCACACAGTACAGGCATACAGCACAAGATCAGGCTTATACTGAACTTATCTAGCTCACTGATTAAACCTCAGCTGGAGTGCTGTGTGCAGATCTGGGCACCTCATTTTGAGGAGGATGTGAATCAAATGGTAAGTGTGCAGAAGAAGTTTAACAAAATTATTCAGAGATGAGAATCTTCAGTTATGAGGATAGATTACAGAAGTTAGGGCTGTTTGCCTTGGAGAGGAGCTGGCTGAGGAGGAATTTGTTACAAGTTTTCAATATCACATGGAGTCTGAACAGATAAGGAGAACTTGTTCTTGCTTGTACCAGAGTGTACAGTATTAAAGTGCTTTGCCAAAAAAGTAAATTGGAATTGAGAAAAAAACTTTTTCATGTAGCAAATAGTTTGGGTCTGGAATGTGCTGCCTGGAGTTACAGTTGAGGCAGGTTTAACTGAGGTATTCAAGAGGTCATTGGACGTTTATTTAAAAAGAACGATGTGAAAGGGAAGAGGCAGGAGTTTGGTATGAGGTCAAAATGTTCAGTCAGTGCAGAGAGCATTCTGTGATTCGATATCACCAATATTCCATTATCAGTGTTGATATATTTCAAGGATGACTTTTTACAAAAAAAAATATGATTCAGCGTTGTAGTATCGTGTGTGTGTGTGTGTGTGTGTGTGTGTGTGTGTGTGTGTGTGTGTGTGTGTGTGTGTGTGTCAGGGGGTGTCAAGAAGTCAAATAGCTCTTCTGATTTCAGGAGACAAATATAAATGCCTGAATGTCACTGAGCTGGCAATCTGTAATATCCAAGCCAATACTCTATTTTTAACTTGTGCCCTGCAGGTGACCTATGATTTTCCTTGTGTTATCAAGTTTCAGATTAGTAGCCTAGTACGTAAGCTTTACTACCATTTACTACCATTTACAAAATAGCAGTATAGTTGGCAGTCTTCTATTCTATTACACCAAACATAAAACTAATTTTTACTGAACTTTAATATAATTAGGAATTCAAACAGGCATAGTTTGAAATTTATATCTAACAATAGTGAAAAACTAAAAAGAATTATATTATTACACAAAGAACATAATTTAATGCAAATAGCATATAGATTAGAAATAATTTTATACTTATTTTCAGTCTTACATGACAGGAACTATACTTGGCCACTAAATGGAAGCAAAAGTGCTGGGGGAGATTTTGAAACCCCTTGCTCAGTTGAAACAAAATAATAATGGTGGGTAATGACTTACTGGTCCTCTCTCACTGATGGTGCGATCATCCCTATCTAAACCATGTTGAGAAATTAGGCATGTAGTCAGCCTGCTTGAGTCAGGTGGTGGTTTTCTCATATAGAAAGGAAACCAACAGCCTTTAGGACAACATGAGGTAGTGTGTGTGCAGACCAACTTTGCACAATATCAGGTGGAACTCCAACTAAAGGGAAGCCTAAAAGGCATGCTTTGATTAATTATTTTTAAGAGGCTGAAAGGAACAGGAGGACCACAACCTGATTGAGTATATATTTCTGGGATTTCAGAGCAGCAAGGGAATTAGAAACAAAAGTATTGTTTGGTCTTTTTTGGTTCATAGTTTGAAGGTTCTTTTAACAGGATAAGTTGCTCAAGATTGGGGAACCTGCACAAAGCAAAGAGTGACACCACAGAAAACCCCCATAAATTCATTGGTTAGGAAAAGCTCCTAATTTTACTGTTATAATTATTTTCAGATTAAAAGCAAATAGGAAAAGTATTTTACAGATTAAGTCTAAAAGACCAGTAGGAAAACAAAAAGAGCTAAGTAAACAAAATAGAAACACAGGTCCAGGCGATTTGTTGTACCTGCATGATGCAGGAGTTGGTGGACCCCATTTTGGTTCATTCTGACAATATTTGTATCAAATGTCAGTTTCTCTGACTCAGAGTTTATGACCTGGAGTCTGTGCTTCGAGATGCGACACATCAGGGAGAAGGAGAGTTACCTGGAGGCTGTGTATCAGGAAGCAGTCAACTTTTAAGATCAACTATCTCAAATTTGGTCTGTGGTCAGGGACAGGAGGGTGTGACTACGAATGAGGAAGGTAGACAGATCCAGGAGGTAGTGCTGGAGGAGCCTCACTCTTTGATATTCACTAACAGATTTGAGACTCTTATTCCCTCTATGGAAGGAGAGTGAGGGCTGCAGGGAGGATGAACAAATTAACCATAGCACACTGGTGGCATTCAAGAGTGGGAAGAAGAGATGTGTAATTGTAATCGGGGATCGTATATTCAGAGGAACAGATATTGTTCACTGTGGCCAGCATCGAGAGTCCCAAAGATTGTGTTGCCTGCCTTGTGTTCAGGTTCAGGATCTCTCATTTGAGCTGCAGAGGAACTTGGAGTGGGAGGGTAAAGATCCATTGTTGTGGTCCATATAGGTACCGAGGATAGAGGTGGAAAGAGGAAAAAAGTTCTGCTGAGGGAACATAAGCAGCTAGTGGCTAAATTAAAGCAGAACCAAAAGGGTAATAATCTCTGGATTATACCTGAGCCCCGAGTTAATTGACAAGATTGAAGAGGTAAATGCATGATTCAAAGATTGGTATGGGAGAAATAGGTTTTAATTTGTAGGACATTAGCACCAGTACTGGGGAATAAGGAAGCTGCTTTAAATAGAATCCCTACAGTGGGGAAGCAGGCCATTTGGCCCAATGAGTCCATCCTGACCTAACCCCTATCCTATCCTTGTAACCTTACATTTCCAATGGCTAATCCACCTAGCCTGCACATCCCTGTACACTATGAGCAATTTAGGATGGCCTATTAACCTAACCTGCACATCTTTGGACTGTGGGAGGATACAGTTACACCTGGAGGAAACACATGCAGACACGGGGAGAATGTGCAAACTCCACACAGTCACCCAAGGCTGGAACTGAAGCCGGGTCAATGATGTTGCGAGACAGTGGTGCTAACCACTCAGCCACTGTGCTACCCCTGTCCTAATGGCATACACTCCACTTGAACCATATTGGGACCAAAGTCCTAGCAAATACTAACATGAGCATAACTAGGGTTGTAGTTAAAGCTTTAAATAGGTGTGGGTTCAGTTACTTGGAAAACTAGCATTTCAAAGGTAAAGGAGAAGGTAGGATTGAAGGTCAGTGATGTGGCCGATTGTTATCAGAAAACAAAAGCAAGGGACAGAATGTGTGAATGTGATATTGCACCAAGGAACCATAATAATGTAGGGAAATTTGATAATAGAACAAGCTTTAAGGCTTTGTATCTTAATGCACACAGCATTTGCAATAAGGTGGACAAATTCATGGCGCAAATAGGAAATGGATATTATGTTATAGCCATTATAGAAACATGCTTACAAAGAGATCAAAACTGGAAACCTAACATTTGTGGATGTTTGACATTTTGGAAAGTCAGGAGGAATGAATAAGGTGGTGGGACAGCACCACTGGTAAGGGATGAAATGAGGACAGTTGTGAAGGACAATCTGAGCTCAAATAATGTAGAGTCCATTTGGGTGTAGGTATAAATTAGAAAGGGAAAGATGACACTGGTAGGAGTAGTGTACAAACCCCAAATAGTAGCCACTGTGTGGCAAAGGATATAAATCAACACATAGGAGAAGCATGTGAAAAGAATAGAGTACTAATCATGGGTGACTTTAATCTTCATGTTGATTGGATTAATCAAATTGGAAGAGTTACTATGACAACAAATTCATCGAGTACATCAGGATAGTTTCCTAGTGTGATATGTTATGGAGCCAACCAGGGAAACAGGCAACCTTGGATCTGGTAATGGATAATGAGGCAGGCTCAATAAATGACTTTAGACCAAAAGATCCCCTATGAAGTAGTGATCTTAACAGGATAGAAATTAATTTTCTGTTTGAGAGCGAGAAACCTGATTGGAAACAACTGTGTTTAACTAAAATAGAGGGAATTACATTCAAGTGGGGACAGAATTAGCTAAAGTTAGCTGGGTGGATAGATTAGTGGGAATGACAGTAAGAAAATAATGGCAGACATATCAGGAACTATGTCATGACTCTTTGAAAAGATGTATCCTATTAAGAAGAGAAGATTCTAAGAAATGGATAAACTAACCATGGCTAACCAATTAAGTTTAAGGAGAGATTAAGTTGAAAGTAAAATAATATAAGGAGACCAAATTCAGTGATATCCTCAAATTCTAGGAAGAATTCAGAGTTCAGCAAAGGAAGACTAAAAAGGTTATAAATACAGGGAAAATAAACTGCAAGGGCAAACTAGCCAGGAATATTAAAACTGACAATAACAGCTTCTATAAATACATAAAACAGAAAAGAGAAGTCAAAGTGAACATAGGCCCCTTTGAAAATGAATTTGGGGAGACAGTTATGGGGAACAAATGAATAGCAGAGGAGCTAAACAGATATAAACAGTCTTTATAGTGGAAGATACTTCAAAAATCCCATTAATACTGAAGAATATGGGGGCAGAATTAAGTGCCATCATCATCAATAGAGAAGTATTATTATACAAGATGATAGGGCTAAAAACAGCCCGATGGCTTGTAACCTAGAATCTTAAAATGGGTAGCTACAGAGATAGTTGTATTTTTCCAAAAATCCCTGGATTCTGGAGAAAAACCAGAGGATTGGGAAAAATGTCAATGTGACACCCTCTTTAAAAAGGGAGGGAAAAAGCCAGTAACTACAGGCCAATTAGTCTAACATTTATTGTTGGAAAAATATTGGAATTAATTATTAAGAAAACAATAGCAGAACATTTTAAAAAATCATAGTCTAATCAAGCAGAGTCAGCATAGCTTGATGAAAAGAAAAAAAATGTATTAGAGTTTTTCAAGGAAGTCTCAACCAGAGGGGAACCAGGAGATATGTTGCTATGTGGATTTCCAGAAGGCATTCAACAAGGTACCTCACAAAAGGTTAAGTCACAAGATAAGAGTCCACAATGCTAGAGGTAGTATATTGACAATGGATAGAGAATTAGCTATCAGACAGGGAATAGCAAGTGAGGATAAGGGATTCTTTTTCAGGTTGGCAACCTATGACCAGTGAGGTTCTACAGGGATTAGTGCTGGAATTGCAACTGTTTACAATATAGATTAATGACTTGGACAAATGAAGCAAATGTACAGTAGTCTAATACAGCCAGCACAAAAATAGGTGGAAAGGCAGATTCGCAAGAGGGATATCAAACTGTTTGTAGGTAGATATTAATAAGTTAAGTAAGGAAGCAAAAAGTTGGTAAATGGAGTATAATTGGGAAAATGTGAAGTGGTTCATTTTAGAAGGGAGAACAAAACAGTATTATTTAAATGGAGAAAACTACAGAAAACTGCAAGACAAATGGACTTGGAGGTACTTATGCACAAAACACAGACACCTAGCACGTGGGTGCAGCAGATAATCAGGAAGGCTAATGGAATGTTGGCCCTTATTTCAAGGGAGTTGGAGTATAAGAATAGAGAAGTTTTACTGCAACTGTACATAGTGTCTACAAGTACAATAAGCAATTTTGGTCCCCTTATTTCAGAAAAGATATTATTTCATTAGAGGCTGTTCAGAGAAGGTTCAATAGAATGATCCCCAGTATGATGGAATTGTCTTATGAGGAAAGATTAAACAGATTTGGAATCTGCTTATTGGAGTTTCAAAGAATGAGAAGTGATTTCATTGAGACATATAGGATTCTTACAGGGCTTGACAGAATAAATGCTGAGAGGATGTTTCTCCTCATGGGAGAGTCTTAGACTAGAGGGCATTGTCTCAGAATTAAGGGGCACCAATATGAGTCAACTGAGGAAGAATTTATTTGCCCAGATGGTTGAGTGTCTTTGAAGCTCCTTGCCACAGACAGCTGTGGGGGCAGAGTCCTTGTCATGTTTAGGTCTGAGACAGATAGATTATTGTTTATTTGGGGAGTAAGGGTTTTGGGGAAGGGGCAGGAAAGTGGAAGCAAAGAGTTATCACTCAGCCATGACCTACTGAATGGCGGAGCAGGTTCAAAGAACCAAATAGTCTACACCTGTTTCTATTTCTTATAGTCTTATGGTTTGGCATGAGCTGAATTATAATAGATTATAGGTGTGGGCGTGCACATGACTTGCAAAATATGGGAACGTGGAGTGAGTGGTGATGAAATTTAGAGGGCCTAATGATTGACAAAGTTAAAGAGAAAACTGAAATGAGCCTTTTAAGCAGACTATCTCAGCACTTGGCAATTCTATGGTTGCCTCCAAATTGTGTGTCAGACCCAGTTTATCCTGCATTTGCCTCCAATTCCCCAAGGATCCTGCCACTTGGGCATCTTTTCCTGAGGTGGCTGAGTGGAACCAGAACATTTCCCAAGTTTGCTTACCTGCCTTGGGGAGAGAAATTTCAAGTCCTTGACATAGCCATAGAGATCTACTGCAAGAAAAAGGCCCTTCATCCCATTTGCATCTGCACCAGTCAAATACAATCACCTAACTATTCTAACCCCATTTTCTAGTACTTGGCTCATATTGTTATTTGCCATGGCATCACAAGAACACATCTAAATACTTCTTAATTGTGAGGGTTGCGGCCTCTACCATCCTCACAGGCAGTGAGTTCCAGGTTTTCATCACCTTCTGGATAAGAACATTTTTCCTCACAACTCCTCTAAACCTTCTGCCCTTTATTTTAAATCTATGTCTCAGGTCATTGATCTGTCCACTAATGGAAAATGTTTCTTCCTGTCTACCTTGTCTATGCCTCTAAATTTCATATATCTCAATAATGTTCCCTCTCAATCTTCTCTGTTCCTAGGAAAAAACCCAAGCATGCCAAATCTCTCTTAATAACTGAAACTCTCTAATTCAGCTAACATCCTCGTAAATTTCCTTTGCACCCTCTCCAGTGCTAGTGTTTCAACCGTTGACATGATCCCCAACCACCCATGTTTTGGGAATTAATATATTGCCCTTAGTCTCTAAAATTCAGGTTATCCCATGTGACTATGTATGTTTTTCCTGCCCTCTTCTCCAGCATTCTCCTGTTCTCTCTTCTCATTTTCCACCAGCTGTCATTAAACTTATCGCCTATAGGATGCCCACATCTGACTCCTCAACCTTCTTCTTATGTACAAAACTCAGTATCCATTTTCTCTCCGTTGTCTCATTCATGTTAATGTAATTAATTTAATTTGGTACTCAATCAAAGATCTAGGGAAACTGGTAGAAGAGGCACCTCAGCCAAATTTCTGGCACTTCAGCTGCAATATTACTAGATGTATGGCAATAGTGGGTAGGTAGGGCATTTAATTATTGCTCCTACAGTTTTTGGCAGCACCATGAGTAACGACAGAAGTAATAAAAGAATAACAAACACAATAAAGCAAATGATGTGAGGCTCATTAAAATTTAAAGAAAACAGAACTTCTTACCATATGCTTCTTAAGCTTTGGCACGAGTTTACTTAAAATCTGATCATGGTGTGCCTGGAACCGTTGGAGCTTTGGAAATCCAGGAATAAAAAACCCTGAAAATAAAATAATTAACTTATTTAATGAATTTATGGTCAAAACATAACTTCAATACTGACAGTGGTATTGAAATTGGGCCTTGTTTCACTTGTCTTACAGACTCCATTATCCTCTTGCCAGTCTTAAACACCACCTCATCCAACTGTCCTATTGTCCTCTTGTCCTTTCTTGAGGGCGCGTGAGACAAATTACCCAAAATTGATTATTTGAAATGTGTGAGCTGCTATTGAGGTACAACAGGTATCAACAGCTCACTACATTTTTGTGTTAAGGTTCCAAGAGCCTATTTTGGGTAGATTTAAGGCCCCTTTGGGCATATCATCTGAACCAAACAACATTTGCCACAATAGATTCTATATTCAACATATAATCATGCTAACTCAGCGAAAGGAGGAATTTTGGGATTCTCACCTCATTACTCCATAAATGTTAGCAATCTGCCTTTCGGCATTTATTTATCATTAATGGTTTGCTAATTTTGTATTAAAGAGGCTTGACAACAAAAGTGGATTGGGCTTCAAGCCTTTGACACTTGTGATTTCTTTGAGAATCAGAGGTGAATAATTATTCTGGTTGTTATAAAAAATAAAATATAATTGAAATTGAGATTGTGAACTGAAAGTAGTTGAATATAACCAATAAGAAAGCAGAAAAATGATAGACAAAGGCACTGCATAATTATGTCAGAAATGTTATAGTAAAATTGGATTACTTGTAAACACCGTAACTTTCTATTTTTCTGTTTTTGATTGTGGACTTAAATAGGAAAAAGACTGATTTAAAAGCCAAGGATTGTTGAAGGATTACTGCACTTTTAAAAACAAGTCATCTGACATACATTGTAACCACCAATCAACAGTTGGAGTAAAGTGCTACACTAATTCTTCTTTTCTACTCGTCTAAACAAGTAACAAGTAACACTCCCATTGCTGGTGGATATTGAACCCATGCCTTTTGACCCAGAGGTAGGGCAACTATCAGCACATTACAAGATTCTTTTTGATAATCCTCTACTATATTTTGGAAAAGTAGGGAAAAGCTTTGCAGAGATCTGAACTTGTGATTTCCTGTTAACTATGTAGGTACTTTTAACAAACTCAGCCAAACATATGTATTTTTAATCAACTTGTTCAGATATATTTGTGGCAGGGTGGGACTTGAAACCAGACCTTCTGGCACAAATTCCTAAAGTATTTTGAATCAACTTATTTGGTATATGTTATGGCACATCAAGACAGATGGAACTTAAACCTGGACCTTCTGGCCCAGAAGCAAGGACTACACCACTATACCACAAGATTTATTCAGAATCATGAATAGGTAAGGTTTAGAGATATATGGGCTAAATGCATGCGAACAGGACTAGTTTAGTTTGGCAAATTTGGTCAGCATAGATGAGTTGGACAGAGGGGTCTGTTTTCATGGAACATAGAACCATACAGCACATAACAGGCCCTTTGGCCCTCAATGTTGCACTGACCTGTGAACTAATCTAGACTTATCCCTCTACACTATCCCATCATCATCCATATGCTTATCCAAGGATTGTTTAAATCTCCCTAATGTGGCTGAGTTAACTACATTGGCAGGCAGGACATTCCACCCCCTTATCACTCTTGAGTAAAGAACCTGCCTCTGACATCTGTCTTAAATCTATCACCCCTAAATTTGTAGTTATGCTCCCTTGAACAAGCTGACGTCATTATCTTAGAAAAAGGACTTTCACTGTCTACCCTACCTAATCCTCTGATCATCTTGTATGTCTCTATCAAATCCCCTCTGACCCGTCTTCTTTCAAATGAGAACAGACCCAAGTTTCTCGGCCTTTCCTCATAAGACCTTCCCTCCAGACCAGGCAACATCCTGGTAAATCTCCTCTGCACCTTTTTTGATGCTTCCACATCCTTCCCGAAATATACACAACCAGAACTGTACACAATATTCCATGTGCGACCGCACTAGCATTTTGTACAGTTGCAGCATGACATTACGGCTCTAGAACTCAATCCCTCTAACAATAAAACCTAACACACCGCATGCCTTCTTAACAGCACTATCAGCCCGGGTGGCAACTTTCAGGGTTCTATGTACATGGACTCCAAGATCCCTCTGCACATCCACATTACCAAGAATCTTTCCATTGACCCATTACCAAGAATCTTTCCTGTTATTCTTCTCAAAATGCATCACCCAACATTTATCTGCATTGAACTCCATTTGCCTGCTCTCAGCCCAATTCTGCAGTTTATCCAAGTCCCCCAGCAACTGCAATTTTCTTTCAGATTGTCCACTACTCCACCGACTTCAGTGTCATCTGCAAACTTACTAACCCATCCACCTATGCCTGCATCTAAGTCATTTATAAAAATGACAAACAACAGTGGTCCCAAAACAGATCTTTGTGGCACATCACTAGTAACCGGACTCCAGGCTGAATATTTTCCAACAACGACCACTCGCTACCTTCTTACAGAAAGTCAGTTTCTAATCCAAACCACTAAATCACCCTCAATCCCATACCTCTGCATTTTCTCCAACAGCCTACCATGTGGAACCTTATCAAAGGCTTTACTGAAGTCCATGTACACCATGTCAACTGCCCTACTCTCCTCCAATTCTTGGTCACCTTCTCAAAAACTCAATAAGGTTTGTGAGACATTACCTGCCCTTCACGAAACCATGTTGGCTATCTGAAATCAAATTGTTGCTTGCGAGATGATTATAAATCCTTGTTCTTATAATCCTTTCCAAATCTTTTCCTTCAACAGACGTAAGGCTCCCATGTCTATAAATTATCTTGGTCATCTCTAATGCCATTCTTAAACAAGGGCACATCATTTGCAATCCTCCAGTGCTCTGGTACTAAGCCTGTACACAATGACGACTCAAAGATCAAAACCAAAGGCCCCGCATCTCCTCCCTAGCTTCCCAGAAAATCCTCGGATAAATCCAATTCAGCCCATAGGACTTGTCTACTTTCACTCCTTCTAGAATTGATAACACTTCTTTCTAGTCTAATGTCTCATATCTCATTCTTCTCCTCTACAATATTTTCCTTTTCCTGAGTGAAAACCGATGAGAAATATTCATTTAGCAGCTCTCCGATTTCCACAGGGTCCACACACAACTTCCCACTTCTGTCTTTGACTGGCCCTATTCCTACCCTAGTCATCCTTTTATTTCTCACATATCTGTTTCATGCTGTATAAATCCATGACTCTATAACTGTTGTTTACATTGCTATTTATTCAAGTAATGGGGCAAGCTCTAGTAGCCAACAAATTGGAGCCATGGGACGATGTGAGAGAGGAGATTTGGCAGGCAATACGAAGTTGATTGGTCTTTGAAATAGTTATCAATGATCAATTATCAATGACAAAGACTTTCTGCCTGCCAACAACTATGCGATTTGCTCCCAGATACCCTAGAATTTGGGGTGTGAATGCTCACGTCAAAAGCCATTGGACCTCTGCTTTGTAGTAAAAAGAATCAAGCTTGAAGATAGCTAGTTTATTTCCAACCATGAGCTATTGTAAGCTGTGACTTTTATGTCATAAGTCAGAGACCTTCATAAGTATGGATCAGTCACTCTGTGTCTTCTGAAAACAAGTGTTAGTACGTGGAGAAAGAAGATCAAGGAGCTGTGTCCTCATAAGCCAAAAATAATTGTCTCAGCAAATTTGGGGACATGGACCATTGAACTGCCTTTCCAGTGTTTTCCTCCACTTACAACACTCATTTTTTTGTGTCAATCTATATGTACTTGTAGAGGGGGAGATTGTAAGTGGGTTACAATTTTAATTGGTAGAGTAAAATGTTGATAGTTCATAATTGTTTGTCTATAGTTAGAATCTTTATTTGTAATAAATTGTAATTCTTGTTAAATATGTCATGCTAGGAGAAAGTGAAGACTGCAGATGCTAGAGATCAGAGCTGAAAATGTGTTGCTGGAAAAGCGCAGCAGGTCAGGCAGCATCCAAGGAGCAGGAGAATCGACGTTTCAGGCATGAGCCTGAAGAAGGGCTCATCCCGAAACGTCGATTCTCCTACTCCTTGGATGCTGCCTGACCTGCTGCGCTTTTCCAGCAACACATTTTCAAATATGTCATGCTGTCAACTTGAGTCTAAAAGATAGGTAAATTGGGGAATTCTATGTAGTTTTTAAAACCGATGATGACTCCAGGTATAGGGATAGGGCGGGTGGCTGTTGGGGTCGGGGTGGGGGGGTGATGATGATGGGATTGGAGCTTGATTATCAACACAGTACTCCAGTGGGATATAACATACTCTGTCTTTCAGGAGAAGAAAAGGCATTAAAGAGCATGCTTGCTCCAATCTAATTAAAAGCTGGAAAACAAATGCTGTTACTGATTGGAAATTACGTGGGAGGGGTCACCAGGAAATAAGTTTAGCATTCAGATTAGATCTTTATCCATTCCATTCAAATGTATTTACAGTATTTAGGGATAACAGATTATGGAAAATCTAATTTGTACGTCAAGATGTATGAGGATTGCCAAGTTTCTGGTTATATCAACTGGGAACATTTTAGCAATGATCTTCACTTAATCAGCTTGGATAAATTTAATTGTCATATCTTTAATAAAACACTATAAACTATATGATTTAACATCGAGTTAAATGCATACCCCATCTTCACTCAGCCAAGATTGACATCCTTTATAATTTGGCATTTTCCCCCCATAAATACATAGTAAGTATTATGAAAAAGACTGTCCCACCTGTAAGACTTATGAACCCATCAGATTGCCAGGAATTTTCCAATCACAGCAGTGTTATTGGGAACAGTAGGTAAACTCTTACCAGAGTATTGCGTGAGGTTAGAGTTCAAAGTGAATGAGGTCATTTCACTGAGGCCAGTAAGGCATGTCCCAGCTCGGCATGTCCCAGCTCGGCTTACAGCCTGGCCAAACAGAAGAAATCTCTCAAGCAAGCTTACAGCTAGGCTACATAGTATGTGCACTCTTCACCACTGGTGAAGTATGCTGGAAAAGCGCAGCAGGTCAGGCAGCATCCAAGGAACAGGAGAATCGACATTTCGGGCATAAGCCCTTCTTCAGGAAAGGGCTTTTTCCTGAAGAAGGGCTTATGCCCGAAACGTCGATTCTCCTGTTCCTTGGATGCTGCCTGACCTGCTGCGCTTTTCCAGCAACACATTTTCAGCTCTGATCTCCAGCATCTGCAGCCATCACTTTCTCTCACTGTTGAAGTATGCCCTAATATAGGAAGTAATTAGTCTTATCAGTCTTGCATCCTGTTTGACCAATGGCTCCCCAATAATGCAGTTCTATCTTAACAGTGCAATGAAATGTCAACCATTTAACATGGTTAAGTGAGTCAATATTGGACTTGAACTCATCTATTTATTTAACACATTCTCAGAAAATACACAAAAAAGTATAGCACTAATGTTCCATGCTAAAAACTTGCAAAATTTTCAATGATATCAGTGACAGGCAAACATGAATAGTGTTGAGTTTCCAAACTTTCATACTTGGTCAAGAAGTTAGAAGTGCATATAATATTCATCATTCTGTCAGACTGCTGAAGTGCTTACCATGCATTGCATGTTTCTGATCAGTGAGTAATTGAGACAGTGCCCAGAATGCATCTTCTTCATTCAAATACATCAGTAAAATTGCTGCAATTTGGCTCATTCCTTGACAATAACTCACTTCCTGTGAAGAGAAGCATTATTAATTTCCTACTCATAAGATATCATATTGTATCTGATGTTTCTATAAGAAACAAATAATGAATTATAAATTGAATAAAATAGAAAACTGAAAACAAATTATATTCTGCACAGAAAAAAAACACACCAGAACAAAAATGAATAGTTAATAAATTACTTAATAAATAAATGAGGAGAAACTTATAGCTGTTTAATTAACATTGCATATTGTGTATTCCTGGAAGAAATAAATAACAGGTTTAACTTGTTAATCATGTTATTATTCATGGTGATCTATTTTCACTGGACACTGGAAAAGTGTCTAGCTCTCCAAGCAGGTGTTTTATCCAAATTAGCATTCCACTGATGGCAAACGTGGTTTCAGCTGCCATAGTCCTGAGTTCACTGCTCTTCTATTTACCTTTTCTTGTCCTTCTCTAAGATGCTCATTAAACATACCTTTTTGATCAAACCTTGGGATACTACCCTAATATCTCCTTCTGTGTCTTGGTGTGAAACTTGGACCAATGACATTTTTGTGAAACTTGTTGAAATGTATTGCTACTTTGGTTCACTCTTCTTCCTCATTTACATATAACCTTTTGGTAACATAATCCACAATGATGCGGTTAGTTCTCACATGTACTCCAGGTCTATTTCTTTGTCGTCCCACTTGACTACTTTGTTGACTACTGCTCATTTGATATTCAATTCTAGATGAGATTAATTTTCCTTAAGTTAAACCCTGGAACGACTAAAGCTGATATCTTCTGCCCTTGCACAAGCTCTGTACCCTTGCCACTGAGTCCATTCTGTGTCCATTATTGCTTCAAACTGAACTCAGAAACTGGGGTGTGCTGTTTAATGTTAGCTGAGTTTCCAATCCCACACTGTCTCATGAAGACCATCGACTTTCACCGTAACTATTTCAGTCCCTGCCTCAGCTTATCTGCCACTTAATCCCTGATCCATGCCTTTGCCACTACTCAAATTGCTTCTTCAACATGCTCTTTGCTGATCTCTCATCCTTCACTATTCATTCAAAATGTCACTGCTCATATCCTAATCCATAATGGATCCTAATTGCCTTTCATCCCAGTTCCTTGCTACATTATACTGGTTGCTAATCTTCCTATTTAAAATTATCAATCTCCTTTTACTCTATTTATCCAAACAAGATTATCTAGATCTTCCCTCGTTCTTATGTTATTGGCTTTGTGTACGTTTAAGATCTCTATTTGTGATCGGAATCTATCACTTTTAACTTAATATGGAATTCATAGATTTGGTTACGAGATGAGAAATGCATCTTCAAGACTGAAATCTGCAAATTTCCAACATGAACTGCTTAAAACTGCAAGTTGACCATTGCTATTAGGGTTTTAAATAATATTTACTACATATGTCATTATACGTTAGGAATTAAACACAACTCAATTTTCTTACCGTGTTGTATACAGAGTAAGCGGCGAGTACATGAAACAATGCTTGCTGTCTGTATAAAGAAAATTCAACTACAATTAGAAATAATACAACTTCAAATATCAGTTAAAGAAAATCTCCTTTTCTTGTAGTTTGTGGATGTTACATTACGAAACTATTGGACAAGAACTTCTATCTAAGCATCATCATTTTAAAACCCAGTTTTAATGAAAAGCTCAATTAAGAACCTTCTTTTTCTTTATTCTGTCATGGGATATGGGTGTCATTGCAGCATTGATTACCCATCCCTAAATGCCCAGTGAGCAATTGAAAATGTCAATCACACTGCAATTGATTTGGAGTCACATGTAGGCCAGACCAGGTCAGACAGTCTTTCCTACAGGATATTAAGGTACCGGTGGGTTTTAAATGGATTCAAGTTGAGACTGTGGTGCTGGAAAAGCACAGATCAGGCAGCGTCCGAAGAGCAGGAGAATCAACATTTTGGGCAAAAGCTCTTCATCACGAAGGAGGTTTGAGAACCAAGACGTGGAGATAAAAATGGGAGGGGGGTGGGGTTGGGGTGAAGGTAGCTGACAGTGCGATGGAGGTGGTGGTTCTGGTGACAGGCCAGAGAAGAGGGTGGAGCAGACAGGTGGGAAGGAAGATGGACAAGTAGGACAGGTCATGAGGGCAGTGCTGAGTTGGAAGATTGGATCTGGGATAAGGTGGGGAGGAAGGGAAATGAGGAAACTGGTGAAATCCACATTGATCCCTTGTTAGTGGTCCCAAGGCGGAAGATGAGGTATTCTTCCTCTAGGCATTGGGTAGTTAGAGTTTGGTGATGGAGAAGGCCCAGGACTTGTATATCCTTGGCAGAGTGGGAGGGGAGTTGAAGTGTTCGGCCATGGGGCGGTGGGGTTGATTGGTGCGGATGTCTCAGACGTTTTCTGAAGTGTTCTGCAAGTAGTCGTCCTGTCTCCCCAGTGTAGAGGAGACTGCATTGGAAGCGATGGATACAGTAAATGACATGTGTGGAAGTGCAGGTAAAACTCTGATGGACTTTGGGGCCTTTGGCAGAGGTGAGGGGGGAGGTGTGGGTGCAGGTTTTGCAATTCCTGGGGTGGTAGGGGAAGGTGCTAGGAGGGGAGGGTGGGTTGGTGGGGGGCATGAACCCGACAAGAGAGTCACGAAGGGAATAGTCTTTATGGAAAGCAGATAGGGGTAGGGAGGGAAACATATCTCTGGTGCTGGGGTTCATTTGTAGGTGGCAGAAATGGCAGAGCATGATATGACGTATATGGAGGTTGGTGGGGTGGAAGGTGAGGACCGGGGTGAGGCGGGGTTCTGTCCTTGTTGTGGTTGGAGGGATAGGGTAAAGAGTCGAGGTATGGGAAGTGGATGAGATGCGCTGGAGGGCATCGTCGACTATGTGGGAGGGGAAATTGCGGTCCTCCTGGGAGCAGATGTGATGGAGGTGGAGGTATTGGGATAAGAGATAGCAATTTTATGGATGCAGCGTGGGAGGAGGTGTAGTCGGTGGGTTTGTAGAAGTTGTCTGTGTTGAGTCGGTCACCGTAAATGGAGATTGAGTGGTCCAGGAAGGGGAGGGAGGTTTGCGAGATGTTCCAGGTGAACTTAAGGTCAGGGTGGAATGTATTGGTGAAATTGATGAACTGTTCAACCACTTCGTGGGAACACGAGGTGACGCTGATGCAGCCGTAAATGTAACGGAGGAAAAGGTGGGGAATGGTGCTGGTGTAACTGCAGAAGATGGACTGTTCCACGTAACCAAAGAAACAGGCATAGCTGGGGCCCATGCGGGAGCCCATGGCTACCCCTTTGGTCTGAAGGAAATGGGAGGATTCAAAGGAGAAATTATTGAGGGTGAGGACCAGTTCAGCCAAACAAATAAGTGTGTCAGTGGAGGGATACTGTTGGGAATGCTGGGAGAGCAAGAAACTGAGGGCTTAGAGGCCCTCGTCATGGCAGATAGAGGTGTATAGGGACTGGATGTCCATGGTGAAGATGAGGCATTGGGGGCCAGGGAAACAAAAGTCTTGGAGGAGGTGGAGTGCATCGGTGGTGTCCCAAACGTATGTGGGGAGCTCCTGGACCAAGGGGATAGGACAGTATCAAGGTATGTGGAGGTGTGTTCGGTGAGGCAGGAGCAGGCCGAGACAATAGGTCACCCTGGGGCAGTAAGGCTTCTGAGTCTTGGGTAGATGGTAGAAGTGGGTGGTGTGGGGTTCCCAGACTATGAGGTTGGAAGGTGTGGGTGGGAGATCCCCTGAGATGATGAGGTTGTGTACGGTTTGGGAGATAATGGTTTGGTGATGGGAGGTGAGGTCATGGTCAAGGGGCAGTAGGAGGTGGTGTCTTTGAGTTGGTGTCTGGCTTCAGTGGTGTAGAGGTCAGTGTGCCAACTACCACTGCGCTGCCCCCCACCCCTTGTCCGCTGGTTTGATGATGAGGTTGAGGTTGGAGTGGAGGGAGTGGAAGCTGTGCATTGTGAGGGCGAGAGGTTGGATTGGTGAGGGGGTGAACAGGTTAAGGCAGTCAATGTCCCGTCAGCAGTTGGAAATAAAGAGATCAAGGGTGAGTAACAGACCAGCACGGGGTGTCCAAGAGGATAGGGTGTGTTGGAGGCAGGAAAAGGGGTCCTCGGAGGGAGGGCGGGCGTCTTGGTGGAAAAAATAAGCCCGGAGATGGAGGCAGCAGAAGAAGTGTTCGATGTTGCAACGCTTGTTGAATTTGTTGATCTGGGAGCATTGCTGAAACGAATGTTTACTTCAAGTTCAGTGTGTGTGAGAGTATTCCAGTTCTGGGTGGGCAGTGGGTCAAAGCAAATGCATTTGCATCTAAATTGGCATAAATACCAAATATCAGTCAAACGATTTTGGTACAGGAAATTGAAACATAAACATGGTATAATATGAATGTTGCTTTGAAATTATAGTTGTGGTATATTGTCTCAGCATATTAAATATCAGATCCTTGATCTGAATCTCGAGTACCACAATGAATTAGTACTTAAGGCTAATAGAACTCCTTTGACATGGGCTAGATATTTTAGGAAAAAAACATGTGTTCAGCTATTTTCTTCCATTGTTCTAGTGCATATAAATTGGAATGAAAAGTCATGCAGCATCAATGGGGCAAGTCAATATCTTTGACAAAATCCTTACAATTTTGTCCCCTTAGTGTACAGTAGGCAAAGAAATGTTTACATCTACACAATATCTCAAGGTGGAATATATTTCCAAGTCACAATAGGAATACAGCAAAAGACATCCTCTGAAATTCCCATTAGAAAACAAGGCATGAACTCAGACGTCGATTCTGCTGCTCCTCGGATACTGCTGATGTGCTTACTTTTCCAGCAACATACTCAACTCTGATCTCAGCATCTGCAGACCTCACTTTCTCTCAGTCAATGGTTGCAGATTTTGAAAGCAGATCTGCAACAGCGGCTCTTAAAATGTTCCAATCGACCTGTTCTGAGATGTTATGATACAACTTTGGAGCAGATGCAACTTGAACCCAGGCCTCCTGGCTCAAAGTTAAGGACACTACCACTGCACGACAACCCCAAACAGCGGTTCTGGAGATGTTAATTGCTAACACCTGCAGTCTTGATGTGGTGAAAATTTAACTCCTGTTAAACACTTGTGCAAACAAATTAATTTATTTGTATGTCTATATGGAGTAATTTAATTGAATAAGTAATCATTTGATAATTGTAGATTCAGGAAAATTAACTATTTTCATTTGCTATTTTTTATAGTGTTTGTTGAATGGTTTGCATCAAATACTTAGATTACTTTTACCCATTTGAGGATTTATTTAAATAAGGTTTAATTTAGATACCTATAAGATTTCAAAAGAAAAGTAGGATCAATCTGGATGCTTTTTTAAATGTAGTGCTGCCTTACCAGAAAATCTGAAAGCCTTGACTCAAGTGGCATGGAGAACTATGACAGATCAACTATTAGGATTTACGATTCTGATTATTATAAATAGTAATAAATATAGCAGTAAAAATTCAACTTTTAGCTGTTGATGGAAATGAACATAGAGTCATAGAGATGTACAGCATGGAAACAGACCCTCCGGTCCAACCTGTCCACGCCGACCAGATATCCCAACCCAATCTAGTCCCATCTGCCAGCACCCGGCCCATATCCCTCCAAACCCTTACTATTCATTTACCCATCCAGATGCCTCTTAAATGTTGCAATTGTACCAGCCTCCACCACTTTCTCTGGCAGCTCATTCCATATACGTACCACCCTCTGTGTGAAAAAGTTGCCCCTTAGGTCTCTTTTATAACCTTTCCCTCTCACTCTAAACCTATGCCCTCTAGTTCTGGAGTCCCTGACCCCAGGGAAAAGACTTTGCCTATTTACCCTATCCAAACCCCTCATAATTTTGCAAACCTCTAGAAGGTCACCCCTTAGCCTCTGACGCTCCAGGGAAAACAGCCCCAGCCTGTTCAGCCTCTCCCTGTAGCTCAAATCCTCCAACCCTGGCAACATTCTTGTATATCTTTTCTGAACCCGTTCAAGTTTCACAACATCTTTCCGATAGGAAGGAGACCAGAATTGCACACGATATTCCAACAGTGGCCTAACCAATGTCCTGTACAGCCGCAACATGACCTTCCAACTCCTGTACTCAATACTCTGACCAATAAAGGAAAGCACACCAAACGGCTTCTTCACTATCCTATCTACCTGCGACTCCACTTTCAAGGAGCTAAGAACCTGCACTCCAAGGTCTCTTTGTTCAGCAACAGTCCGTAGGACCTTACCATTAAGTGTATACGTCCTGCTAAGATTTGCTTTCCTAAAATGCAACACCCCGCATTTATCTGAATTAAACTCCATCTACCACTTCTCAGCTCGTTGGCCCGTCTGGTCAAGATCCTGTCGTAATCTGAGGTAACCCTCTTCGCTGTCCACTACACCTCCAATTTTGGTGTCGTCTGCAAACTTACTAACTGTACCTCTTATGCTCGCATCCAAATCATTTATATAAATGACAAAAAGTAGAGGACCCAGCACCGATTCATGTGGCACTCCACTGGTCACAGGCCTCCAGTCTGAAAAACAACCCTCCACTATCACCCTCTGCCTTCTATCTTTGAGCCAGTTCTATATCCAAATGGCTAGTTCTCCCTGTATTCCATGAGATCTAACCTTGCTAACCAGTCTCCCATTGGGAACCTTGTCGAACGCCTTACTGAAGGCCATATAGATCACATCTACCACTCTGCCCTCATCAATCCTCTTTGTTACTTCCTCAAAAAACTCAATCAAGTTTGTGAGACATGATTTCCCACGCACAAAACCATGTTGACCATCCCTAATCAGTCCTTGTCTTTCCAAATACATGTACATCCTGTCCCTCAGGATTCCCTCCAACAACCTGCCTACCACCGAGGTCAGGCTCACTGGTCTATAGTTCCCTGGCTTGTCCTTACCACCATTCTTAAACAGTGGCACCACATTAGCCAACCTCCAGTCTTACATGATTTCATAAATTCAGAACTCTGGGTATTTCTGAGATGAATCTAAAATGAACATTTCAAGAAAGTTTGGAGTTATGCTCTGCTTTCTGCCTGTCTTTTTTCAAAATGGCTGCTGAACTCATCCGAGAAACCGGAGAGCTGTGACTGATTTTCATACTTGAAATCAAGCCAGTGATGATATTACTGGCATGGGTTATGCAGGGCCACCAAGACAGTGGCCAAGACCAGGATATGAGACAAAACAGAGAAGAGAATGCAGGCATCTTGAGGTAGCCACAAATATGAGAGCCAAACCAAGAGAAGCAGTAGAGTACAGGATTGAGAAACAAATACTCAATGAGAGAGAATGAGAACCTGAAACTATAAGGGAGCTTTGCATGAGGAACAGGAAGGCCAAGATATGCAATATTAGAAATAAAAGCATTGAGATGCATGAGAACATTGAAGACAGAAGGGAGAAAGCAAAACAAAAAGATGTTAACATGTATTTAGTTAGTGCCTTTAAAAGTAGTAAATATCCAAAGGCGCTATACAGAAGTCCGTTATTTCTGATTCTGGCCCCAAATTACGACGTGCCGTTCCTGGAACAATATGCCACTCGGTATATATCAACCAAAACACTGGCATTCTTTGTGACCATGTCATCTTTAAAAAAATTGCTGTGCACCTGGACAAACACTGACATTCTGAAGCTGCCCTGTTCATTGGCAGGCAAGATCAGCACTCCTCTTCATTAAATTAGCGGAATGGTCCTCACCCTCAACAACTTCTCCTTCGAATCCTCCCACTTCCTCCTGATCAAAGGGGTAGCCTTGGGCACGTGCATGGGCCTCAGCTATGTCTGCCTCTTCAGAGGATACGTGGAACAGTCCATCTTCTGCAGTTATACTAGCATCTTCTTCGACCTCTTACTCCTTACCCTGATGATTGTACCGGCACCACCTCGTGTTCCCACGAGTAGACAGAACAGTTCATCCACTTCACTAACACCTTCCACCCTGACCTTAAGTTCACTGGACCATTTTGGACACCTCCCACCCTTTCTGGACTTCCCCGTCTCCATCTCCAGTGACCAACTCAACACGGATATCTATTTCAAATCCACAAAGACACCCACAGCTACCTGGACTACACCACCTCCCACCCCATCTCCTGTAAAAATGCAATCCTTCACTCCCAATTCCTTTGACTCCACTGTATCTGCTCCCAGGATGTGCAATTCCACTCTAGGATATTCCAGATGGCCTCCTATTTCCAGGACTGCAATCTTCCCTCCCATGTGATCAACAATGCCCTCCAGTGGATCTCCTCCTCTTCCCGCACCTCCGCCCCTGAACCCCACCCCTTCAAACGCAACAAGGATAGGACACCCATGATCCTCACCTTCCACCCACTAATACCTGGATACAATGCATGATCCTCCACCATTTCTGCCATGTACAATCAGACCCCACCATCAGAGACATATTTTCCTCTCCACTCCTATCAGCATTCCGCAGTGACTCTGTGACTCCCTCATTAGGTTCATCCACCTGCGCAAAACCAACAACTTACCCTCCCCGCCTGGCAGCTTCCCTTGCCACTGCAAGAGATGTAAAACCTACACCCACATCTCCCCTCCTCATTCCCCTCCCCCATCCCCTGCATCTCCATCCAAGGCCCCAAAGGATCTTTTCCCCAACCAGCAGAGATTTTCCTGCACATCCATGCATCTCACCTCCTATGTCTGTTGCTCTCAATGTGGTCTCCTCTAAATTGGGGAGACAAAGCACCAATAGTGGACCATTTCAGGGAACATGTCTGGGACACACGCACCCAACAACACTACTGCCTTGTGGCTAACCACTTCAACTCCCCCTACCATTCCACCAAGCACATGCAAGTCCTGGGCCTCCTCCACTGCCAAATCCAAGCCACCCGAAGATTGGAGGAAGAATGCCTCGTCTTCCGCCTTGGGACCCTTCAATCACATGGCATCAATGTCTACTTCACTAGTTTCTAAATCTCCCTTCACCCCCACCTCACCCCAGATCCAACTCTCCAACTCGGCACCGCCTTCTTGACTTGTCCCACTTGTCCATCTTCCTTCCCACCTATTTGCTCCACCCTCCCCACCGACCTATCACAATCACCCCCAACTTGCATTCACCTATCGCCTTCCCAGCTACCTCCCACCCAGCCTCAGCCTCATCTTTCTATTTATCTCTCAGCACCCCACCCCCTCTACATTTCTGAGAAAGGGCTTATGCCTGACTATCCTGCTCCTTGGATGCTGCCTAACCTGCTGTGCTTTTGCAGCACCACACTTTTCGAATCTTCAGAAAGTGACTTCCACCTCCGTCTGAACGTTTGTTAACATCAACTACCCCTTTCTCACAGCCTATTTCCATATCAGATTCCTATTCAACATGTCTACATGCACCTGCACCTAGCCCAGAGGGCATGAGGTGATCACACCAGACATGGTCAAACATTGCAGACCCCCTCAATTAAACTAGACTTATTCATACCATGGATGAACCCCCAGAATCCACCCTTAAAAATACCATTGACCTCTCTTCACAACTATAGTCACCCCTACTACAGAGCCTGCAGCTTCCAGTCCTGAGGATATCTTGCAAGTCTCATTCCCATAGCCATGGCTGCTCTTGCCCCCATTTTCACCTCGCTTTCTCCATGGATTTGTGGATGGATCCAACAGACTATTGCCTAACACCTTGAGTGACCTGACCAGAAAGCAATGACATATCTAGATCCTTGACTGATGGCTGCCAATCTCCTTGACTGCATTACACTTTAAGCCTCAGACTCGTTACTATGCAGCCATTGTGCTCATCATGGCTCACTCTCCAGATTGAGGCAAAAATCAGGCAACGACCACCTCAACTTGATGCTTCCCTGTGGACTGGTATTGGAGCTGCCCTTGATTTGCTGTGTCTGGAACCCCTGACTGATTGATGTGGCCATGGACTTCAGTTAGGACCATCCCCAAGACTTTGAGGAAAGGTTAATGTTTGCTGCACATGGAATGTGCTTGGCATTCAAGATATTTGTATACAGAGTAGATATGAAACTGATATAGTACACTGCCAAAAGCAAAGCCTGTGCCCCCTTGACTGAGGACTGATGACCAATAGCCTTGTTGTTCGACTGTGCTAATTGGCAAGGCAAGGATGCCGACAGTATCCAGGTCAGCACTATGTGAGTAAGTGCTAAGGAGACAAGTGACCATCCCTGAGATGCAGCTTGGTCCAGTGTGTGAGCAAGGTGCCCGTCCGTGCACATAGGGTCCCTGCTGCAGCCTGCCAATAGTTGATACCAGTGTGCTCTGCAATGGAGGTCTACACTTCCAGAGCCGCCAGTATGGAAGCGATGCCATGGTGGTCATAAGGGATTGGCAACAATAAGATACCAAGATCCGTGGATGAGAAGTCCTTGCGCCTGGTGCCCATGGATCATGCCCTGCACTGCAGTTTGGTTTTAGGCAACATGGAGATTGGTCAGAATAAGTAATGAGTTGACTTCTCTGATGCCCATGATTTTCATGTTGGTTTTGCTTGATGTCTAGTTTGTTTGACAAGTTTGTTAAGATGGGATGCTGAATGTTAATGAGACGAGTTGTGCTGTCAATAAGCCATTTATTAAATAAAAATTAATTGGCAACTTATCACTGCCTAGCAAATAACTCACTGCACCATTTGTGCAAAGCATAAAAGATGGAGTGATTTGCTCCTGAAGTCAAGATGGGCCTTGTTGGACTTCTTGTTCACCTCTAATACACATTTTTCCATTGCTGGGTATGACCTCAGATGGTGTCTGTGGAACCAAACCATGCTTACTGACTCTTTTTGTCTGATTGCTGCCAGTGAGGTACTGAAGTTTTCTTATATTTGCAATACCTCACCACATCTCACATTCCACTGACTCCAATTAGTCAGTTTTCCCCACAGTTATGCATGTTTACACAGATAAAGGTGGGGACCTTCTCCAATTCTGGTTCCTCCTTGCAACTATGCACCACTTTGTTCAGGAGGTATTAAGCTTTTGAAAGTTTGAAGAGCACATAAATGCATGACTACCACATGGCTACACCATATTTTTTTATGGGAAGTAAACAAATATGCAAAATGAGAGTTAGCTGCGTCTCCTTTCCCAATTCAATGTGAAAATAATTCTGATTTGAAATGGCAGTAATAAAATGTCACCTGCTATATTGTATGTCACCTTGCAAGTAAAGTCTGTAAAAGTAGTGGTTTCAGACAGCTTAGCATCCAGCAACACAAGAAGCTAATAAGATCAAAGGAAGTAACTGTACCTTGCATATTTTGCCCATTTATTTGTTGCAGAGAAATGATGGCCAGAATTACCTTGGTAGATTTCCTGAAGCTATTATCCTTTTCTTGATCTCTAGGTTTGAAGCAGTGTTGACTCATGTAACCACTTCCTGCTAAGCAGCCTGACTGTTTTTGCTGTGTGAAATATGCCTAAGGATGGCAGACATTTAAGAGCTGCAGCAATGTATTTTTCACTTCCTGCTAATTGAAGGTTTTTGCAGGTAAGTATATTGTATGTCAAGAGCTCACCAGGAATGTAGAAAGATGGCAAATTCAGAAAACATAGAAAGAAAAATTTCCTTTCAGACATACTCTCAAGAGTTTGCAACTTCACTTGTACTATTTGCACTGAAGTACAGTACCAGAAAATTGTTGCGAAAGAATAAAATTAATCTTGATCTGGAAATTGAATTGTTTCTTAGAAACAAGGTGCCTGGCGTGTCCCACAAGGATAATGTCAGTACCAACATCTTTCTTATTTTCCCTATAGTTCAAGAATTCCCAACCATCAACAGATCTTCATTAGGTTTTACTGTTAGCAACAGTAAAATCTAAAGATATACTATACTCTGTTATTAATCTCAATTTCCATCTTTATGCATAACTTGCACAGAAACTTAGAATGATTTTCTGTGATCTATTTCAAGTCTATGAGTCAATCCATTCCAACATGCTATGCAAATAATTACTATGCAATGTTCACCAATTTTGTATCCAGTTTCCAGCAACACATCTGTGTTAGACTGCATGAATCTTTAACCAATACAGAACAACGGATGTTGTGGTGCTAGTTCAAAAGCTGTAACTCAATTAAGAGATTCCAATGATATGTGGAAGTACATACCACATGGTTTGACATCAGCATTTAAGCTCATTGGAATTCAGTTATTAACTCTCTCCTTCCATTTGACCAACTGCAATTCAAGACTTTTTAAATACTAAAAGCGGTAGGTTAAGGAAACATAGAAGTCTACCTCCAGGAAATTACTGAGTTTCAACATTTAAGTTACATAAGCAAATTAAGCAGTGACTTGTAATATTGTGCAATAATGTGCCAATCTCCCCAAAATTTGATCTCATCCAAAACACTTGCCAGTATGTTGTGGTTCTGTTCGCCGAGCTGGAAGTTTTTGTTGCAAACGTTTCGTCCCCTGGCTAGGCGACATCATCAGTGCTTGGGAGCCTCCTGCGAAGCGCTTCTTTGATGTTTCCTCCGGTGTTTATAGTGGTCTGTCCCTGCCGCTTCCGGTTGTCAGTTTCAGCTGTCCGCTGTAGTGGTTGGTATATTGGCTCCAGGTCGATGTGTTTGTTGATGGAGTTTATGGATGAATGCCATGCCTCTAGGAATTCCCTGGCTGTTCTCTGTCTGGCTTGCCCTATGATAGTAGTGTTGTCCCAGTCTAATTCATGTTGCTTGTTGTCTGCGTGTGCACACATGAATTCGACTGGGACAACACTACTATCATAGGGCAAGCCAGACAGAGAACAGCCAGGGAATTCCTAGAGGCATGGCATTCATCCACAAACTCCATCAACAAACACATCGACCTGGAGCCAATATACCAACCACTACAGCGGACAGCTGAAACTGACAACCGGAAGCGGCAGGGACAGACCACTATAAACACCGGAGGAAACATCAAAGAAGCGCTTCGCAGGAGGCTCCCAAGCACTGATGATGTCGCCTAGCCAGGGTTCGAAACGTTTGCAACAAAAACTTCCAGCTCGGCGAACAGAACCACAACGAGCACCCGAGCTACAAATCTTCGCACAAACTTTGAACTTGCCAGTATCTTTACTCACATCAAGTCCCTTTTGTTCTTGTGCTCACTGACCTATAACGGCTTCCAGTCTGGCAACACCTTGGTTTTAAAATTCATCCTTATTTTCAAGTCACTCCACAGTCCAGCCTCTCTACTATTTACATACCCTCCTCTAGCCCTGTGTTACTCCAGCTGTGGCCTCTTGTATGTCACTGATTTTACTCGGTTCACCGTTAGTAGTGATACCATTAGAATTCTCTCTAAACATTTCTCTCCTCTATAACCTGCTTCTTAAAAACTACCTTTGTGAACAGCCCTTTGGTCTTCCATCAGAAAACAGAGTCAGCTACCTGCTCTGATTCAGTTCCCCAGGCAGCTATTTAAAACAGCTTGAAAATGAGGTGCAATAGCTACCAGGTTTTCATTTGTATTCTAGCCTGGTGTAAAGATGTGGAGATCTTTACCAGCTGTTGACAGCTTTAATATCTTCCCTGAAATTTTGATTTAAAGCAATGGCTCCAGAAGTTAAATATATTCTTAAACGGTCTCCTAACTGAAAGATATTGGAAAATTTATTTCCCAAGGAAATCAAGACCTCATAGTCCACTTGTGAGATAGGTTTAATTTTCTAAAGTCAGAATGCCTACAGTGCAGATAGAAGTCATTCAATCCTTTGAGTCTGCACCAACCCTCCAAAGAGGATTCCACCCAGGCCCACACCACCAATCTCCGTAACCCCACCTTTACCTTGCCCAATCTACTTAACCTGCACATCTTTGCACTGTGGGAGGAAACCCATGCAAACATGGGGAGAATATGCAAACTCCACACAGATAGTCACCCAAGGCTGCAATTGAACCTGGGTCCTTGATGCTGTGAGGCAGTAGGCTAACCACTGTACTGCCCTTTTACTAACAACTTTACTGACAAATCACCAGTGATTTTAACTCCCCGATCTTGCTGATCAATGTCTCAACTATTTCAGCTGGGAAGGTGGCAGGACAGGTAGAAAATTATTCAATTTGATACTGTTGGTGAACTGCAGGTTAAATGTGGGATAGGTTACTGGAGTGTTTCATAGCCATTCTAGAGTGGTAAGAGAGTTAAATGATCATCTTTTAATCTGAGGCTTTGTGCAATCCAGGAGACATTGGGGCCGAGTAGTATTATCACTAGACTATTAATGCAGAGAACCAAGTAATGTTCTGGGTACCTGGGTTTAAATCCCCAGTGCAATATGAATGCAATAACAATCTGGAGTTAGTGATGTCAGCATCTCTGGGATGCAGGCCTAATCAGTTGCATCAGCAGCCATGATCCTACTGAATGACACAACAGGGTCAAGTAGCCGAACAGCAATACGATTGCTACAGGTTACCTCTGCTGAGGCTGCAGGAAGAAGTTCAGGTGCTCTTGAAGTGCTGCTTCTGTTAAAATGCTAAGGCTACGGAAGCAGGCTGCAGAGATTACAGCTTTGGAGCACATGAGCAGGTAGTGGACTGGGGACTTTCTCTGTTGGACTTGGAGCCTACTATAAACAAGGTGCCCAGAAAAGGAAGCTGAAAAATGTGTTGCTGGAAAAGCGCAGCATAAGCCCTTCTAACATCGATTCTCCTACTCCTTGTATGCTGCCTGACCTGCTGCGCTTTTCCAGCAACACATTTTTCAGCTCTGATCTCCAGCATCTGCAGTCCTCACTTTCACCCAGAAAAGGAAGCCAGAAGGACACTCTCCCTTACATCGCCAGCAAAACTGCATTAGGACAAGAAATGTTATCTGGCCTCTCACCAGGTCACTACAGTTCCCATTGCTTCAAACACTTTGTGCTGCATTGGAAGTAAAGCCGATATCTTCCAATGTCTTCTGCCATTGAATCTTACAGCTCAGAAATAGCTCCAAGCTCCCGCATCCCCCATACCTCAGTTCATCTGCAGATGGCTGGTTAAATCTTTGTTTCTACAGGATGGGTAGGGCTAAAATCTAACTCATGCTGGAACTTCCCTCTGCGAATGTCTGCATGTCTTGACCTTCAGTTCCAAAATCAACTTGTTTGCCAGTTCAGAAATGCTAAGGGAGAATGGTAGGCCAGCCTTCAATTCCTTTTCAGTGTGAAAAATCTTTAAGAAGCAAAGGTCACAAGGATCAGATGGGACATGAGAACCAACAACAAAAAAAGAGAAATAAAACACTGAAGTGAATTTAGTTTTAATTGTACTTTTCCTGCTCCAGGTCCCAATACTAACCAAGTTATATGCAACTCAAAAAGCCAGACCCAAATAAGACAAAGGAGCAGAAGTGAGGACATTCGGCCCATCGAATGTGCTCTGCCATTAAATCGTGGCTGATAGGTTTTTCAATCCCACTTTCCCGTTTTCTCCCTGTAACCTTTGATCCCCTTGGCAATCAAGAACCTATCTATTTTTTTTAAATATACTCAACAGCTTCCACAGCCTTCTGTGGCAATGAATTCCACAGAAGTTTCTCCTTATCTCCATTCTAAAAGGTCTTTTCTTTATTCTAAGGGTGTGCCCTCAGGTTCTTGGCTCTCCCGCCAATGGAAACATCTTACCAATTTCAACTCTGTCCAGGTTGTTCAGTATTCTATAAGTTTCAATCAGATCTCCTCTCATTCTTCTAAATTCCATTGAGTATAGTCCCAGAGTCCTAAATATTCCTCATATGGTAAGCCTTTCATTCTTGGGATCATTCTCGTGAACCTCCTCTGGACCCGCTCCTGGGCGGATACATCCTTCCTGAGGTGTGGGGCCCAAAATTGCTCACAATATTCTAAATGTGGCCTGATCTGAGCTTTATAAAGCCTCAGATGTACATCCCTGCTTTTATATTCTCGTCCTCTTGAAATGAATGACAACATTGTATTTGCTTCCTAACTACTGACTCAACCTGTAAGCTTACCTTTTAATATACTCTTTAACACAACAATCTCAAATATACAAAGCTCTTCATTCTCAGATCCCTAAATGTTTACTTTTGTTCTGTGACATCAAAGTCATTTTCTTTCTCATTTTTACAATATTCATTTTACCTAATCTCAACATTTTATTTTCAATTTTGCTCTCAACACATGCTTTAAGCCAACATGGCTACTGCTATTTTGCTACAGAAACATTGAAACATAGAAAATAGGTGCAGGAGTAGGTTGATTGGTCCTTCGAACCTACACCACCATTCAATACTATCATAGCTGATCATGCAATCTCAGTATCCCATACCTGCCATCTCTCCATACCCCTTAATCCCTTTAGCCACAAGGGACACGTCTAGCTCCTTCTTAAATATATCTAATCAACTGGTCCCAACAGTTTCTTTCAGTAGAGAATTCCACAGGTTCACAACTCTGATTGAAGAAATTCTTCCTCATCTCAGTCCTGAATGGCTTACCCCTTATTCTTAGACTGTGACTCCTTGTTCTGGAGTTTGGCAACATTGGGAACATTCTTCTCGCATCTAGCCTGTCCAGTCCCATCAGGATTTTATATGTTTCTGTGAGATTCTCCCTTTGTTTTTCTAAATTCTAGCCAATTCAACCCAGTTGACCCAGTCTTTCCTCATATTTCAATCCTGCCATCCCAGGAATCAGTCTGGTGACTTTCACTGGACACCCTCAAAAGCAAGAATGTTCTTCCTCAGACGAAGAGACCAAAACTGCATACGACACTTAAGGTGTGGCCTCACCAAGGTCCTGTATAACTGCAGCAAGACATCTTTATTCCAATACTCAAATCCTCTTGCTATGAAGGACAGCATGCCATTAGCTTTCATCACTGCATACTACGTCTGCATGCCAATATTCAACGACAGTTCCACCATGACACCCAGGTCTCATTGTATCTCATCTTTTTCTAATCTGACACCATTCAGATAATAATCTGAATTTTTGTGACTGAACTGGATAACCTCCACATTTAACCACATTATATTGTAATTGCCAAATATTTGCCCACTCAGCTAGTCTGTCCAAGTCACCCTGCAAACTCTTAGCATCCTCCTCGCAGCATACACTGCCACTCAGCTTAGCGTCACCTGCAAAGTTGGAGATATGGCATTCAGCTCCTTTGCCCAAATCATTAATGTAAATTGTGAACAGCTGAGGTCATAGCACTGAACCCTGCAGCACCCCTACTCATCACTGCCTGCCACTCTGAAAAGGACCCATACAGGCTGTACATCTGAATAAACCTGTCCAGTGGTTATCTCAATGGTCTGTGGTAATAAAATCTCATAAGAACAGCATCCCTCGCTGACACAATCTTAATAGCTATCTTTTGTATTAATTTTTTTGCATGTCCAATGATGCAGAAGCTGGTAGGACATGTTAGATGTTACTCACAAAAAGACAGCTGTAATTAAAAAAAAGTCAATTTTCACGAGTCTTTCTTTAGTATATTATTTGACATTGAAAAGACTAAAATATGTTGTCATTACTATCAAAACCTCAAAGATTTTACTTATACTATAGATCCTTCTTAGTGACACTGTTTAACATACCACATATTTGAACCAGTATGCTGGAACGAGATAGTCAAACCAAAAATGAAAAAAACGCATTTCCTTTAAATGTTACTCCTTTATTTTCCCAAACAGTATCAAAAGTGCTTCACCTTTCATGTATGCTGAAGATCATGAATTCGTAAACTTTGTTGATAGCTAAAATTCCATTGTCTTTTTTTAAAATTTTGGAAATACTGGAAGGAAAATGAGTTGGCTACCATTGTTAAGAAATACATATTCCATGATCAAAGCCAACAGGAATTTATGCAATGCCATGACAAAGCAGAGACATAGCACAAATTTAGGGCAACTTCAAGAAACTGAAGTGGAAAAGCCATAGAAATAGTGTGTCCACATGAGCAGGTCGGAGGCTGGAAATTCAGCAGCTCAAAACTCACCCCTGATTCCTAAAAGCCTGTTCATTATCTACAAGGCACATGTTAGGAGTTTAATGGAATACACTCTATTTGTTGGATAAGTATGGATCCAACAACACAAGATACTTGTTATCATCCAAGACAAATCAATCTGTTTGATCAGCAACCCATCCACCATTCACTCCCTCCTCTATAAAGTGCACAGATAATGTGTACAAGATGGACTGCAGCAACTCACCAAGAGTCCTTGAACAGTACCTTTAAATCTCCCCAAAAGTCTGCATTTCATTTTAAAATTATACCTCCTTGTTATTGACCCTTCAAGTAATAGCTGCTTTCTATTTAAAAATGTAAGAACAGAAGGAGTAGGCCATCTTGCCCTTCAAGCCTGCTCCGCCATTCCATAGTCATGGCTGATCTTTTCATGTCCTCAGCTCCACTTACTTGCCCTCTCACTGTAACCCTTAATTCCTTTAGTGTTCAAAAAAATCCATCTTAGCTTTAAAAACATTTACTGAAATAGCATCAACTACCTCACTAGGCAGGGAATTCCATAGATTCACAACTCTCTGGGTGAAGTAATTCCTTCTCATTCAATCTGAAATCTGCTCCACTTAAGTTTGAGGCTATCCACTCTTGTCCTAGTCTCACCCACCAGTGGAAACATCCTCTCTACTTCCATCTTATCCATTCCCTTCATAATTTCATATGTTTCTATAAGATGCCCCCTCATTCTTCTAAATTCCAATGAATATAATCCCGGTCTACTCACTCTCTCCTCATAAGCCAACCTCCCCCTCCCCAACTCCAGAATCAACCTAGTGAACCTCCTCTGCACCTCCTCTAGTGCCAGTACATCCTTTCTCAAGTAAGGAGACCAAAATTGCATGCAGTACTCCAGGTGTGCTCTCACCAGCACCCTGTACAGCTGCAACATAACCTCCCTACTTTTAAACTCAATCTCTTTCGCAATTCTATTTGCCTTTCTAATTACCTGTTGTACCTGCAGAGCAACCTTCAGTGATTCATGCACAAGGATACCCAGGTCCTTCTGCAAAGCAGCATGCTGCAACTTTTTACCATTCAAGTAATGGTCCTTTTTACTGGGATGAATTCTATCAGGGCCAGGAGACTTGTCTATCCTTAGTCCACTAACTTGTCCAACACTACCTCTTCCATGATAATAATTGTTTCCAGGTCCTCACCTGCCCCTTCATCTCTTTGTCAACTGCTGGCATGTTATTCGTGTCCTCCACTGTGAAGACCGACAAAAAATACCTATTCAATGCCTCGGCCATTTCATCATATCCCATGACCAAACATCCCTCCTCATCCTCTAAACCTTTACTTTAGCCACTCTTTATTGTTTTATATTATATTTTCTCATGTTCTATCTGTCTTTATATTCTGCATTAGTTTTTTCTCATGTTCTATCTAGCTTTTCTTTATAGCTCCTTTTGCAACCTTGAAAGCTTTCCCACTCTTCTAGCTTCCTGCTGATCTTGACCATTTTGCATGCCTTCTCTTTCAATTGGACAGCCTCCCTTATTTCCTTAGAGACCCATGGCAGATTACCTCTTTTCTTACAGTCCTTCCTTTTCACTGGAATATACTTTTGCTGAGCACTTTCAAAAATTGCTTTGAAAGTCCTCCATTGCTTGTCAACTGTCCCTACCATAAAGTCTTTGTTTCCAGTCTACTTGAGCCAGGTCCTTCCTCATCCTATTGTAATCTTGTTTGTTTAAGCACAGGACCCTGATATATAATGTTTCTTCGCACTTTCCATCTGTAGTCTAAGTTCAACCATACTGTAATCGCTCCTTCGAATGGGATCCCTAACTATGAAGTCATTAATTATTCCTGTCTCATTACACAGGACCAAATCTAGGATAGCTTGCTCCATCGTCAGTTCCATTCCATATTGTTCAAGAAACTATCATGGATACACTCAATGAACTAACTCCTTCTCAAGGCTACCCTAACCGAGCTGGTTAAACCAATCAACATGTAGATTAAAATCACCCATGATAATTGCCGTACCATTTTTACAGGTAGTTATTTCTTTGTTTATTGCCCTCCCCAATGTGATGTCATTATTTGGTAGCCTACAGGCTACGCCTATCAGTGACGTTTTCATCTTAGAATTTCTAATTACCACCCAAATGGATTCAACCTTATTCTCCATAGAACCTATATCATTTCTCAGCACTGTCCCGAAGTCGTCCTTAAATGTCAGAATTACATCACCTCCCTTACCTTCCTCTCTGTCCTTCTGAATAGCCTGATACTCCTGGATATCTAACTCCCAGTTGTGACCATCCTGTAAACATGTCTCTGTAATAGCTACTAAATCATATTCATTCGGGATGGTTTGTGCCATTAACTCATCTACCTTATTATGAATGTCACAACCATAAGTGCCTTTATGCTAGTTTTCATACCCTCATGATTTCCAACATCTCTAATAATACCTTCTGAGTTATCCTTCCTTTTTACTTCTTTCATAGTCTGCCTTGTAGTTAAACCCTCCAGAAAACATGCTAATCTGCTGCTTACCTTTTTATTTACCATCATACTTCCAGTTGTTTTCCACTTCTCTTCCCCTCAACTCTAGTTTAAAGTCCTAGTGATCATCCTATTTATCCTTTTCACTAGAATACTGGTTCCAGATCAGTTCAGGTGGAGACTATCCCATTGGTACAGATAAATCCTGTTCCAAAACGGATGTCAGTGCCCCATGAAATGGAACCCCTCTTTCCCACACCATTCCCTTAGCCATGTGTTTACTTCTCTAATTTTCTGATCTCTAAACCAATTTGCACGTGGCTTGGGTAGTAATCTGGAGATTATAACCCTTGCAGACCTGTTCCTTAATTTTGTTCCTAGTGCTTGATAATCCTCAACAAGTCCTCTTTCCTAGCCTTGCCTATGTTGTTTGCCAATGTGGACCACAGCAACTGGATCATTGCCCTCTTATTCCAATATCCTTTCAAGCCAGCTAGAGATGTCCTGCACACTGGCACCAGGCAGGGAACACACATGCGTTACTCTCGATCCGGCTTGCAAGGTACACTATCTATCCCCCTAATTATAGAATCTTCTATAACTACCACTTGTCTTATTGCTCCCCACTCTTGAATAGCCTCCTGCACCATGGTGCGGTGGTCAACTGGCCTATCCTGCCTGCAGCTCTTTTCCTCTTCCACACAGGGAGCAAGTACCTCATACCTGTTGGACAAGGTCAAGAGTTGAGGCTCCTCCATTCCTGAACTCAGGATCCCCCTACCTGCCTCACTTGCAATCTCACCCTGCTGTCCCTGATCACTGACTGAATTTAAATTACTTAATCTACCAGATATAACTGCCTCCTGAAACAATGCATCTAGGTAACTCTTCCCCCACCTGAATATGCCCCAGAGTTTAAAGCTCAGATTCGAGCTATCAATTCTGAGCCGGAGTTCCTCCAGCAACCAATACTTGCTGCAGATGTGGTCACTGAATTTCACAATAGGATCAGTCAGTTCCCACATCATATGGCTGTAGCACATCACCTGCCCAACCATCTCTACTTGGTTAATTACTTTATTAATTTATATAAATTTATGAGCTAACCCATCGATGTATTCCATAATTTTATACACCTCTATGAGGTCCCTCCTCAACATTTTCTGTTCCAAAGAAAACAACCTGAGCTTATCCCGCATTTCTTCACAGCTGAAATGCTCCACCCCAAACAACATTCTGTGAATCTTCATTGCACCCCCTTTAAGAATAGGTGACAAAATTGCCTCCACCATAATCCTCAGCATGGTTGCCCTCCAAGGCTGTGCACTCAGACCCCTACTATAAACCTTTATATACTAATGACTGTGTCACCAAATTCCACCCCGATTCCATTTACAAGTTTATTGATGTCACCATTGTTGTAGGTTGGTTCTCAAAGAACAATGTGACAGAATATAGGAAAGAAATTGAGTACTTAGCAGCATGCTGTAAAGACATAAATCTCTCCATCAACACAAGCAAAGTGAAGGAGCTAGTCATTGATTCAGGAAGTGGAGTGAAGGGCATGCCCCTGTCTGCATCAATGGTGCTGAGGTGGAGATGGTCAAGAGCATCAAGTTCCTGGGAATGATGATCACCAACAAGCTGTCCTGGTCCATGTATGTCGACCTAATGGTCAAGAAAGCATGATAACATTTCTACTTCCTCAGGATGCTAAGGAAATTTGGCATGTCTACAAAGACTTTTACCAATTTCTTTTGATGCCCCATAGAAAGTATCCTATCTGGATGCATTACAGCGTGGCCTGACAACTGACCTTCTGAAGACCACAAGAAACTACAGAGAGTCATGAACACTGCTCAGTCCAACACATAAATCAGCCATCCATCATTGACCTCATCTATACCGCAGCTGCCTTGGGAAAGTAACCAACGCACTCCAATTTAATTCTTATCCTTCCTCTTCCATCGGGCAGGAGATATAAATGTACAAACTGATTAAAGAATACCTTCTTCGCTGCTGCTATCAGACTTTTGAACGGACCTCTCAAATGTCAATTCTGATCTCTCTCTGCACCTTCTGTGCAGTTGTAACATTGTATTCTGCACTCTATTCTGCTGCCCTGAGGCAGTTTGTATGTTATGATCTGCCTGTACAGCATTCAAAACGATACTTTCCACTGCATCTTTGTACATGAGACAACAATAAATCAAACTCAAACTCCAATGTAATCATATCCTTCCTATAGTCTGGTGACCAGAACTGCAGACAGACTCCAGCTGTAGCCTAACCAAAGTCCATCTCCAGCATGAACTCCCTTTTCTTATCGTCTACGCAAGCAAGTCCAACGCCTTCTTAACTACCTTTAACCTGTCCTGCCACCTTCAGGGATCTGTGAACAAACATCCCAAGATCCCTCTGTTACTCTGAGCTTCCTAACGTCTTTCCATTCATTGAAAAAGCCTTTGTCTTGTTCCTTCTTCCAAAGTGCAACACCTCATATTTATCAGGGTTAAATTCCACATGTCATTGATCTGTCCATCTGATCAATCTGTTTACATCCTCTTGTAACCTAACACCTTTCTATTCAGTGTCAATCATCCAGCCCAATCTTTCTGTCATCTCCAAACCTACTTATCATCCCTCCCAAATTCTCATCCAGATAATTTATGAATATTAATATTGCACTATTTGTTTGGGGTTTTAATGGTGTATTAATGTTATATTGCTATACTCAGTATTATGTAGGTGTGCTCAGTTAGAATTACACAGATGTGCTTAGTGTTATAAAGCTGCAAGGATTGAAACTGACATGCTGAATCGTTTTTTAGAAAAGTTAAAAACTATTTGGCTGTAAAAACTGCTAGCAGGAATTTCTGGCTAAAAAGCTTAAAATTGAATTCTGGTGGTTGTATTTTAGATTAAGATATAAATGTAGTTACAAGATTTCTAGAAGTAGAAATCAACATAGAAAAATTGGTAAGGAATAATAAAATGTTGGATCTTCAAAGCAAAGTCACATATAGCATTATCTCAAATATACAAGTCCTTTTACTTTCAGTTTTCTTTTACTGGAGATCAAACAGTCTTATATAAATACTATAGTTCTCTGAGATATCTGTGCTTCACTAATCCTGGCCTCTTGAGTGTTCCCGATTTCAAATGCTCCACCGTTGATGGCCATGATTGCAGTTGCCTAGTCCCTAAACTCTAGAATTTCCTCCCTGCACCTTATTTTTCACTGTTATATCTTTATCTGTTCCAGAGTTGTTTTTTTGATTTTAATGGTCCTGATGAAAGACCTTGGGACATACATTGCGCTGATCAGATGATGTAGACATAAGTTGTTGCTGTTAAAAATGTGATCCTAAATATCTTCAGTTGTTCATGATTCTAACTAGCTAACAATAAATTCACATTTACGGCTGTAACTGACCTCCTTTCTTTCTTACTTCAGTTAGGACAAACTGCCTGTTGTCCAGTTGAAAATAGGTTGGCTTTAATTTTAGTCGGGAGCATTTTTGTAATGGCTGGGAATGGGAAAGCCCATCTGTATGTAGCTTGGGCCAATTTAACTCCAAGGTCTCAATTCATAATAGTCTAGATCACACTCAAAAGCAAGATTGATGTCAGGGCCAGTGAGCAATTACAGAAATCGAACAGGACACATTAGGATATTGGAGGCACAAATTAGCAGTCTTTGATAAAGTCGACGGTGGGTAAGATTGTAACAGCTGATAGGAGTGCCAAGTTGAAAAGTCAGGTCTGGGCTGGGAAGATCCGAGAACTCCTGCGAGATCACAGAAGAGCACTCCTGAACATGTAGTTATTGTAGTTAAGAAAAAATGTTGCATATGATAAACATGGAAAGAAAGGAAGTAGTATTGGGATTATCATCCTCGAAAATAGATTTAAAAAAAAAAATATAACCTTGAAACTGTATAAGTCACCAAAGCAAGATGAAAAGTACCCCAGGTATTAAAATAAGTCAGACAGGAAATAGCAAAAGGACTGACTCATTTTCCAATCCTCAGTGGTGTGGGGCTAGAGTACTGCTAATGTCTGTTTTAAAAGGGAGCAAGGAGTAGATTGAATAATTACTGGCCGGTTAGTTTAACTTCCATTGTGGGAAAATTATCAGAATCAATTATAAAAGCAAGGATTAACTGTCACTTAGAAAAGCACAAAATAATCAATGATAGATTGCTAACTGTCCTTGACTAATATAGTTAAAACAAGTAAAAGTTCATGGGATCCAGCAGAATATAATGAGCAGGATACAAAATTGGCTGAGTAGCAGGAAAACAAAGGTTAATTGCAACTTTTGTAACTGCAAGGCTGTTTCCAGTGGGGTTTTGCAGGACTCAGTATTAGTAGTACATATTCATGATTTGAATTTAAATGTAAGGGATATGATTCCGACGTTTGCAGGTGATACTAAAAATTGGCTGTGTGATTGTTATAGAAGAGGATATCTGTACACTGCAAGATGATATCAATGTACAGGTCATATGGGCAGAAAGTAGCAAATGGAATTCAACCTGGAGAAGTGTGAAGTTATAAATTTGGGGAGGTCAAACAATTCAAAGGAATATGCAAATAATAGAATATTAGAGAAAGTCAGGGATCTTGGAGTGAGTGCTCACAGTACCTTGAAGGTTAGGTTTATAAGATAGCAAAGAAATCATATGGAATCCTTATTTTTATTAGTCAAGGTATCCAAAATATGAATAGGGAGGTTACACTGGAACTGTATAAATCATTAGTTAGGCCACAACTGGATGACAGTGTGCAAGTCTGGTCCCCTCATTATAGAAATGATATAATTATGCTACAGAGTAGGTACAGAGGATGTTGGTAGGACTGAGGAAAAAAGGCAGCTTTGAGGAAAGATTGAATCGGCTGGCATTGTTCTCTTTGAAGCAGAGATTGACAGAGATTTGATTGGAATGTACAAGATTGTGAGGGGCCACAGTGTAGTGGATGGGAAGGGCCTATTTACCTCAGCAATGACCAGGGACACAGACTTAAAAAGATTAGTAGCATGGGAAAAGGTCCAGAATCCACTGCCTGAAAAGAAATTGGAAGTAGAGACCCTCAACTCATCTAAAAAGGTGTCTTGGTATGCACATCAAACACCACAGCCTACAGGACTATGGGCCACAGGCTGACAAGTAGGATTTGTAGGATCGGTCTTGCAAATGGCATAAACATGATGGGTCAGATGGCCTTTTTCTGTTCCGTAAATCTTCTTTGATTCTATGCTTTAATTTATTTAAACTTACCATGTCCTCCTGTTGTTAGTCAACACCCTCTGTAGTGCTTCAGCTGTCAGCATTCGCAGTGGGCTGGCCTCTCTGACTTACCACAAAATAGACATTGCAATGCTAATGACAGCTTGTATTATATGTTAAGATGTTATTTGGTGTAAACAATATTTGAATTTCATATAAATTATGCCTTTAGAATTATATTTAGAATAATTATGAATGCTTTCCATATTGATAGGAATTTTATTGCAGATGTTAAACAATATTGTTGAAGTAGCAAAATATACCTAAGTGTTTCACACTAATTTTTCAGAAAATAATTCCACAAGTTATGCCATGAATTAGAAGCCTTGGGTTCAACACTAACATCTAATGACATTGCTACAATGCCTGTTCTTCTCTGGTGTGTCAAGTGCATGTCTTTAGCTCTTACCATAAGAGTCAGAGACAGCAACCATGGAATGGAAACAGGAAGGAGAAAGTGAGGACTGCAGATGCTGGAGATCAGAGCTGAAAATGTGTTGCTGGAAAAGCGCAGCAGCTCAGGCAGCACCCAAGGAGCAGGAGACTCGACGTTTCGGGCATGAGCCCTTCTTCAGGTGTTTGATGTGCATACCAAGACACCCTTTTAGATGAGTTGAGGGTCTCTACTTCCAATTTCTTTTCAGGTAGTGGATTCTGGACCTTTTCCCATGGGACTAATCTTTTTAAATCTGTGTCCCTAGTCATTGCTGAGGTAAATAGGCCCTTCTCATCCACTCTACTGTGGCCCCTCACAATGGAAACAGGAAGGCAAGGCTGCAACATATCATTACACCTAAAAATTGAATCACTTACTTCACTCCATATCGATCCCGAAACATGATATGGTTTCTAAAAGTGCGATTTACATCAAGGTCTATTTGTTTAATATCAGCTGAAACACTTTGTGCTTGTAATTTCATTTTCTGTAAAATAAAAAATCAAATTCTCTGTTACAGTTGTATAGTACATATTTAATTGTGTGAAAGTGTCACAAGTTATTAAAAATACCAACAATTTTGGCCCAACAGTTTCATGTTAGAGTTTGTATGCATACAAGCTCCATCCTCACCTTCTTGATCAAATCTCATCAACATATCCATCTAATCCTTAATCTCTCATTCGCTTATCTTGGTTCCTCTTCAATGCATCTGTGCTATTTGCCTCAACTACTCTTTATGGTTATTTAGCTCCACATTTGTACCTCCTTTTCTCAAGAAGTTGGTCCTACTGGATTTATTAGTGAACATTTTATTGTTATGACTATATATCAATTATCAAAGTAATAGAAGGTGTCATCTATAATACTTAAAAAAAACACTCACTCAGCAAAGAATTCAGCAAAGGTAAGTGTGGGTTCTGCAAGGACTATTCAGATCTCAGATCTCACTCCACATTTCATTCAAACATGGTCAAAAGAGCCTAACTCTATAGATAAGATGAAAGTGATTGCTTTGATTCCAAGGCATCAAGTAGTTTAAATAAAACTGAAATTTGTGAAAAATCAACAGAAAATTTCTCCACAGAGACAGATGATTGTATTTCTTAAAAGTCAGTCATCTTAATCCTAGGACATCGTTGCAGGAGTTCCTCACAGTAATTCCTTTGCTCAACAATCTTCAGCTGCTTCATCGATGAAGCGCCCTTCCTCAGAAGATCAGAGATGAGGATGGCATAATGTTTAGATGCATTGCAACTCTTCAGATACTAAAACAGTTCACACCCACGTGCAGCTGGACCTGGACTACATTCAGGTTTGAACCGATAAATTGTGAGTATCGTTCATGCTGTATAAGTGAGTATCGTTCATGCTGTATAAGTCACATACAATGACCATCTCCAAAAAGACAAAATGTAATTATCTCCCCTTAAATCCCAAAGCACCATTCTTACTAAACCCTACCATCAATATCCTATGGTTTATCATTAAGCAAGAAACTTAAGTAAACCAGCCATATTAAAAAGTGTGGCTGCAATTTTAGGTCACAGCTAGGAAATCGGTGGTGGGCAATTTACTTCCTATACCCTCAAAGATATTTCACAGAGTCTCCAAAAGGTTATAGATATGTTAATTGTAGTATTATGTGGGATAATGTGAGGTTGTCTACTCTGGTATGGAGAAAAGAAAAACAAAATGTCATTTGAATGAGAACAGACTGGGCAAAAGGATCTGGGTGTCTTCATGCAGGAATCAAAAAAGTTAGCAAACAATTAGGAAGGCAAGTAGAATGTTGGCATTTTCTCAAGTGGATTGTATTATATAAATAGGTGAGTCTTGCCAGAACTATAGAGAACATTGGTGAAAACACACCGTATACAGTTTGTCTCCATTTTTAAGGAGGAATATAATTGTCTTGGAGGAAATTCAGAGAAGATTCACTGGAATGAAGGGATTGTTTTGTGAAGAAAGACTGAACAAGTTGGGCCTATACTCATTGGAACATATATAGTTTGAGGAAGTTTGCCACAGTAAATGCTGAGAGAATATTACTTCTTGTCAGGGTACCTAGAAGCAGGGGCAATTTCAGAATAAATTGTTTCCTGCTTAAAATGGAGATGAAAATAAACTTCTTCTCTCACAGGGTCATCTCTGGAATTCTGTATCTGAGACACCAAATGGAGCTGGATCATGAATATACTTTAAAATGGAGTTGGCACAGATTTTTGATCAATGAGAGTGTCAAGTGTTACTGAGAACATTTTGGAAGTTTAAGCTGAGGCTATGATCAGATATGATTTTTCTGATTTTAGGGCATATTCAAGGAATCAACTGACTTACTCATATGTAATATGTTCTAATGTACGCTATCCACTGGACAAAATTCAGGAATGTGACAGAATACTCCCCACTTGCCTCAGCTTCAACAACCCTTAAGATTCATAGCATCCATAACAAAACCTCCCACTTCATTTACACCCTATTAACTATCTTACGTATTCACTCACTCCTTACAACCCTGTTGCACATTGGCAGCACCATAAACCATTTGCTGTATAAGGTGCACTATAGTATCTCAAAGCTTCTGGTTCAGAAGTACAGATGTTTCCTGCTGTGCCACAAGTCCTCTTGCATAATTAAGTGGTACCCCACCATGCAATAAATTTGAGCCTATGGGTCCTTCACAGTGCACATTACGATATTGAAACTATAAAAGGTATGAAAGGCCTTTGGACATTTCATTAATTGAATTATATGTTCCTCCATAATGCATTATTGTTTGAACCAATATCTTGGATATAATCCTAACGGTGTAGTCCTGGTCCTGTCAGCAAAGCCTGGTATTCAAAAACGACAAAGCAATAAAAAGCGAGAAACACCTTGCTGTTTTTTAGTCAACTACTTAATACAAAAATAATTTCTTCAATAATTTACCTCATATTTTCCTTCATTCTCAGATTTCAATTTTTCTAAATCTAATAGCAGTGACCAAATCTGACCCCGCAGCTGTAGGGGAATTCCTTTGTAAATTCTTCGTATCATCTGAAATAAAAACACATGCCAGCGTTCTCTTGTTAATCATGTATGTCAATTCTGCACTCATAAAACACAAGATATATGTAGTAGCCAATTATGCATATATTTCTATTTGGAAACTTATCTGTCAATGAATGATATATTTTACTGTTATTTTTCTAAAAAGTCATTGTAAATCACTTATTCAACAAAATAATTCATCTTAATCATACACAATGTAAAACTTATTCTTTTAGTACCAAAAGATACAACTGATCTTAGAAGAAAATGTACACTTTAATGGATATATAGTCAAGGTTTTTAATTTGGGTCTTGAGAAGAATCACTGGACTCAAAACACTAACTCTGTTTCTCCTTCCACAGATGTTGCTAGACCTGTTGAGTTTCTCCATAACTTAGTTTTTATTACTCCTCATAACTGAGCCAGAGGGTGAGCTCTGATGGAATGTTCCACCGTCACACCATAGAGTTGAATCCGATCTTGACTCTACTAGTGCGCCTAAATTCTCAGAGCTCTGCAGCCCTGACAACTTTTAGCAAAAGGTGCTGCCACTTGTAACTTGAACCCTGTTCACTAAGCCAAATTCATTGTCCAGAGCTACAAAACCCATTGGTGCCAAATCACATTAGCCCCTCACACTGTGGTGCTGATTTTCATCTTCAGCCATGTGAATTTAGCCATCTTAATGACTTACAATTCAGTGGTGAGCTGCCAGAGGGCTCAGAGCATTAGTAAATAGATTACTGCTTTTGGAAGTGATGACAATGAATTGGGATGGCAGGGGAAGAGGAGACAGATAAATAGCAATGCTTACTGCCCATGCAAGAAATGCCAAACAATTCTGCCAAAGCATATCCTGGTCAACGCTGTAGATTAGTAATTGGTTGTAAATCTTCAAATCCCCAAATAAACAAGCCAGCAAAAAATGATTGACTTCTTTTTCAAAGCAGTTAACTTACATCATAGAAAAATGTAATGTAACGAAGTAAAAGCTTATACATAAATCTTAAATTTCTTTCAGCTGGCAAGCAGGAGGCATGAGATGACATTCAATTTTTTAACTAGGAGACATAATTCTTGTTAAAATCTCAGTTCACTTACCTTCCAAATATATCAAGGTGCTTTAATTAACTCAAAACTGTAGATGTAAAATGACCTAAGTGAATCTCCAAGGCCGATTAAATGAACCTTATCCATTTAATTGAGGGATGAATTTTCCACTGTTAAATCGATATTAGATCACGCAAAGTATCAAAAATAAATTTATAATCCACACATTTGCAAAATAATTGTTCAGGAATAATTGCTCCTGTGTGCTTTTTGCATTCAAGAGATATCAGGAGAAAGGATTGCTGGTTCAGTCACAAATATCTGTTGTTTCCTATAGCAACAGACATATCAACAGTCATTAAAGCTAAATCTACTATGATGTCCCCTGGAAGTCATACTGTAAAGGTAAAATAGGGAAGCACAAATCCCTCAAGAGCAGTATTTCATTCATAGTTGGCATTCACTGTTCTAAACAAACATATATAACCATAATCAGCACTAATACAATCAACTACAACTCTAATTTATCAACTAGCTAAATAAAGGTTAATAATCTAGTTTTTCTGCCATAACTCAAATGTTAAGTAGTAGAAAATTTGACTGATATCCAGTGTATTTCTGGTATTGCCTGTTTTTATTCCATTATTCAGTTTATGTTTTTACCTCCTAAAATTGTTTGAGCCTTTCATAAATTGAACCCCTTGAATCAATGCAATTACATTATTATATGTTCCTATGCACAAAAGATATTGGTTTTTCCAGACAGTTGTCACTGGAAATGAGTTTTACACGTGCTTAAATAATACTATAAATAGGACATAGCATTAATTTATTTCTGGTTGCTATTCAGAAACATGAAAAGAAGCCAACAAGTGAATGATTTGTGATCTTTGTTTTTATTATTTATATGATTCAGACTCACAGAAAGAGAGATTGTCTGGAAAATTAGGTCAAATATAGACACTTGGTTATAAATACCCAGCTGAAGTTCTTTCAAATCAAAACATTTCCAAGGATAACAGCCTCTTTTTCTGCAAGGTTTCTTTACGAGGAATTATATTTCCCAAGTTTATCCATGAAAAGCATTGCTTACTGACTTTTCTTTATTCTTTTAAGCTTTCAATTATGCAACAGTTGTATCGAACCATTGAAATCATGTTAAAGACTATGTTTATTACATTTACAGAGCATAACCACATTTCAAATAAAGTTGTCTAGATCCTTTACCTAAGAGTAGCACACTCACTACCCAGAATAGAACTGGATCACATTCCGGAGGATCCTAGGTTTGATCCCCTGTCAGTGGTAATATGGCCATCAGGGATCTACACTTTGTATGCATGCAAATACAATGAGCTAAGAGTTTTGCACAAAGAAAGTAAAATCACACACAGTAGACTGATTTCCAGTAATGGTAATTTGTAATTATTTGTAATACTATCACAATGAAATGACTAATCAAGACAGATTCAATGAGATTAATATTTTCTGGTTAAAGGGGTTAGCATAAGAACTACTAAAGGCATGTTTTAATTACTATCTACCAGTATAAGATTCTATGCAAACAAAACACCTCCCTCAGATCCTGAACTTAGGGAGATAAAAATGTTTATTTTGAAGATGTTACGAGACAGTGCTTGTCCACAATCTGGAAGCCCCACAATACGAAAATGGTAGTTGGAAAGCTTCTGACATACCCTCAACAAAGTTCCCCGACTAACATAGCAATAACACAAGTAACATATTAATAAGTAAATTAGATGACGAGTAGAAAGATTGTGATGTTAAACAACCTTTAATGCTGATTTGGTGAGCAAACTGCTACTTTGGACTGTGCAGGTCTCGTAAATACCCCTTTCTTAAACACTCCAAGGTGAGTGTATTTATTCCCATGAGAGGAACGCTCCCCTGTAAAAACAGGCAATACCAGAAATACACTGGATATCAGTCAAATTTTCTAAACAGGCAATACCAGAAATACACTGGATATCAGTCAAATTTTCTAATCTAAAGGGTTTCCAGATGAGGTGCTTTTGACTCACTTTTGCCAGTGTACAGTCAGTGGAAGGATTGTGTTCAATGTTATTAAAGAACATTGTGAACACTTTGAAATTTCAATGGACTGGTGCTCGATCTTGACAAACAAACAGAGGAAAGTTAGTTTGCCTATTAGGAGAATGTCTTTTTCAGAAATGAAGGCTACAGTTCCTATCATGCTTGAATGTGGAATAATTTGGAAACAAAGCTGAGAGGGGAAGCAGTGTCGAGAGTGAGAGGTAACATCTCTTATTAGGAGAACTCAGAGCTGGATGTGGGAGAAAAGTGTTCCCTTGGCGGTAGTGTCTCCTAATAAGAGCTGAGGTATGACCGTTTCAACAAGGTGAGCAGAGGTGTCTCACTCCATATAACCTGATTTTCATTCTCAAAAGGGAGGGGATGGCATTGTCAATAACAGTCAAGGTTACCTTCACTCTAAATTTCTATGATTGCAAATTCTTCCAGTCAGAGCAACTATATTAACAACATCTTATAGTTTATTGCCTTCAATGCATGAGGTGAGAGTTTCTACACTAATGCAAGAGAGGGGGCATTACTATCTTCTAATTGACTAGAGAAGAATAGGCATATGAAGGTATGAAATGGAATGATGTTTTATGCAAGGAGTATGGAATATGAAAGTTGGCATGTTTTGCTACAGTTGATGAGCCTTGATCTAAATGAATAGCAGAACAGGAAACAAATTGCTTAATATCCTCCACTTGCACCTAATTCGTATGTTCTCTATTGTTGCTCCACAATTTCTCACCTTTCAATATATCTGCTATGTACCATCACAGCATCTTGATGAACAAAATTCTAAAATAAAAGTAATCAACAAACAACAACAACTTTATCCAATAACAATTCTAATAATGCATTCAAACCTATCCACGCTGGTGCATTCCCTTTATGCCTGTCTAATCAAAGTTTTATCTGATCCTAGTGCTGATATGCAGTACAATTCAGGTAGCTGCAGCATGGAAGACAGAAGGCATGGATGATGGTGGTAACAAATAACATTGTAGGCTGACCATGAACAGCTCTGGGTGAAGGTGTGGCTTCAGCCAGCATCCTTTACATAGGCAACAATAATTTAAACAGTTTGCAGAGAGGTAACAACAAGGACTTAATGATGAGGCAGCCATAGGACCATGACCACGGTCTTGGGAAAAGATAAGAGGGTTATGTTCCATGAAGCCACTAATGCTTATCTGGACTTTACCTCAGCAATCTTATTATTCTTTTGGAGAACAGATTGTAGACTGTAGTGAGAACCTGCATTTCCGTTAGAGCACTAGTATCCACCAACAATCCTTTAACTGCAAGACATATCCATGAATGGTTTCTGCTTCCAGAAGCTGCTGCTGTGCATGGATCTCGCCGGTCTGTGCAACTGAAAGGAAGATTGCAGGTATTGTTGGTATCCACATGACCTCTGCTTCAGGGTCCAGGCAGTACTCAAACAGTGTCAGCTTCCAGTTGCAATGAAGACCAAGATACTGACCACTGAATACTGCATTACAGGTGTGTCTACAAGTCATTTCATGAAGTTGGTCACCACTTCTAATTGCAAAGGATGGGCTCCAAATGCTGCATGAAATTCATGTCAAATTACAGCCACACCCCCTTATACTGTTTGATGTGCCAAAAGGCTTTGTGGCAAACTTGCTGTAGTTCTGGCATCTTATTATGCGTGCACATCAATGTTGTCCTACATGACACCTCTTTAATGTCCTCCTACGAGGTCTCTGCAGTAGTCGTTCTGGGGATCTGAGTGCCAATGGCTCGGCAAACATTCATTGCCCACTGCTAACAACTCTCAAGAAGGTGGTGGTAAGCTGCCTTTTTGAACTACCGAAGTCCTTGAGGTGTAGGGACAGACTCAATACTGATAGAGAGTTCCAAAATGTTGGCCCAGTGAAGGAACAGTGATATACCCCAAGTCAGGACAAGGTGAGACTTGGCGGGGAAATATGCAGATGGTAGTGCTCCTATGCATTTGTTGACCTTGTCCTTCTTGGTGGTAGAGGTCCTAGGTAAGACTTGGTGAGTTCTTCTAGGGCAGCTGTGGCATGGTGGCACAGTGGTTAGCACTGCTGCCTCACAGCGCCAGAGACCCGGGTTCACTTCCCGCCTCAGACGACTGACTGTGGAGTTTGCACATTCTCCCCGTGTCTGCGTGGGTTTCCTCTGGGTGCTCCGGTTTCCTCCCACAGTCCAAAAATGTGCAGGTCAGGTAAATTGGCCATGCTAAATTGCCCGTAGTGTAGGGGAATGGGTCTGGGTTGGTGTGCTTCGGCGGGTTGGTGTGGACTTGTTGGGCCAAAGGGCCTGTTTCCACACTAAGTAATCTTAAAAAAAGAACTTGAAGATGCTGCACGTTGCTAACATTGTATGCTGATGGTACAGAGAGTGAATTTTGAAAGTGGTTGATGAGTTGCCAATTAGCAGGCAACTTTGCCCTAGGTGTAGTTCAGCTTATCAAATATTGTTAGGGCTGCACCTAACCAGGCAAGTGGGTGGCATTCCAGCAGACTCTCGAGTTGTACCTTATAATGGTGACTGACACTCAGGAGATAGAAGGAGAGTTACTTGCCACAGAATTCACAGGCCTCTGACCTGCTCTTTTTACAACAGTGTTTATATAGCTGTCCAGTTTAGCTATGGTCAATGATAACCTTCAGGATGTTGATAATGGGGGAACTAATAGATGCAATGTCACTGAACATTACAAGATGGTTAAATTATCTCTTGTTTTCATATGTCATTGCCTAGATTTGTTAGCCGCAAATGTTATGTGATACTTACCAGCTAAACCTGGATGTTGTCTAGGTTTTGCTGCATATTGGAAAGGTCTATTCAGTATCTCAGGAGTGGCAAGTGGTGTTGAATATTGTGCAGTAATCAATGAATATCCTTACTTTTGGCCATATGAAAAAGAGGAGGTCATTAATGATGCAGTTGAAGGTGATTGGGCCTCAGACACTACCCTGAGAAAGTCCTGGCGTGACGTCCTGGAGCTGAGATGATTGACCATCAACAACCGTAGTCTTCTTGTCCCAGGTATGACTCCAACCAGTGGAAAGACCTCCAGAGGGGGCAGGATTGGAAAGAGGAAAATGAAGTGGGATAAAGTAAGTGTCCATGATCACACATTTGCAGTTTGTACTCATGGCATGAAGAGGGTGAGATAGAATTTCAAAAGGGCAGGTGATGCCAGATTCAATGACCTCAGTAACAGAAGGCCCAACAATGTGGAAAACTGTTCAGAGGATTCAGTTGATCTAAATATGTATGTTCTTAACAAATCTCTGCTGCTCCCTGCAGTCATAGTCCACTTTGACCTTCACTATCAGGAAGAATACTAGTAGTTAGCAAAATGTTTGAGTGATAGTTCGAGGTACGTGGAAGTTGCAAAAGATGGGCAGCATTGCTATTTATGTGAGGATGAAGTAGAATGTCTGAATATTAGTCATCAGTCTTGGCAACTGACGAGTTAGTGATGGTGTCTGTTGCATTGATTGGTAGAGATGTAGGTGAGGAATGTCATGTTAAGATGACACTGACTTTAATTATTGAGATCAAGTTATTGTAATTTTTATGGTACTGCTTCCAGATTCTTAGGGCCATTCTCCAGGGATTGGTTGCCTTGGTTGACTGTACTCTTTCTTTTCTCAAAGCATGCCTCAATGGACCTTTTGGGCTTCTTCAGTAATCAGGTATCAATTACCCTTTACAACTTCATCACTAATGACACCAGGATTGCATCAGAAGATGTATGATCTCCTCTATTGCTCATGCTTTTCCTGCAGCAGACAATCTGCAGCAAGTTCTCCAGCATAAGTGCAGATGCCCTTTAAGATGATGGTCTGTCCTTAAGAGGCACATGGAATCCATGCATTGTGCTAAGCCTCCTGTTGAACAGTCAGTCAGCAGCACTTTCTTCCCAGTGTTGCATGCTAAAACCATTTAGATTATGGCACAGGGCAAAGTTGCCTAATTCTCACTATGACTATGTGCAGGATAATTGCTTATCCCAAACCCCATTTTAACAAATGGCCTTGTCCAATGTTACGTTTTAACTACAACTAAAGCCAGATAAATATAACTTCCAAAGAACAACCACCAACGCCTAAAATCAGTTTAGAATCTGGTTTATAAAAACAAATGTAACAGCCTTAAACAGTGGGAAACTAAAGATTGTGTTACTTTAAATGAATGAAATACTTTCAGCTGGTATCCATTAAGATTTCAAATGCTCCACTTCCAGCAATCCCATTAACAGACTACAAAGATTTTATGAAATTAATTCATAACTTGTTCCACTTAGTCCATGGCAAAGAATTAGTGCCATATCACAGTGTACAAGTCAATTTAGCATACAGGATGACCCCATTTATTTACCAGCAAAATGCACACTTACACATTTACTCCATATAAACATTGACCTCTCATTTTTCAGCCATTTGGTTCATGTTTTGGGATCTATTTGAATTAGGAGTTGGCCTCAAGTGTTTTCAGCTCAGAGATAAATGTCTATGATTAAACTTGCCTTATCAGTCAGCATACATGATCATGCAAGCGATAAGGCTGTGTTGTGAAGAAGATACAGGATAATTTATGACATGGACACACAGGTAGACATGCAGATGTGACCGATAAGCACAGATTATTCCTCTTGAATCAACTGGCAGTTCACATTTTGTACCATATTTAAGTTGACCCTGTTTATGGAAGGATTTTTCAAAGGTTAACTTATACTTTGTGATCTACGGCAGTCATACTAAGATTGCTTCTACAGGATTCTAGCAACTAATGGATGTTTTAATAGTCAGATAGTTAATTTTGGATTAAAAAAGCATAGAAACAAATCAATGGTCACACATGAGAGAATTAGCTGTGCTTAAATTAGTCTTTGTATCAATGTGACACATAAATCAGTGTTATAATCTTCAAATCAAAGCTATTTTCACACCACAACCCAACATTCAATGCCATGGGTCTATTTTCAGATCAAATTCTTTCCATTTCTTTCGCCTGATCACTTTGTCATTCAGACTGTTGATTTTGTATCCTAGCCCATTGAAGTGGTGTGGAACACAAGAGAGTTGACAATGTGATGGGTGCTTCCAGAAGAGTTTATGGCAATTTCCTGCCACTGTGGTATATGGCCACTGCCAGAACCCTTACTGGAACCACTTAAGGCCTAATTAAAGGCCATTTTCCACCTCAAAGAACATTTGCAAAGGCTTGCCACTACCCAAGGCAAATGACATGTAGACCTTTGAGGCCTCCCAATAGATATTTTGGGGATGTGAGGGGGCCCTCCTTCATAGTGTTCCATGGATCCACAATGACACTGCTGCATCCAGGTACTACTGATGTGCCAAAGCACCCCACTTCCTCTCCTAAACCTCAATTTCTGAGGCCTGCCCATCTCCTCACAACCTGCTCTTCATGGATGCTGCTCCACGGTATTGCAGTCTCAGTTTTGGAATTGCTGAGCTGTTAGTCGACTGATTGGACAGTGGACTTCCAGATCATTGGAAAAAATCAGCTCAGATTCTTTAACATTCTTCTTACCTTCATTGTTTGCATTTTTAATGTCTCCCAGGTTGAACATTCACAAATTGTAAGCTTTTTTGCCATTCATATATACATAGCACATCATTGTATCATGGATATATAAAAGGGAAATCATGCTTGACTTTCAAGGATGTACCTGGTACATTTGATAAGGTGGAGCCGTGGATGTGGGTTACGTGGACTTCTTTTTAAAAATAAGGAATATCCATCTTTTCTCCCCACTGTAATTGTGTGTAACTAACCACCCACTTTCATGTACTGTCAAATACCATCCAAAAAAAAATAGAATTGCAGGTAATGACCTTCAATTTCTAACAATTTAGTCAAACATAATACTCAAAACAGAGTACTTTAAAATCAAATGATAATACCTATTTCAACATGGAGCCAAACTTCTTTTTTACCAAATGCATAAAAGAAAAACACATTTTTAATCTTGGGTATAGATAGTAAACCAAATAAATTTCTTCTGAGTCACTTTCAAATATATATATTGAGTAGATTCTTATTAGGGTCTGAGCAACATTGTCTGTGATAAGATATGTAGCAGAAGCAGACAAGTAGTATGATGAGGCCAATCTTGACATCAAAATCACATTGCCCTATCTATGCACGTTTTACAACTGGCATGGCAATGAGTTTTCAATTGACAGAGATTAACATTTGTAAGTTCCTTGTTATAGAGAAACATAAAACATAGCTGAAGTCCAAGCACTGATCCCTGAAGTATCCTTCTATTCACTGCCTGCCTCTCAGAAAAAGAAGAATTCCTGCTCATTGATTCCTGTCTGCTAACCAGTTTTCTATCCAGGTCAGTATACTACACTAATCCCATGCACTTTAATTCTACATACTTAATCCCTTATGTGGGACTTTATCGAAAGTCCATGTAAACCATATTCATTGGCTCCCCTTTATCAAATGTACCAGTTACTATTTGGAAGTCCAGGAGATTTGTCAAGCATGATTTCCCTTTTGTATATCCATGCTATCCAATCCTCTCACTGTTTTCCAAGTTATCTACTATTAAATTTTTTATAATGGACTCTAACAGTTCCCCACTACTGACGTCTATCAGTCCCTGTTTCTCTCCACCTCCTTTTTTAAACAGTTGTGTTCGATTAGCTACTCTCAATTCCATAGGTTTCAAGATCTATAGAATCTTGAGAGATGGCCACCAATGAATCCACTACTTCTAGAGCTAATCAAGAACCTTGGTCTGTAGATTATCAGGCCCTAGGGATTTATTGACCTTTAATCCCATTGATTTCCCCAACAATATTTCTCTACTAATACTGATTTCCTTCAGTTCCTCCCTCATACTAGACTCTGTGATCCCCAACATTTTTGGCATGTTATTTTTGTCCTCCTTTGTGAAGACAAAACCAAAGCATATATTTATTTGGTCTGCTATTTCTTCGATCCCCATTATAACTTACTGTAAGCGACCTATCTTTGCCTTCTCAAGTCTAAATTTTCTTCACATACCTATCAGTTTGTATGCTCCCAGCTCACCTCATTAATATTCAGAATACAGTTTTACCAAACAAACTAGCCGTCAGGAAAACACAACATGGAAACCATGGAAGTATTTGGCAGTTACATCTCTCCACTCAACTGAATGATTTCCAGCTTGCCCAAGGCCAAACTGCAGAGCAGGACATGATCAAGGAGAAACAGTTGCATGCACATGTCTCTCATGGACACTTGCAGCTGAATTTCATAATGCTGTCATCTCTCCAATTGTTTGGCAATGCACGCACAAACATGTCTAGCAAGGCACACTAGCAATCAGCAGTGTATAACTGCATCAGATACAGTTACCGCACAGGTACCTGTCCACATGGTTGTCTGCAAGGGCTGCTCCCTTGTGCTCTCAGCATGCATTCATCTGGTGCCTAGCTGCATGCATGCTTCACACATGCCTTGCATTGTCCTACTATGTCTTGCAGGGCACAGTCACACAACCAGTCAGGTGGTCATGCTGTTTATCAATCCTTCGTCAAGGTGTATGCATCATGTATTACATCAGTGTCAGTCTATACTTGTGGCAGCAGCATTTGCACCACACAGTCTCTGCAGCAAGCAGTGGAACATGACTGAAAATGTTAGGGGAGACGACCACAGTGAAGTCATCCATGAAGGCATCCGTCAGTCAAGGGGACCTAGCATAGTTAATCAAGGGCAGCCTCCCATACAAATGCTAGCCTTCAGACATGTTCAGGGGTCCTGTTAGAATGGGGGTCTTTGTCTCCATATAGATCAGATGTCTGCTGCAGCAGGGATATGTGTGGCCACCAGTCAGGTGTCTGGGCCAGGACTGGCAGGTCAGGTCAATCAAGGGGGTGGGCCAAGATTATCTCAATTCTTAGAAATTAAAGAATAATGGATAGGTAGGCAAATGTAGCTGCATGTATATAGCTTTGGTAATAATCTGGAGGAGTGTGAAGGCTGTGAGGTTCACAGAATGTGCACCTGGGAAGGGGAATGTGATGTTGACGGTCTCAGCAGTAGCATATTAACACTGAGGAAGACAGCAGCAAAAGCCTGCCTGCAGTTGTTTCAATGATGAAGCACCTAAATGCATAATATTCAGAAATAGACACGAACATATCACAATGAGTGACGTAAGTGAGCTGTAGTGAGAGGATAGGGGCTGTAAATGCAAGCGGTAAGTATTCACATGTTGGCAAAACTAACAGGCAGGATATCCAGTCCCTGTCCGTTGACCCTTTGAGTGTTGTCCCTCCCTAGCACTGTCATTGCTGAGGAACTGCCTGATATTCACTCTCCTGTGCATACAGCACGCTGAACGGTAAGCAATGTTGAAAGTAGAGGAGGGCATAAGTTGTCAGAGAGAGCTAATGCCATGTATGTGCTTTGCTACTACTGCTCCCACACGATGTAACTGGCACTCGTTGTAGACTCCTAACTACTGCGCTTCAATATTGTCAAAGGAGTGATGTTGCAGGATGTAAAATTAATTCCAGGCTCTAGACAAGGATACAGACTACATGAATGGTGGAAAACAAATGCTTATTTACAAACTATTAAAATTTCTTTCATATGTGGCCTAAACATGCCCTCAGAACAATTTACATCTCCTCTGCATTCCACTGCTCCAGACTGAGTTTCCCTATTCCCAAATGGGGTGAAGCGAGACTGTCCTGCAGTGGAGTCAGTTAGCCCAGATGTTTAGTCAGCTGACACCATGAGTGTTTGAGTCTGGATGGACAGACATGCTGAGGGTCTTCTTGACAGATGTAATGTCATGTCACTTGTATCAGTTTGAACTTTCAAGGTCAGAGAGTGGCAGGCAACATGGAAGTGAAGAGCTTCCTAAATGGAAAATACTGAGGATCACATGTGTGAAGGTTGTTCACTCTACCTCCACCAATTGTATATTCTCTTGATATTCCTGCCTATAAATCAAGTGTTGGTGTGCCCTCCCTCACCGCACCTGATGAAGGACTGTCGCTCCAAGAGCTTGTGATTTCACATAAACCTGTTGGACTATAACCTGGTGTCATGTGATTTTTGTCTTTATCCACACCAGACCCAGGTTCAATTCCTGCCTCAGGCGACTGACTGTGTGGAGTTTGCACGTTTTCCCCGTGTCTGCGTGGGTTTCCTCCGGGTGCTCCGGTTTCCTCCCACAGTCCAAAGATGTGCAAGTCAGGTGAATTGGCTATGCTAAATTGCCCGTAGTGTTAGGTAAGGGGTAAATGTAGGGGTATGGGTGGGTTGTGCTTCGGCGGGTCGGTGTGGACTTGTTGGGCTGAAGGGCCTGTTTCCACACTGTAATCTAATCTAATTTTTAAAAAAAGTCCAACACTGGCACCTCCACATCATCATTCCTCTGACTCGGTACCTCCTGGCAACATTTTAATCTCCTTACAAGGTTGGAGTATCAGGACTGGGGTTAAAGATTCCTTTCCCACTCTTGCCCTGCCTTCAGGCAGGAGGACTAATGGGGTGATAGGATGCAGGCGTCCATGACTCTCCAGCATCCCATGTCTCTCTCGGTTAGCTACCAACCTGTCTGTGGAGGCAGATTAATGGTCACTGGACTGGTTGTATAGTTGCAGCTTTTCAGCAATGAGGATCATGACACTGCCGCTCCTTCCTTTGCATTTCAATGGAGTCCCCGACTGCTGAGACCACAGGGTCGTCTTCTGCTCAGGGGCTGAGCAGGTGCCTGGTCTCTGGCAATTCTCCAAGTGCCAGTGGCTTGGGGCATTTCTCCCTCACTCATTTATGAAACAGTTTTAGCAGGTGCTCAGCAGCCTGTGATCCTCGCTCATATCATCTGCAAAGCCCAGTGACATACTGCTTTCAGAGCTGGTGGAGATCCAGGAGGGAGCCTTGTCAATGCTTCCTCTGAACCTTGGACACTGTCCTCCACAGAGGTTAAGAACGTGTCCTCTTGTGGAGATGGGTAGCTCTCTACCAATGTAGCTGGAATGCTGGTTGCACATAAGGCAAAGAGAAAAGATGTGTCTTGGCCACGGATTACAAGTGGCACTCGACACATGACACTGAGTACCTAGTTAATGTCAGTATTTTGATGCAACAAGTGACACTTATTTAATTGTCAGGACATAGATTTCTCTGCGTCCCTGTGGGAGGGGTCTCAGTTCCCTCTTATGAGGGCAAGGTTTTTAACTTTATACTGGGTGAAGACATGAATATTGGAACTTTTGGCATTGCTCTGCTGCTATGGATTGTCTTCTACTGCAGTGATATAAAGTGGGTGAACGAGTAAGATAGAAGTGGATGACACAGCTATTTGTGTTGATTCATGTTGGGGAACTGTTTAGATGTTTCAAGGGAGGGATGACACAGTGCTATGGAGATGCAGGGTTAGTGGAGCAGAAGGATGGGGGACAGCAAAAAGAGCGAATGACAGGTGTTGCAATGCAACAGAGGGGGATGTTAAGGTATAAGCCTTGGAAGGAGGTGGGTGGAATGGCAGAGATGGAGTATGAGGTAGCAGAGAGCAGAGTATGGAACTTACCCTGACAGAACAGAGGTGGTATTTCATCTTGTGCATTGTAGCCTCGTCCTCACCAATTTTAGCACTGAAGGTGGTGATCTCCAACCATAACATGGTGTTGTGGCCTCTTCTGCTAGTCCTTTGGGATGAGGACAGCCCTCTTCTGCACCATCCCATAAACCAGAGTATCCAAGTATTTGCAGAGAATTGTGGTGCAAACTTAACTTTATCAGCCATTTCTCCGCAGTTCCCAGCAACTGATACCAGTGCTCCGTCAGGTGTGCAATAGCTTTGACAAATGATATGGATGTGAGGGATACTTGTCTCAGGGTGGATATCTAGAGAGTGGCAAGTTGTATGAAGGGGGTCGATACTCACCATTGGGGTGCCAAAGACAATTAATGTGGCGAGTTGGCAAGATATGATGAGATAACTTGTTCAGCCTTATGCAAGAATCACCCCATCAAACTTGATGAGATTTGAGCTTAGACAAAAAAAATTGTAAGATGCAGCCAATATATTTTTTTAAAGTTGATAACATGGCCTTACTGTCTGTAATTAATCTGACTTGGTGTGCATTTTTATCACACATTCAAACTGCAATTTGCACCCAGCTACCAAAATGGTGTTGACTCTAATACAGCTCAATGAAAATCAGAATTTGTACTTTGGTATCCACTGATGTCCTATTTCCACTTAAAGGAAGTAAAAAGTTTTAGGGCTCACAGGCTGTTTCATTCATTATGCACCATATTTATATGTGAAGAATTAATATATTAAGAGATGCAATCATGGAAGCAGACTCATTAGCAACATTCTGAGGGGTCTTAGTAGTCTGGCTGTCATTTCTGAAACTTCTTTGATGTATGGTAAGGTGGTTAGGGTTTCTGGCTGTGTTTGGTCTGCTTGTCATGGTTTGTTCTTGAGGAATCTGCGGACTGTATTTTTTGAGTATCCGTTCTTCTTGAATACGTTGTATAGGTGGTTCTCTTCTGTTTTCCGAAGTTCGTCTGTGCTGCAGTGTGATTTGGCTCATTGGAGTAGTGTTCTGATACAGCTTTGTTTGTGTGTGTTGGGATGGTTGCTGGTATAGTTAAGTATTTGGTCAATGTTTGTCGGTTTTCTGTATACGCAGGTTTGTAGTTCTCCGTTGTCCATTCTTTCAACTGTGACGTCCAGGAATGAGTTTGTTTTCGGTTTCTTCCTCCTTGGTGAACTTTATGCCTGTGAGGGTGTTGTTGATGGTGTTAAATGTCTCTTCTATCTTGTTTTGTTTTGTGATGACAAAGGTGTCATCTAAGTAGCGGACCCAGATTTTTGGTTTGATGGTTGGTAGGGCTGTTTGTTCTAGTCTTTGCATTCAGGAACTGTCAAGAGATGCTTCATCATTTTGCAGATTTATTGCAAAATGGAAAATGCCAAGTCTTGCACGAAAAAGGGCAGAACTGTACACTTCTAGTGAACTCACGTCCATATGGTGGGATTATCACAACATCAGCTAGATTGCTCCTAATAGTATTCAAAAATAAAATTTATGTCACACAGGGCCAGGCAATGACCATCTCCATTAAGAGACAATTTAACCACCCCTCTTGATACTCAACGACGTTACTATCACTGAATTCTCCTCTAACAACATCCAGAGAGTATCACTGACCAGAAACTGAACTGGACTTGCCATATAAATACAGTGGCTACGACAGCAATTCAGAGGCTAGGAACGCTGCAGTCGGTAATTCACCTCCTGACTCCCCAAAGTTGTCCACCAACTACAAAACACAAGTCAGAGGTGTGATGCCATACTCCCCACTTGCCTGGAATGAGTTCAACTCCAATAAACCTCAACAAGCTTCACACCTTCCAGGACAAACCAGTTCACTTGACTGGCACCACATCCACACTCACTCACGTCCTTACTACTGATGTTCAATAGCAGCAGTGCATACTATCTACAAGATGCAATACAGAAATTCACCAAGGTTCCTTGGACAGCATCTTCCAAACCCACAATTATTTCCATCTAGAAGTACTTGGGCAGCAGATACTTGAGAATACCATCATTTGCAAGTTCCCCTTCAACCCACTCCTATCCTGACTTGGAAATATTTCACCATTCCTTCAGTTTTTCATTGGATCAAAATCCTGGAATTCCCTCTCTAATGGTATTGTGAGTCTACCAACAGCATGTGCTCTCCAGTTCAAGAAGCCACTTACCAACACTTTCTCAAGGGCAAGTAGGAATGGGCAATAAACACTCAGCCAGCAACCCCCATGCCCCAAAAATGAATTTTAAAAAGCTTAATTTTAAGCTTTGCAGACTCAATGAAATACAGGAGAGTTCATAACCTTTCTTAAATCAGAAATTTCCTTTCGGAGAAATATTAAATTCTCCTTTGAAGGACTTGGTTCACTCTTAAATCATAACTTTTTTGATGATTCATCCCAAAGGCTCTGAAGCAAAAATACTTACTTGTATTTGACCTAATTCTTTGTTCATAGATTTTATGATATAATTTCTACTCGTCTTCCATTTCCAATTCAAAAACATGTCTAGTCAGACGGCATCATTCATCATTTTAAAAATCATAACCCTGCAATTTTTATAAATAGATACAGTTATTCTTACAGCAATGTACAGGGGAACCGCGATTATCTGAATGTGACGGGCGTGCACTATTTCATTCCGATAAATCGATTAAAGGCCTTTCCTCTGGCGCTCGGAGTTTTTAAAGTCTGTTCTTTGTTCAGGAGACTGCAGCAGCACAGAGCGCAAACCTTCCCCACCCCCCCCAATACCATCCCAACCCCATCCAACGCCGCCCCGTCCCCACCCCGATGTCCTCCCCCCATCCCCCAGACATCATCCCGCAGGCCCCACCCCCAAAACCACCCCCCGGACCTCAACACCGCGACCCCATCTCCGTCCAACTCTACTTCCGTCCCCCCATCCCAGTCCAGCACTGCCCCCGCCTCCACCTCCCCATCCAGCATTGCCTACACCCCCATCTAAATCTGCTCCCCCATCCTTGTCCAGCACTGCCCCTGCATCCCATCCCTGTCCAACTCTGCCCCAGTCTCCCCCATCCCCGTCCAACACTGCCCCTGCCCATCCCGTCTAACTCTGTCCCCAACACCCATTTCCGTACAACTCTGCCCTGCCCCCTCTCCAGGGCAGCCGGACTGGACACCAAAAGTAAGACTGCTGCTGATGCCGCCTTTGTGGGGTAATTCTCCAAACAGCGCGCGTGCACACACACTTTTTACTGCAACTTTTTGACAGGTTCCACCTCTGCCCTGTTAGTCAGATTATCTTGGGAGGGGGTAGGGCGGTGGGTTTAGGGTACACTCCTCTGTACAACATCAGGGAAAGTGTGGGGACAAAGTGCGGGAAGTCAGTCATTTGAAGACGGATCCTGTATAATCACTGTAAAGAAAAGACGCGATCACTGTTAGAAACACATCTTTGATGTAGTATTTCTATTGGAACCTAGAGATCATCTTCGGATAATCCAATTTTTGGACAATTGGTATTTGGATAATTGAGGTTCCCCTGTACCCTTAAATTTGGTACCTTCCTCGTCATTATAGTCTGCCCCTTCTGCATAGGTTAAATCACTGTGTCTGGGGGCCAAAGGTGAACTGAAAAATACAACCTAAATACTACACAGATACCTCACTCTGCTTGTGAGCTTTTTATCAAGTGATCAACTATTATCCCTGGTCTCTTTCTTGTTTTGTTTCTACACAGCATAAACATGCCTCAGGTTTTCCAGCTCCTATATCATCATGTGAAAATCTTTGAAGCAAATAATCTGGAATCCAAAAAGTTGATTTCTCAGTTATGCTAGAGCTGCACCAAATTATAAACAACTCATTTAATTTATACCAGTATAAGTCAGTTCTAGAGTGAATTATGAAAATTATTCTTGGAACTGACTTTTGTTTCAAAAATGAAGCATAACTCAAACATATAAAATTAGATTTATTGAGATTGAATTCTAAGTAATAAATGTTACCTTGTCACTGTTTCTGTACTTATCCCATTTTTTAACCATTTTGACCCATTTCGGTATTCTTTCAATCTCCAAATGTTTAAGCTGTAAAACAGAAATAAAACTGTCATACATTAAAAAGCAGGTGCTTCTTTCAATAATTATTCAGCTTCTAGTACAGTGGTTTTGCAGTTTCAGGTACTTCTAATAGACAAATATGTCAAATATAATTATTTAAAATTTATTTTCTAGACAAGATAATTATTATGAGGAAAGGCATTCAGCATTTTCTTACTTTACTCACCCAGGAAAATGCTATGTCTCTCTCCCCCACTTCAAATGTTCCTTAAAACATCTCTGGAGCTTATTCCCTCATTACTTGAACTGGAAGTCTATGCTACATCTTATCAGTTGTTCTGCAAATTTATATTTTATTCTTCTGGATGTATGTCCACACATTCTACTCTTTATAAGGTACATTTAAAGTTACCTTTTCCGTTTCCTTAAGTATCTAATGTACCCTTCCTCAGAATTCCTCTCAAATGTTTCCTTTGGTTGAAAAATGCAAGTGTGTTCAATCTTTTATTTTAAGCCAGAATTTACACATAAGACATCAGCTCTACGACTTTTCTTTGCAAACCGCACTATTTGAACATCTCCTTGTGTCTCAGCATTCAGAAGTTGAAACATTACTCAAGGTGCAATAATAATACAGTCTATACTACCAGATGACTACATCAATATGCTAATTGATAGCCTCCTATGTTCCTATATTCTAATGTTTTGACAGTACACTTTGACATTTAATTGGCTTTGTTCTGATGTATGTTGATTGGACATGTTGTGATGACTTTGCTAAGATTCCTTGATCTTTCAAAATTAGCTATTTCAGCATCATATGTGTTGTGAAGAGCCTGTTACCTTGGTGCTAATTCAAAATATAGGGTTAATTCCATCATGTTTTGAAATTTTAGTGCTGTGAAGGAGTGACATTATAATGAAAATCATGGCAAGAGAACGATGATCAGTGAATGAATAAATCGTTTTACTCCTAAACAACAGAGATTAATTGAAAATGTGCCCAGTGCAAATAAGCCAAGAACAGGTCTCTCAAGTTTGTAAAATAAATTTTTGGAAATGAAATTTTCTTCATGAATTGGATAACTTATTTATAATTTATTAAAAATTCTAATACTTCAACAAAATGAGAGTTAATTGTAAAGCTTTACAAAGAAGTTGTAGTCAGTGATCAGAAAATTAATGTGTTAAGCTTCCCAATATTTTTCTGTTTTAATTGGAGTTGGATAATCATTATAGATTTAATGAAAGCAATTATTTTAAATTATGGTAGAATTCTCAACTTTCTACCTCAATATATGTATGAGGATATAATAGGGTTCAACATACTGCGATTTTTTGAGAAAAGGTTCTCATGGCTCTCAAAAACAATCCCTATTTGGTTCAGCGAAAGCATACCTATTTCAACATTTACACATTTCACAATTAAGGTAAATATGAATTATTTCAACTTGTTCAGTTGAGTGAGAATGGAACAGTAGTAGTTTTAAAATCTGAGCTCAACACCAGACAGCCTGTTTTCAGTCTCATCTTTTTAGCTTCAGTTTTGCTCAGGGATATCGCTGCAATAATGGCAATCAGGTTACTTGTGTAATCACTGTAAATGACCTATTTAAGGTACAAATGCTGTACGTTGAATACCGGTAGTTGGCATAATCAGCCCTTTTTTGAAAATCAACATTTAAATGGATTCTTACAATTGGCCACTAAACTTGGATGGAATATCTGCAGAACCCCAAATAAATTACATAAACAATACACGGTATGCAGAATTTTCAGGAATCTTCTGCTGAAGTTATGGCAGTCAACTGGGAGAACCTCATGCCTATATTTGTGAGTGTGTTTTTACAAAGAAAACAAATTCTTTACTTTACCAAATGCAGCTTTTACACAGAAATAGCTTGGACATTTTCCCATCCCAAATTTTATGTTTGAGTCTTTGTGTACAGGAAATCAGCTTCTTTTATCTTCCAAGCCACATGGTGGCACAGGCACGTTGGCCCATTTTAAATATTTTATGGTTCCTTTGCTTGAAAATCTTCACTTGCAATTTCAGGGATTGCTGAGAGAAGTGACTGCTCTCAGGAGAGTATTTGACACTTCTGTTGATTATCATTGACCTTAACACATTGGAGCACGAATACTAGACTAAGTAAATTGAACCAACACTATTTCCCAAGATAGTCACAGTGAGTTTGATCACCCATGGCTATCACATGATCAAGGTATATTGCAGTCTTAATTCTTGCACCCAACATCCATGTTATATCAGACTTACACTACACTAACTAGAATCATCATGCTTCTTTGTTCCACACCACCTTCTTATACATCAGCTGGTCCTTCATCCGTCTAGTAGAAACTTTAATGTCTTACACAGACTGCTATTGAGCTTCTAATGTAACTAACAAATCTATTCCAGTTCTCTGAGAGTCTTGCTCTGGAACCAACTGTTAGGTGGATGTATAGGAGGGGTTCAAGTTCAGTCAACCTTTAATTTTCCCTCCCTTGACTGGAGCAAGTTGCTTTATTTTTAAATGGCAGAGCAGGGTTTGACATTCCAGTGTATGAAAAAAATTGAAGCATCAACATTGAAGTTGGATGTTACGAAAATGCGTAACTTGGTGAGGTAAGCAAGTTTGGACAGCAAAAATCACCACTACAAGCAAACTTAAATCTATTGTCGATGTTACTAAAATGCATAGCTTGGTGAGGTAAGCAGCTTTGCACATCAAATCCCCCAATTCTAACATCCATACTACTCCAAGACTGAGTCATCTAAAACTACACTGAAATGCAGTTTTTCAGTTTCCATTTGCAAAAAGCTGTGATTTCATTTTATGTGTAACACTAAGAGCAGTTTTACCTATCCACTATCACGTATGGACTAATGTGGAATTGTTCAACAATAAACTAGTATTTGTTATAATGCCATTACATATCTTACCTTTTCCTCCAACAGTGTTGGCATAGGCAGCTCATGTTCACTGAAAGTACATTATAACATTGGTATTAATTTGGGAAGGACATACCTTAATAACAAATAGCATAATAAATGCATCTGACATATCGCAACAAAAATGCAAAATACTTATCGAAACATTCAAACTTATTGAACTTACTGCAGAAAGCCAAATCTGTCCACAACTTTGTATAAATTGAAATCTTCCCATGGATCAATTGAGGTCCCATCTTGCCTGCCCTGTTTTAATATACAAAAGTCTTTAATTCAATTTAAGACACTGAACAACATACTTTTTACTTTCAAAGAATTTATTATTATCAGGAGTGTATCATGAAGTGAGTTAGCACTAGCTTAAATCCAGACCAGAATGACAGAATGATAATTCTGGTAGCTTGAAGTAGGCAAGCATCAACAGCACCAGAACTGTGCTAGCACCAATTAGCAATTTCACTCACGGACACTCAAGATCTACATCATAGCAAACAAAAAGATAGTCACATTGATGTGATAGGGAACTGATGTGTATTGCTCAGGTTCAAGCATTCAAATTGTAAATAAGAAACATTGCATATGTTCATTAATGCCCTGAACTCCTATTGAGTACAACTGTATAAAATCACAATTTTACTTTATATATTAATTTTATATTAACTTTCCAGTTGAACAGTTTATGTTCAAGTTCCACAATTATACTTTAATTCATAAAAATAATATGCTGCAGCATATAAAGATAATGCAAAACAAAGTAGAGGTGAGGATGTTAATTGTAGCAGCCAATTCACAAAAGAGCCTTTGATTTGTAAGAGTGGGAATACAGTGGGATTTGGATGACGCAAAACAGGGGTTCAGCCACAGCCAGGATCCACCTGTCTTTGGGGGGCAGCGTATGACAGAGGCTGATGTGGAAAAGTGGGCAGATACAGGCATAAGTCGATGGGTTAGGTGGGACCTAAGCATCTGCTACACATAAAACACGCTTTTGTTTGAGTTCACTGGGCCACGGGCAGCAAGGTTTCTGTGCCATGATGTTGCCAGTGATGGCATGGTCACAAGGGATGTTGGTCTCTCAGTGAATTCAACTGAGTCAAGGAGGTTTTCTGGGAACAATGCATGGTGAGATGAAGCCAGAAATGGACACGAGGAATGCTAAAAGAGCAGAATTGGTAATTAATGAAGTGAGGAGAAAGTGAGGACTGCAGATGCTGGAGATCAGAGCTGAAAATGTGTTGCTGGAAAAGCGCAGCAGGTCAGGCAGCATCAAGGGAACAGGAGAATCGACGTTTCGGGCATAAGCCCTTCTTTGGGCTTATGCCCGAAACGTTGATTCTCCTGTTCCCTGGATGCTGCCTGACCTGCTGCGATTTTCCAGCAACACATTTTCAATTAATGAAGTGAGATTTGTCAAATACAGCCATAAATCACATTAGGCATTGTGGTAGAAATCCCTCCAAAAACCCAAGACAACTCACATTTAGCCATAAGAAAAGTACGATTCAACCCATTTTTCCAGGTCAGGACTATGTATGACTTGGAGGGATACTTGCAAGTGGTGCTGTTTTCATGTATTCAATAACCCATAATGTCCAACCTTTCACAGCCAATTCTCAGACAATTGTGCACTTTATTAGCTGAAGTTAGCTCTGAATACTCTGACCTTATTATTCTTCATAGAATTTCTTACTGACTGGAAACATGCTGTTTGGCCCAAACCCTCCAAACAGCATTTCACCCAGACCCACCCCTCTACCCTATCCCTGTAACCCTGCATTTCCCATGGCTAATCCACCTAACCAATATATCTTTCGACTGTGGGAGAAAACCACAGCACCTGGAGAAAACCCCTGCAGAGATAGGGAGAATGTGCAAACTCCACACAGTTGCTCAAGTGTGGAATCAAACCCGGGTCCCTGGCGCTGTGAGGCAGCAGTGCTAACCACTGAGCCACAGTGCTGTATATTCTTCATAATAAATTATATTGGCTATCTAGTGAAATATTTTGGCTCAATTTATAGCATTACAGGAGAAATTAAGATGTTTTTACATGCGAAGGAATGTAAATCTGACAAACTAACACATCACAATTGAAATAAAACATTATTAACAATGGTTGAAATCACATAACATTAAGATACACTGAACAGAAAGCTACAAGGAATCATAGTCACGATTTGAAGATGCCAGTGTTGGACTGGGGTGTACAAAGTTAAAAATCACACAACACCAGGTTATAATCCAACAGGTTTAATTGGAAGCACTAGCTTTCGGAGCGCTGCTCCTTCATCAGGTGGACCACCTGATGAAGGAGCAGTGCTCCGAAAGCTCGTGCTTCCAATCAAACCTGTTGGACTATAACTTGGTGTTGTGTGATTTTTAACAAGGAATCATAGTCCTACTACTTTCAGTAGAGGGGTTTTCTTTCAAGCAGAAACTAGTATTGTTTGCAAAAAATATAGTAGGTTGTTTCCAAACCATTTCTCAATCAATTTGTCTATTGTTTTCAGAATAAAGGATAGTCAACTGTACCTACTAAAAATATGAAACTCAAATGAAAGTAGCCATCTATTGTAGCTGTCTATGAAAAGTTAGAAAAGTAGAAAATGCGTTTAATTTGTATTGAGACCTTTTGTATTAGATTCAATGTTACTGAACTTCTCAAGATTTACATCTTCCATTTTTTCCAGCCACTTAATGAAAATGTAAAGAGTCATTTCAGACTCAAAATGCTAACTCAGCTTCTCTCTCCACAAATGCTGCCAGACCTAATAAGTTTCTTTGTGTTAGTTTCAGATTTCTTGCATCTAATATTTTGCTTTTATTAAAGATGGGTAATTGGCTGTTTACATTATTTGATAACAACATATTTTAATAAATGACTTTATCACCTTAATTTAAGTTTATTCCTTTATGTGATCTTTTAAAATGTTAACTTCTTTAATCTACAGCTCCAAACAATTTATATTTTTGGAAAATTTCTTTGAAATGGGTTCTTCAGGTAAAAAAAGGCTATTCCCTTTGTTTACATGTTACAGATTGAAAGTTTGCTATTTGTTCATTGATAAATAGTTAATTGGGTGCTTTAGTGGTGTATTTTTTAATTTAAAAAAAATAGAGCTGGGTTCTTCTCCCTATCTAGTTATTTGAGAAACCTGTTAATATTCTTTTGGTTGCACTTTGGTCTCACACTCCTGACTTTTATACAATTCCCAGAGTGTGGAAACACCCATTTGGCCCAATAAGTCCACACCAACTCTGAGCAGCATCCCACCCAGATCCTATCCTACCCTACCCTGTTAGCCTGCATTTGCCATGGCTAATCCATTCAACCTATACATCTCTGGACACTACAGGCAATTTAGCATGGCCAGTTCACCTAACCTGCACATCTTTGGACTGTGGGAGAAAACCAGAGCACCTGGAGGAAACCCATGCAGACATAGGGAAAATGTGCAAACTCCACACAGACAGTTGCTGAGGCTTTCTGAATCCACTGTGAAGGAGTGGGTAGATTGGGGGACTACTCCTATCCTGGCTAATATAGCTATTACTACATCCAGGCAGTGAGCCACAGAACGGATTTCAATTCACAACTGCCTGCCTCCCTTCAGTGGCTATGTTCATGCCTTGGAGAGGGAGCACGCAGAGTCCACCAACACCCTCAAACCTTTAGACAGAGGTGGGCACCACACGAGGTGAAATGCATTGTCTCCTCTATCAACTCCATTCTGAGTTAGCCTCCTCCCTTGTTTTCTCCTAATTTTATTTCTATCATTGTGATGCTGTCTCTAGTAGGCAGCGTTTGGTATTTGTTAAATGATAATTAAGTATTCAAGTAATTTGGTAATGGTTCTTAAAAAAAGCCTGGGTTCCCTTCCCTATATGGTTATTTCAGAAACCTTTTTGCATTTCAGCGTCATGTTCCTGATCTTTGGGCATCATGAAAGAGAACCTCTTCATGGACATGTTCTGGGGCCTGGTTAAGGTAGCAATTAATAGTTCCAGGCAGGGAGCCATTTTGAAGGGGGTTTTAAAAGGAAAGAACAGTTAACAGGCCCACATAATGTACAATATTAAGACTCACAAGCTTCCCATTCCCTGAGCATCCTTCACCATTGACCCTCTCTGCAAGTTAAACTTCCCTGTCACAGTGACTTGTCGACAGCTCTTGGTCATCTGCACCTTTGTATACAGAGGAAGTGAATCATTAGGGATGTCGAATGAGGAGGGGAACAAAGATATCATCATGGCCCAATGCCTTGTGTGTGCATTGTTCCCATTGCAATAGATTGTCAGCACAATTTTCCATTCATGGAGCTTTGTCTGTGGCAATGAGGTGCTGTGGATGATTCTAAGATGCATTTTGCATTGACAGAGAGATTCACAAACAAATGGCTTAACACCAGGAACATTTAAGTTGAAAGTAATAGGCACATAGAAGCCAGGCCATCAAAGTGCCGTGAGTAGGTTTTCTTCTTTCTCTTCACCCCGTTATCTCTTAACATAGTCTCCAGTTCCACTGCTAGGATGGAGCAGTAGCTGATGCCAATGGATCATGCTCTGAAATGTTGCTGTCCAGTGTTCCACATTGGAGGTGGCTTGGTGCAAGCATGAGTTGAATCTGGGAGATACACTCTCTGGTTTCCTTGTCGAGTATTCCTGATATTTAGCTTGTTTGGCGTATTCAGTAAAATGGGAGTCAGTGTCAATGAGGTGAGTTGTGACATTAACAAGACATTTATCAAGTATTATTCCCTATCAACTGGCATCTCAACGTCACCTAGGGAGAATCCGAGTCATGAGGTTTATCGCAAGCATGATTGGTGGATCCAGCTACTGCAGGTGAGATTCTCTCTGTTGCTGTGAGTAGCGAAGGTGCAAAGAAATGGAAGAGAAACAGATGTGCCAGCAAGTCCAGCACCAGCAGCAGCAGCCGACAGCGGATGCTGAACAGCATACCAAGAGGTTTCAGCTGAAGAACCTGCCAGGATGTGCACTAGGCACAGGAAGGACTGAAATCTTTGACTTTGATGTCATCTTTTCTGTAGTGTCAGTGCAGACTTAAGATGTCTTGGGATACTGTCACTGAACTGTGCTAACTGCTGGAGCGGGACTTGCAACAGGGAGTAACCATTCTATTTCAGCTGTTGTTAAGGTAATCGCTGTGTTCAACTTTTACGCAGCTAGGTCCTTCCAAAAAATCACTGGAGACCTGTATGGGATATCTTAATCATCCATCCACAAATGCATCAAAATGGTTATCAATGTCATTTGTGTCAGATCACATTGCTTCATCTTGCTTCCTTATGACAAGGTCAGTGCTGCAGACTGAGCAGTTGGGTTTGGCAACATATCATAACACAGCTATGTGTTATCATTCATAGAAAAGGGCTCCATTCCATCAAGGTGCCAGTGATCTACAGTTGTTGGTTCTACTTCTTAAAAGTTTGTGCCCAGTACCCTCTGAGCTGCCACAGTGTCTATATCCTTGCGAACTCTTATGATCTTGCTTCATTTGAGAGACCAGATGTCTTGAAGGGATGGTTATTGGGAGACAAGGCACACATTGCAACAATGGCTGTTGACTACATTATGCACTCCTAAGACAAAACATAGATATTAGTACAGCCCATTCCTTGACCACAGCGTGGTGGTGCATATGGTAGGCCTACAACTTGGCCTATTCAGGGAGGGGGCAGCCTTGCAGTATGTTCTTGGCACCATGTGTCACATAATCCTAGTATGCTGTGCTCTGCACAACTGGATAATGCAATGAAGAGGTCATGACAGATTTATACAACCTGAGAGAGTAGGAATAGTCTTCCAAGAAGGAGGATGAAGACATTGAGCAGATGCATCAGACACTAGGAGTCAGGCAAGACCTAACTGACAGCCAGTTCCTGTAGATGAGAGTTGGGAACAGTGATCACTCGTTGACTTTAAATTGCTGGTGTTCAACATGCAATGCAGTTTGTTTGATTGATTTCAGTTCAGTCTTGGTGCTTCTAAATAAAGATGAATGTTTTGAGATGACCGAGACTTCCCTATATGTGACAGTTCCATATTGAACAATGATAAGATGCTTGGCTACAGAAGGCAATGGGGAAGGAGTAGCAGTAACTTAGAAAAGGATATAAGTTAGTATGTGGCTAAAAATGGGTAAGTTGTGTGGCTTGTGAGACAGATGTCGGAATTAGCAGTTGTATTGCAAAGAAGTGTCAGCCGTGCCACTTTTGCACTGAAGTGTTGCTCTCTCACTACGAGGTTGATGGTGAAGAGCAACTCAATTTTCAATGGTTGACCAGGTACACAACTGGGATTTGAAATGACACTGGCACCAGAGACGTTCCAGCAGGCATCCTAGGAGCATCAAATATAATTAGTGAGACGAGTTTCATGGAGAATTTCTCTCCACAGCTTAGCAGATTTTCTCACACGATCGTCCCAAACTCATTACATTAACTATCTACCAAGCCCCTGTGGCAGCCTCTTCTCCAGATGCTAACCCAATTCACTACTTGTCAAAGCTGATGTCCACTACTGGGAATGCAGTGACGCCTCACACCTCTTGTCATCTTTGAAATGATGTTGTGCACCCAGCCAAGTTCTGGTAGTCCACAGCTTCCATGTACAGTTCATGACATTTGCCCCAGACATGACTGATAACGAAATTGACACCTCACTTTGCAGACAAGAGAGCATGAGGAGGACTGTATTCCTCACCTCAGGATTAGACTGTGCTAACCTAGTCCAAAATTGCCACCCATGTTAGTGGTGCACATAAATGTGCAGCAGGAGGTCACTGACCTTCGCAACACACTCACACTCACACTCACACTCACACTCACACTCACACTCACACTCACACTCACACTCACACTCACACTCACACTCACACTCACACTCACACTCACACTCCTCTCTCTCTGCTGTTGTACCTATCTCTGTGAGCCTGAGATATTACTGCAGGGTATTCGAGGTGGAGGTCCAGAGGACAAGCAGTGAGCTGAAGTTGTCATGTACCCACTCAGACTTACATGTCTGGAATTCTCGGTGTCTGGTTTCCATCCGGTAGATAGGAGAATGGAAACCTGCATATCAATGAGGTGAGAATCTCCACTCAAGATCCAAGACTGGGTTGGAAAGTAGAACGCTTTTTATTTTGATGTTGAGAAGGGATTCACTCAACATGTCACTCAATTTTAAAAAATTTATTACCATAACTGACATCGTTCAGAGCTTGGGACCTAATCTCAAAACCATGGGTCCCCTAGACAGACACACTCACCCCACCCACCAACCCCCCCATTCTAGATATTTGCCCCTTATGTATTTCCCTGTCTCAGGCCTTGTGCAGATTATCTTAATTGAAATAAAAATGAAGCTAGAGATGGGAACACACAAAGAAACTGTACTTCAGGTGGTTGTTTTAGGCAAAGGAAAGAGAGAAGAATGATGGATTTGAACTGCAAAACCAGAACACTTTCTCTCTCTCTCGCCCTGCTCCTCACTCAGCCTCTCGAAAGACAACAATTACAAAGAAAATCAGAAGAATGTCCTTTCACCAAGAACCCAAAAATAACTACAAATTTTCCTACTGCTGAGGATACTAGTCACCAACTGAACAACTGTAGTCACGGACTCGAAGGACTTTCTAAACTGGAAATTCTTCATCTTTCTTTTGGTGCCGGATACATTTTAAACATTACACTTCTTAAAATTCATCAGTAATTTCAGGGTGTTTTCAGTCATTTCTGTTGCATTTTACTACATTTTGTCACGTAAGCAATAGAAGTCCTCTTTCTTTCACTCAAGAAAACCTTGTAACTGATTCCTTCATTTTTAAACTACCAAATGATGTTTTAGTTGAAGTGTGATATCACTGTGTGCTAAAAAAATTTAAACATCTTTGTTGCAGTCAACTGAGATATGTTAAAGGTGGGAAGCTCTCTTTTAAAAAAAAAATCACGGGATGTGAGTATCGCTGGCTAAGCCAGCATTTATTGACCATTATTGCCCAATTGACCTACAGAAGGTGGTGGCAAACTGCCTTCTTGAATTGCTGTATTCTTGGGATGTTCGTATGCCGACAAAGCTGTTTGGAAAGATTTCCAGGATGTTGATCCAGTGACAATGAAGGAATGACAATATGGTTCTCAAGTCAGGATGGTGTGTAGCTTTGAGGTAACTTACGAGAGGTTGTTCTCCCATACATCTGTTTCCCTCATCTTTCTAGATGGGAGAGGTTGCAGGTTGGAAAGTGCTGTTGGAGACACCTTGGTGATCATAAGGCGTAAGAGTAGAAAAAGCTATTTAGCCCTTAGAGTTTGCTCCACCATTTAATATAATCATGGATATTCTGATGATCCTCAAGTCCACTTTCCTGCCTCTTCCCCATCATCTTTGATTCCCTTTATGATCAAATATCCGACTATCTCAGCTGCGAATGTACTTCATGACCCAGCCCAATGACCTCTGTGGTTAAGAATTCCAGCAGATTCACTACCCTCAGACAAAAAAATTCTCATCTCTGTCTTAGATGTGTGACCCCTCATTCGAAGATTATGTCTCCTGTTTCTAGACTCTCCCAGAAGCAAACAATCTTTCCACATATTTCCTGACAAGTCCCTTTAGTACTTCAATGTTTCAAAAAGGTTGCCTCTCATTCTTCTTTATTTGAAAATGTTCTGAAGAAGGATCAATAGACTTAAAAGGTTAACTCTGCTTTCTCTCCACAGATGTTGCCAGATCTGCTAAGTTCTTCCAACAATTTCAGACCTTCATTTCGATCCCTTGACCAGCCCAGGTTAAAATGATGCAATCCTCAGGCTTCATTTAATTCCCACTGGCCACCTTCTTTCTCTTCCTGACTGGCTGGGAAGTAGGCAGAGGCATAATAAATTTGTTCAACCTAATAAGTCAATTTAGATGCTGGGATCATCGGGAATGCATTCTTGTTCTTTCAAAATCTGCAAGTAAAAACATGCACCTTTTGGGACAAAATCCTCTTCATCTGGTGATAAGATACCTGTATCTTCACACTCAGACTATTAAGTTAACAGTACAAATGGGTTCCAAGTATGTCTTTGAACCTGAGATGTGTAAAAGGGACCCCACCCTATCTTCTCCCCATCCTCTGACTTCTCCCATTTACTCCACCCTCAAAAGCCCCCACCTTTCATTTTCCCAACTGACTCGGATTCACTTAGTGTTAGAGAAGATACTGAGGGATAGGATCTATTTACATTTGGAAGAAAATAGGCTTATCAGCGATTGGCAACATGGTTTTGTGCAGGGAATGACATGTCTTACCAAATTAATAGAATTCTTTGAGGAAGTGACAAAGTTGATTGATGAGAGAAGGGCTGTAGATGTCATACACATGGACTTCAGTAAGGCATTTGATACTCTCCATGGTAGGCTGATGGAAGAAGTAAAGTCACATGGGGTCCAGGGTGTACTAGCTAGATGGATAGAGAACTGGCTGGGCAGCAGGAGACAGTAGTAGGGGAAGGGAGCTTCTCAAAATGGAGAACTGTGACCAGTGGTGTTCCACAGGGATCTGTGTTGGACCACTGTTGTTTGTGACATACATAAATGATCTGGAGGAAGGTATAGATGGTCTGATTGCAGATGACACTAAGATTGGCAGTGTAGCAGATAGTGAAGGGGACTGTCAGAGAATGCAGCAAAATATAGACAGATTGGAGAGTTGGACAGAGAAGTGGCAGATGGAGTTCAATCAGGGCAAATGCAAGGTAATGCATTTTGGAAAATCCAATTCAAGAGTGAACTATACGGTAGATGGAAAAGATCTGGGTAAAATTGATGTACAGAGAGATCTGGGTGTTCAGGTCCATTGCCCCCTGAAGGTACCAACACAGGTTGATAAAGTGGTCAAGAAGGCATACAGCTTGCTTTCCTTCATTGGACGGGGTATTGGGTACAAGAGTTGGCAGCACGTTACAGTTGTATAGGACTTTGGTTTGGTCACATTTGGAATACCTCTGTACAGTTCTGGTCGTCACATTGCCAAAAGGATGTGGATGCTTTGGAGAGGATGCAGAGGAGGTTCACCAGGATATTGCCTGGATGGAGGGCGCTAGCTATGAAGAGAGGTTGAGTAGATTAGGATTATTTTCATGAGAAACATGGAGACTGAGAGGGGACCTGACTGAGATCTACAAAATCATGAAAAGTATAGACAGGGTGGATAGCAAGAAGCTTTTTCCCCAGAGGAGCAGACTCAATTACTAGTGGTCATGAGTTCAAGGTGAGAGGGGTAAAATTTGAGGGAGATATGTGTGGAAAGTTCTATATGCAGAGGGTGGTGCCTGCCTGGAACATGTTGCCAGCGGAAGTGGTAGAGGCAGGCACAACAGTGTCATTTAAGCTGTATCTAAACAGATATATGAATGGGCAGGGAGCAGAAGGATATGAATCCTTAGAAAATAGGTGACAGGTTGAGATAGAGTCATAGAGATGTACAGCATGGAAACAGACCCTTCGGTCCAACCTGTCCATGCCGACCAGATATCCCAACCCAATCTAGTCCCACCTGCCAGCACCCAGCACATACCCCTCCAACCCTTCCTATTCATATGCCCATCCAAATGCCTCTTAAATGTTGCAATTGTACCAGCCTCCACCACATTCTCTGGCAGCTCATTCCATACACGTATCACCCTGTGTGTGAAAAAGTTGCTCCTTTGGTCTCTTTTATATCTTTCCCCTCTTACCCTAAACCTATGCCCTCTAGCTCTGGACTCACCGAACCCAGGGAAAAGACTTTGTCTATTTATCCTCTCCATGCCCCTCAATTTTGTAAACCTCTATAAGGTCACCCCTCAGCCTCCGACGCTCCAGGGAAAACAGCCCCTGCCTGTTCAGCCTCTCCCTATAGCTCAAATCCTCCAACCCTGGCAACGTCCTTGTAAATCTTTTCTGAACCCTTTCAAGTTTCACAACATCTTTCCGATAGGAAGGAGACAAGAATTGCATGCAATATTCCAACAGTGGCCTAACCAATGTCCTGTTCAGCCGCAACATGACCTCCCAACTCCTGTACTCAATACTCTGACCAATAAAGGAAAGCATACCAAACGCCTTCTTCACTATCCTATCTACCTTCGACTCCACTTTCAAGGAGCTATGAACCTGCATTCTAAGGTCTCTTTGTTCAGCAACACTCCCTCGGACCTTACCAAGAAGTGTATAAGTCCTGCTAAGATTTGCTTTCCCAAAATGCAGCACCTCGCATTTATCTGAATTAAACTCCATCTGCCACTTCTCAGCCCATTGGCCCATCTGGTCAAGATCCTGCTGTAATCTGAGGTAACCTTCTTCGCTATCCAATACACCTCCAATTTAGTGTCATCTGCAAACTTACTAACTGTACCTCTTATGCTCGCATCCAAATCATTTCTGTAAATGACAAAAAGTAGAGGACCCAGCACTGATCCTTGTGGCACTCCACTGGTCACAGGCCTCCAATGTGAAAAACAACCCTCACCACCACCCTCTGTCTTCTACCTTTGAGCCAGTTCTGTATCCAAATGGCTAGTTCTCCCTGTATTCCATGAGATCTAACCTTGCTAATCAGTCTCCCATGAGGAACCTTGTTGAATGCCTTACTGAAGTCCATATAGATCACATCTACTGCTCTGCCCTCAAATCTTCTTTGTTACTTCTTCAAAAAGCTCAATCAGGTTTGTGAGACATGATTTCCCACGCACAAAGCCATGTTGACTATCCCTAATCAGTCCTTGCCTTTCCAAATACACGTACATCCTGTCCCTCAGGATTCTCTCCAACAACTTGCCCACCACTGAGGTCAGGCTCACCGGTCTATAGTTCCCTGGCTTGTCTTAACTGCCCTTCTTAAACAGTGGCACCACGTTTGCCAACCTCCAGTCTTCCGGCACCTCACCTGTGAGTATCGATGATACAAATATCTCAGCAAGAGGCCCAGTCATAGAGATGTAAAGCATGGAAAGAGACTCTTCGGTCCAACCTGTCCATGCCAAGCAGATATCCCAACCCAATCTAGTTCCATCTGCCAGCATCCTGCCCATATCCCTCCAAATCCTTCTTATTCATATACCCATCCAAATGCCTCTCAAATGTTGCAATTGTACCAGCCTCCACCACTTCCTCTGGCAGCTCATTCCATACACATAGCCCCCTCTGTGTGAAAAAGAGGATCTGGATCAGTGCAGGCTTGGAGGGCCAAAGGATTATAATTTTCTTTGTTCTTTGTTTGTAATAGGCTTTACATGTAAATATTTAATTGGCTGTGCAGATTACTACAGAAGGTGGTTAGTAGTTTACAAAAAAGGTCATAATGATTTTGGTGGTGGGAAGTTGCTTAGTTTGTGTGATAACACATCTGGGTAGGAAAAATCAAAATGGACCCCACTGGTGGGTGTCCTGGCATCTCTGGGCAAGTATGTACACTGGAAGTTTTGAAGTGACCACCCAAACAGATTCCACTGAGTAGGTATAGTTCAAATCACACTCATTACCTCGGACTTACTGACTAATTACAATTACTTTATGATTAGCTGGGTTATGAGAACTTTATGTACACGGCAAATTCAAATACTGTATTCTTTAAAAAAAGCAACCATTCGTAATTTTACCTGGTAAGAATGCAGTTATTTTAAATTGGCAAGCATAATGTTGATGCAGACTTTATTTGGTTGACATTAAAAATTCAGAAAAATGCGCAAATATGTTCTGATTAAAAAGCACTCAGATCAATGGTATGGAAATATACAATTTAAAATATCTTGAATTTTAAAGGGGTTGTGGAACTTCTAAAGTTTTTCTTGTAATTCCTTCAATTGAGCCTTCTTATTTATTATTCACAATTCATTCTCCCCTATGTTGAAGAAATCAAATGTAAATGGGATGACCACTTTGTCGATCATCTCCTTTCAGCCAAAAGTTCACCAATTTAATTCTCCATTGCACTCTGTCTCCAACATTCTGCAGTGCTGTTGGAAAGCTCAATTACACTCAAAAAACAGCAACTTATCATCCAATCAATTCTTAACTGAATATGGAGTTCAATAATTTCAGATCATTTTGCTTTGGATGGCAGCTAATCAATTTTGCCATTCATACTCTCCTAGAAATATCTTTGATCCCACTCCCAGAGGGGGACACAAAAGTCAAACACCAATAATACCTGGAATTGAACATCTGAAGCTCTATATTGAAGTATTCAAGACAATCAGACGAGTATGTGTCACTCAGGTTTCACTGCTTTTTCTTTCTGGATTATCATTGTATTTTGCCTTGCACTGTCACCCTATTTAACATTTAATTTCCCAAACTGTAACCCTATTACAAACCTTGCCTTTGTCCTTCCATAGCCCTCCTGCCCAATTCAGTCTGCCAGTCAGGCCTGTCTCAAAAATCAGCCATCTTGACAATGTGTCCATCTACTTACAGGAAAGTTCTACTAGGGAAGGGATGATTGAAAGCAGAAAACCCAAGATTGGCCGCTGACTGCAATATTCATGGAATTTGTGATCTTCTTGACTCCACATTAAGATAAGCAAAAAAGAATTATTTACCTTGTCAGCAGTATCCAATGATATCCCAAAGGACCACTAATTCGCTTCTACTATATTTGGAAAAAACTACTGCAGGAAGCATGTACTGAGTGCCTGTCAAATTTGGGATTGAGGTCAGAAACGAAACGGCACATTCAAAGTTCCATGTTCTCTGTTTCAGGTGGATATCCTGGGCTCTCAAAAGTCTCTAGTTTCCAGTTAGTAGCACATATGGGAGATCAGGCAATAGATACCATGTCCAAAATAAATCTTTTGATCATTCATTTGACATCAAGCAAGCCAGTGTTTACCTCAGTTAATCAATTGAGTTATTAAGGTTGGGATTGGGTTTTAGGCACTGTACAATTATAGACTTCAAATTTCACTGACATTCTGAATTTTAATGTAACCTGTCAGAATGGTAACTTTTGTGCAGATCAATACACAAATAAATAGTAGCAACAAGCAGGGCAGGAAACCACAAAAAAAACCCAGCTTTTTCTAAATGATGGCGAAACAGAAAGAAAAATGAATCTGGAGGAGACTACCACCTAATCAGACAAGATAATTCTCTTTAAAATAAAATCAGCATTCTGCATGATTCTATACTTTAGAAATAACTTGGTGAGCAAAAGCTATTGTGTACTACAACTGATGTAGAAATTAATCATGACAAAATTCCAGCAAAAATATCTGCATTTACAAAGAAATGCATTTTTCTGCTTTGTTTGTTCAAGTTTTCTTTAGCTATGATTATCAATGGGAAGAATTTGATTACCTGAATTGCCAGTAAACCAACATATTGGAGCTACTTCACAGGGCATCAATTAGAAATTGGGATACATACTTATCTATTTTTATACAACCTTTTTTTAATGAAAAGGAAACATGCTTCTGTAGTATGACTCACTATTTCAAACCCAGTCACCCTACTCCTCCACACAGTACTTTACTCAGTACTTCTGATGCAACCACTGCTCCCTCCATCATTGTTCCCTGTACAGCCCCTCCCTCACATTGTGATTCACTGAAACTACCCCATTGCATTGAAGGCCTGAACTCTCATTTTCCCTCTCTTCCACTGATCAGGACTCACTGGGGCTAATGATCTTAAATTAGCATTGAAAAAGTGGTTGCCCACTGGGTGAAGATAGTTTACAGAATCTAGTGCTACAGCCGGAGGCCATCTGAGTTTCTATTTGCAAACAACATTGCATTATGAGGCAGTGCATAGCTATGGCATTAAAGATTAAGGTAGTAGGCATTGCTTCAGTAAGACCCCCAAAAAGCAAAAATATGACCCACATGTAGATTGAACAACCAAATAACATTGTGGTGTTCATCATTTGTAAGTATAATGTTGAAAGACAATTGCCTTTGCACAATGTATCTCACATAGTAGCTTTTCATTAAACAGGGCCAGTCTGAATCAGTAGCAAAATATGACCTTGATCAGCATTTGAACGTGTGAACATGCAAGTACCTTACATTCGCTAAATGCTTGTATTTCTTATGGTTAGGGTTTCTCTATAGCTATAGAGAAAACACATGGCATTAATATAGGCTCCAAAGTTAAAGCATGATTATTCCTGCTTTGGTAAAACTGGAGAACTGATGTCAGAGCACAAGTCTCCTCCAACAACTTAACAATAGTGCTAAGTCTATTAGGCAATGTGAGGCGATGTTGCAGAATTAACTAAAGTGTGATCACATTACAGTGGCATCTTTTTGAAAACCAACATATTTTTCCCAATTTATTCATGTGAGATTAGATTCCTTTTGTCTTTCTGGTACTTCCAAGAAGGCAGCACTTGTGTGTTTTGTCACGCCATACAATTGCCAGAAATAGACCATCTCTAACAAGAGAAAATCTAACTATTGCTCCTTGACATTTAGCACATTACCACCAATGAACTTCCCACCATCAATGAACTGACCAGAAACTTAACTGGAATAGTCTTGTAGCAATTCACCACCACCGTCTCATGGGCAATAAGGGAGGAGCAATAAATGCTGGCCCAGCCAGAATACCCAAGTCCTACATGTGAATAAAAAGAAAATGCAATGGCTAGAACAGCAGGTCAGAAGGTAGAAACTTTGTATAAGTTAATCATTCTTGACTCCCCAAGGCCTGTCCACCACTTACTTGGATGAATGCAGCTCCATCAACATTAGCAAGCGCAGTACAATTCAGGAAAAAGCAGTTTGTATAACTGACCCCATCAATCACATAAACATTCATTCCCTTGCCATCCAAAGAACAATGGCAGCAAGTATGTGCCATAAATAAGTCCAGCAACTCACCAAGGCTTGTACGACAGCACCTTCCAAACCAGTGTAATTTAACACCTAGAAGGATAAGGAGTGCAGATGTACGGGAACACTACCATCTGCAAGTTCTCTCTTGTTTAAAGTTATTTCTACTCCTATTATCCAGAGTGCCATACATTGCCGAAATGTTAATTTAAGTAAGTCAACATTGCATGCTTAACTTAGTGTTTGTATACGTATTAAGCACTTCATACAGCATGAATGACTTATTTTCCTACTTCAGGAATCACTTCTCCCTGCAACTTTCTTCCCTCAATGAGGGATCCAATCAATGTTCCAATAAGGCTTCACGGTTGTCAGTTGACTCATTCTCCACATCAATATTCAGCACCCATCTGTTTGTGCTCACTTGCATATCAAGATTCATGAGAATAAGATTGGTAATAGTGTATAATTAATAGAAATCCATTTTACAACATTTCCAATATTTATGAATGATAGGTACAGAGGACTTGGATGAAATTAAGACTTTTGGGATATTAAATATGCTGTCAGTTTGCTATCATTTCATTGACACTATTCCACAAAGGCAGAATTACTCCTTTTAATTCCAGTTCAATCACTTCTAAGCCTATTAGTCTCAGCATAAAATGTGTTAACTTCATGATTCTTCATGCTGTGAATCTAAGATTCTACATTAATATCTTCTCTTCCATGTTTTACTATTGGTGGTACCTTTTATGACTTCCTGACTTTTTAAGAATATCAATTCAGAGGATGTATGCATCCCTGGCGAAGCCAGCACTTATTTGCCATACCTAACTCCCCTGAAAAGTTGGTGATGAGCAACTTGGGCAACTAAAGGGATTATTCTCCTGTTTTCAGCGCCTTATCTTCACCTCTTCTCTCTTTTTTATCCTTCAACAGTTTCATTTGAGCACTTCTGTGATATGATGTCCAATAGAATAGTGCAGTGCAGAAGGAGGTCTTTCACCTCACTGAATATACTTCCTTGAAATCCCCTCAAATGTCTTGGTTTCTTTTAGGAGAACAACCTCAGTTTCTCTGATATCCCTTATCCAGAAGCTATTCTAGCAAATCTCTTCTGAAACCTTTGGGTCCTTCTGGTGCCCAAAATTGGAAACCATAGTCACAAGGGTCAAACTGTTTTGTGCAGGTTCAGCACTGACTCTGCTTTTGTAGTCTATTTACAAAGCCTATCAAAGTCTCAATTTTCAGTATTATAGACTTTACAACCATAACTTTGTGAGCCAATTGCATATGGCTTAGTCGTTCATATTTGCAACCTGCTCTGCTTCTTTGAACCTGGTGCTATGTCAACATAATTCTATTTCAAAAGCTCTTGATATTTTCTCAAGTACTACCCTTATTATTTTTGGAGGTTTCTTTTTGAATATCAGGAGCTTTATTTTCATTCTCATTAACTAACTTATTAGGTGATATTGTCACTTGGAGGTATTGTTACCAAGTGACAATTTCACCTAACCTTTTTCCTATCCTACCCTTTGTAGATTTATCCCTTTCACCACTGATCCTGACAGCCTCCTCCATCCAATCTTCCTGCAGCAAGCAGCAGCAGCCCCTGGACTCAACTGACAACAATCCCCAATTTGGAAACACCCCATCCACACTCACCCTCCTTGATAGCTGTGCCACACTCAGCAACCCTCCAAGGCCAGGTCTCCCATTGACAACAGTCCCAGCCATTTGCTTACTGCAGCCACTTGCCTTCCAAGTTGTACCTCCAACTGTCAGCTGGTTCTATCCCAAGTTTCAGTAAAGGTAGCAGAGAAAAGGTCTGTGTTTGGAGCAGCAACACCTTGCAGATTCTGTCTGTCTGATAAAAGTGAACCTCCTCACTCTGGTTGGTCGTAGAAGGGCTGCATTACCCTAGCCGGAGCTGTTCCCTGAAGCGACAATAGTCCTGGGTACACCTCTGCTGGGCCCTGACCCAACATGGTTCACCAGACTGCTGGTTGGGATTGAATGCCAAGATTTTGATTCAGGAATAGTTCCAAGTCAGAAATGTTATTGATTTGCTTGGGAATTTGCAGATAGTAGTGCTCCCATGTGTTTGTTTCCCTTATTCCAGGTGTTACAGGTTGCAAGTATGAAAGGTGTTAGGCTGGTGAAATGCTGCAGTGCATCTTGTAAATGGTACTAACTGGTATCACTGTGCTCTAATGGTGAAAGGAGTGAGTATTCTATATAGTGGGTTAGGGTGCTAATCAAATGAGCTGCTTTGCCTTGGCTTTTCATCCAAGTTTTTTAAATTTTTAAATTAAGAGATATTAGCAAGCTAATTTTGGACAGTTACAAAGGAATTTGTTTAAAAAGCAGTAATGCTAGTTAATCATGAACAGGTTCAGAGGTTGTTTTAAAATACTTTAATGGGGAATGGTTATCGCTGGCTGGGCCAGCATTTATTTCCAATCCTCAGTTGTTTTTGAGAAGGTGGTGAGCTGCCTTCTTGAACTACTGCAGATCATCTGGCATACACAGACCCACAATACCATTGGACAGGATATTTCAGGACATTGACTCAGTGATATTAGAGGAATGATAATGTATTTCCAAGTCAGGATGATGAGTGTCATGGAGGGGAACTTGCAAGTGGTGGTGTTCCTGTACATCTGTCCCCTTGTCTTTCCAGATGTTAGATGGAAGATGCTGAAGAACCTTGGTGAATTCCTGCAGTGCATCTTGTGGATGGTACACACTACTGCAACTCAACATTGGTGATGAAGGGACTGAATGTTTGTAGATGTGGTGTCAATCATGTGGGCTGCTTTATGCTGGATGTTGTGAAGTTTATGGAATGTTGTTGAAGATGCATTCATCCAGGCAAACATGAAGGATAGAACAATCTCGATTATCCGAATGAGACAGGTGGGGAGTATTTTGTTTGGATAAATGATTGTTTGGATAACTAATCAGGGTTTCTGTGGTGGGGCAATAGCAGGAACAGGGTTCCCATGACGGCAGCAATAATAGGAATAGGGTCCCGTGGCGACAGCAATAATAGGAAAAGGGTTCCGTGGTGTGGCAATAGCAGGAACAGGGTCTTGCAGTGGCAGCAATAGCAGGAACTGAATTCCCCTGGCGGCGACAATAGACTAGATTAGATTCCCGACAGTATGGAAATATGCCCTTCGGCCCAACAAGTCCACACCGACCCTCCGAAGAGTAACCCACCCAGACCCATTCCCCTACATTTACCCCTGACTAATGCATCTAACACCATGGGCAATGTAGCATGGGCAATTTAGCATGGCCAATTCACCTAACCTGCACATCTTTGGATTGTGGGAGGAAACCGGAGCACCCGGAGGAAACCCACGCAGACACAGGGAGAATGTGCAAACTCCACAGAAACAGTAACCCAAGGTTGGAATCGAACCCAGGTTCCTGGTGCTGTGAGGCAACAGTGGTAACCACTGAGCCACAGAGTTCTGTGGCAGCTGCAACAGTAGGAACAGAGTCCCGTGGAGACCCTGTTCCTGCTCCTGCCACCAACCTAGGCTGCCTGCTCTCACTGTGCTTTTATTTAAACTTAATAACATTTTTACAGGATCTCGAGATCTTGTTCAGATAATCCGAAATTCGGATAATTGATGTTCGGATAACAGAGGTTGTTCTGCATTCCTTCACACATCTGTCTTATGCCTTGTAGATGGAGGACAGGCTTTAGCCAGTCAGGAGGCAAATTACCTGTTATGGGATTCCAAGCCTCCATCCTGCTTTTGTATCCACAGTGTTTACATGGCTAGTTCGGTTTGTTTCCGGTTAATGGCATTTTCCAAGATTTTCACAGTAGGTGATTCAGCAATGGTAATGCCATTGAAAGTCAAAGGCTGATGGTTTGATTCTCTCCTGTTGGAGATGGTCATTGCTTGGCACTTGTGTAGCATGAGTGTTGCTTGCCACTGTTAGCCCTTACTGGGATATTGTCTTGCTGTATTTGGGCATGGACTGCTTCAGTATCTGAAGAGGTGCGAATGGTGCTGAACATTCTATAGTCATCAGTAAACATCCCCACTTCTGACCTTATGATGGAGAGAAGTTCATTGATGAAATATATGACGGTATTTGGTCATGGAACAGAAATTGACAGAAATATTCACATACATCTGTTATTGTTCTTGGTTTGTTGGAAAATTGCTACTGAGTTCACATAATATTACGAAAACAAATTAATTTTATCTGTCTTCCCTATTCAAGGGAAATGGGAACAGAAATACTGTCAAACGTGAATCTAATAAAAGCAAATGAGAAACAAATACAATCTTTAATTTAGAGGACTGCATGTCATGTCACATTAGCACGAAAATTATTTATACTGGATGGTACTATTTTCAAGTTTCTACTACACAATCTGTCCTTAAAAACAGAGACCAAAATGGCACACATTTAAGGTTTTTCCTAAGCTGTCTTTCCAGTGGACTTCAACCTAAGTGAACAAACCCTCGGCCAAAAACTGAAGGAGCTTCACAGACTTAGCCTAGTCAGGATTAAATGAAGTATCTGCAACATGCAATGCTATTTTAGTCACTCAGCTATATTAATACTACTAATTCTGGCTCCTAGTCACCAAACTAATACAGCTAATTTTCAGCTAATACAAGCACAATTGTCAATTGCAATTAAGTTAAAGATATGTACAGGTTTAGCATACATTTTTAATGGTAACAAAGAGGTTGCTTTTGCCTAAAAAGTTGCCATATTTAATGGATTTACAATTGTTGATTTTGCAAAAATGTTGGCTGCTACTCTAAAGTTCTGATGTGGATATGCTGGTATTGGACTGGGATGGACAAAGCCAGAAGTCACACAACATTAGGTTATATTCCAACAGGTTTAGTTGAAATCACAAGCTTATCACCTGATGAAGGAACAGCACTCCAAAAGCTTGTGATTTCAAATAAACCTGTTGGACTATAACCTGATGTTGTGTGACCTCTTTCTCTAAAGTTCTACATCCATTCACTCCTGACACTATCACACCTCCTCATCAGGTTTTTCAAATCAAGTTTTGTCCTTCCAGATCAGAAAGGTATCTATTACTTTTTTCATGTTATAACAAGGGATAAACCAAAAAAAGATCAACTTTCTACCCAACGTTTACATGAATCACTTGAAAAGCATCCCCATCTATTTAAAAATATGGTAATAGGAAGGATGAGTGTAAATCGCAAAATGTTAAGATGAAAAATATAAATATCCCTTCAGTTTCTAGTCGCAATTTAAATTGTCACAAACACCGTGGTTTGTTATTTTGTTCTATTTTACAGTACCTTGTTATAGTTGGAAATTATTTCTGCCCTTTCTTCTGCAATTAATGTCTCCAGATCTTTCTTCATGTCAAAAGCTGAAAAAGAAATGAAAATCATTAACACATATTTATATATTTGAATTACTCTTAGCAAATTTGCAAAACTGTAAAATTGAGCAGAGGATTTTTTTAAATGAACTACCAAGATGCACACTAACACTGAAAATGCCTCCTAGATTGAGCCACGTACTGATTTCATACATTAAATTGAGATCAAACATTTCTTAGCATAATCATGAAAAAGAAGTTGGTCTGGATTTTGATAACGCTAGAGCCTTCTCATTAGTATCATCCTTTATAAGCACTTTGTCTGTGTAACTCACTTCATTTTTGATGACACACTCTATATTGCTTGCACATCATGGGCTGAATTTTATGCTGGGAGTTGCAAACCTGCCATTGGCATAAAATCAAGGGCACAAGTTTGTTCATGCTTGACCAGCTTGCCCCACGCAGTGGCATTTAGGATGTTAACTGGTTTGAGGAAACTGTTAACTGACCATTCAAATGGCCAGATGATCTTTCGTCTCAGTAGGGCAATTGTGGCTTTTAATTATTAAATCAGAGACTATTTATCAGTGAACCAGCCTCCTGTAAACTACTGAAAGTATTTGAAGAAGGAATACTGAGAAGCTCAAGAACCATCACTGCAGATGTTGGAAACAGAGACCACTGAATTACTTTCCCAATTATCTGTCTATCCATTACACCCATGTCTTTTTTTGTGCATGCTTGTGCGCAAGTATGTCCATATGCATTCACAGGGAATTGAGGGGATTAGAGTTTTAACTAATAAAGCTACATGCCAATATTTCATCATTTTTTTACTTGCAGTTGGCACCTGTTAACAAGAAATAGTATTTATTAGCAGTTAAGTACAGCAATTGGTCCACGCTTTCTGTCAACCTTGGTCTAAGAGACAGGCAAATTGGGGATTTCTTTTTCTCTACAGAATCTTTAACTTTTGTTACTCCAGAAAATAAGGCAGAGAGACAGAGGAATGTAAGAAAGGTATCCCAGAACTCAAGGCCTAGGCAACTGAAGCTACAAATGTGGAGCAATTAAAACTTGGGACAGTCAAACAAACACAGATAGCTCAGACGTTTGAGAGGACAGAGAAAATTACAGAGCCAGGAAGAGGGATTTATAATTAAGGATAAGAATTTTAAAATCATGATATTCTTTGGCCAAAGTTCAATGAGAACAGAGGTGATAGGGGAATGGTACTTGGTGTGAGCTGTGACACAAGCAGCTGAGTTTTGGCTGACTTCAAATTTACAGAGGATAGAATGTGGGAGACCAATTAGGTCCACTGGAATATTCAATTCAAGAGATAATGAAGGAAGGAATGAGGATTTCAGAAATAGATGAATTGAGACAGACCAAAAGTTAGCTAAACTTATGGAGTTGCAAATAGGTGGTCTTACTGATGAGCCTGCCTTGAAGAAGTTTTCTTCCTCTCTCTACAAGAATCTCAGGGAGTCCCTCTCCCCCTGCAACTCCCAGGTCATTTCCTCTGCCCTGACTCTATGCTACCTTCTCCCCTCCCTCACCCTCCTCTCATTTATCTCTCCACCCTTCAGGCGTTCTACCTGTATTCCTGATGAAGGGCTTTTGCCCGAAATATCGATTTTCCTGCTCCTCGGATGCTGCCTGAACTGCTGTGCTTTTCCAGCACCACTCTACTCCAGAAGTTCATGTCAGGCTTAAATGCAACCTCAACAGTATGAACAGATGCCTTCATCTCATGCTTGGAAGGAGAATGGAATCAGTCATGAGGGAGGAGAATTTAGAGCAGGGACCATAAACAATGGACTCATGAGAGATGAAAACAAGGCAGGGACACTTAAATTGAGTGAAAAGCAAAATGTTAGTTTTCATCCGCCATTGCATATCTGACTATTAAGTTGGGGACTGATTGAGGACTGATTGTGCTTCCTGCTGGCAAGCAGGAGGAATTTATATTTTAACATACTAGCATGTCATGTATGCTTATTATTAAAACAAACCACCAGGTTTACTTCTACCTTTGGAATTAAGTACGCAGCAAGTGGGAAATATGTGCTTGGTTAAAGGTAGCATGCAACAGGTAAGGAAGTCTTTTTAAAGTGGATTTATACTGTGAAGGAGTTGTGTTTCTTATAGGGACAGCTTTGTTGAATCCTGATGAAGAGCTTTTGCCTGAAACGTCAGTTTCCCTGGTCCTCAGATGCTGTCTGACCTGCTGTGCTTTTCCAGCACCACTCTAATCTAGACTCTGATTTCCAGTATCTGCAGTCCTCACTTTCACACAGCTTTGTTGAAACAGGAGAAAGGAGGCACTGAAACATTGCGATCAGGTGGTTGCTGAAAGGGAAATGGGGCTGACCAAGGAAGGGAAGAAGAGAGGTGGCCAGACAACAAGGAAGGTCAATATCAACAGACAGTAAATGACTGTGGTGAGATCAAGTTTTATACAGAGAAGTTAAACAGTGAGAAGGAGAAAGTGAGGACAGCAGATCAGAGTTCAGAGTGTGGTACTGGAAAAGCACAGCCAGTCAGGCAGCATCTGAGCAGCATGCTGAAAAAGCACAGCCGCTGAGATCCAAAGGGTCAAGGGCAACGTACAGGTGATCAATGACAGCTCTATTTAGATTTGGCACCATGACATGTCAGAGCTGAAAATGTGTTGTTGGAAAAGCGCAGCAAGTCAGGCAGCATCCAAGGAACAGGAAAATCAACGTTCCTTGGATGCTGCCTGACCTGCTGCGCTTTTCCAGCATCACATTTTCAGCTCTGATCTCCAGCATCTGCAGCCCTCACTTTCTCCACCATGACATGTCATCCTACGAGGCAAAAGTGGGCAGGCAACTTCATGTCCAGCTCCACTGTATTTTTGACTGGGGCACTCAGCCTGCAGTTAAAAATTGACTGGCTGTCAGATGACTCCATCTGACTAGTTGCTCTGCCTTCGAGTGAAAATCCCGCAGACTGTCAGTGCCATCACTGGGAACTTTGAAATGAAAAGGAGATTTCCTCCAACAGAGAAAAGCTCTGCTTATCCTTTCCTGGATGTCTGATAAACAATCTGATAAGTTAAGGACAGTGGAGACATTAGGAATGGTGATGGTGAAATAGAGCTGGGTATCACCAGCTTACAATAAGACTGACACATTGCCTTCACACAATGTAACTGAGTGGCAGCATATAGGTGTGAAATAGTAGAGGAAAAAGGATAGATCCTTAGGGTATAACAGAGGCAAGAGTTTGAAGAAGGAAGAGTATCCATTGTAATTGATTCTCTTGTTATTCTTAAAAAGATAAGCAAGGAACCAAGTACTGCAGACCCATTTTATTGGATGGAAGTGGAGAACCATTGGAGGGTATGATTAGCCATGTCAAAGGGTAAAGACAAGTTGAGAAGTATGAGTCATTAAAGTTTACCATTATCACAGTCGTACAGGGTATCAGAGCTGTATAGTATTATGGGATAGGAGGGATCTAATTCAAGGAATTCAAAGTCACATGACACCAGGTCATAGTCCAATAGGTTTATTTCAAATCACAAGCTTTCAGAGTGTTGCTCCTTCGTCAGGTGAAGTTACCTGACGAACGAGCAATGCACTAAAAGCTTGCGATTTTAAATAAACACTTTGGACGATAACCTGGTGTCATGTGACTTTCGACTTTGTTCATCTCAGTCCAACATCAGCATCTCCACATCAAGGAATTCAAAGGGAGCTCCACGAAAAATGGGAATGGATTTGGGAGGATTTTCAAATGAAAACAAGTTGGAGATGGGATGGGAGTTTACTGCAGGAGTTCCTCAGGTAATGTCAAAGGCTCAACCATTTTCAGCTGCATCAATGACTTTCCTTCCATCATTAGGTCAGAAATGGGGATTTTTAGTGATATTTGCACAATATTCAATATCATTCACAACTTTTCAGGTACTTCTCATGTCTATATGCGATAGGGGCTAGACAAAATCCAGGTTTGAGCTGATAAGTGGCAAGTAACATTCAGGCCACACAAGCACCAGGCAATGACCATCTTCAACAAGACAGTATTGTTGGCACTGAACTAGATCAGCCAATGAAACACATTGGCTACAACAGTTGATCAGAGGTTAGGAATTCTGTGATGAGTAACTTACGTCCCATCTTCCTAGTCACTCTCCAGCACCAACAAGGCTCAAGTTAGAAATGTGAATGAATTCTCTCCACTCACCGAGAGGAGCATAGCTTCAACAACACTCAAGAATCTTGATATCAATCAGGACAAAGAAGCCTGCTGTTTTGTAACCTATCAATCATCTTTAATATTCGTAACCTTCACACAGAGCATGAACCATCTACCAGCTGTACTTCAATAATATATTAAGGCTCCTCTGGCAACACCTTCTAAACGCAACATCCACTACTGAGAGGCACAAGGATAGCAAATGCATGGGAAAACCACCACTGCAAGTTCTTCTCCAAGCCACATGACATTCTGAGTTGAAAATACATTCCCCTTCCTCAATTATTACTGGATTAAAGTTCTGGAATTCGCTTCCAAACAGCATTGTGGGTGTTCCGACTCCAAAAACTGCAACAGTTCATCAATACCTTGTCCAGGTCAATTAGGGATGGGCAAATAATGCTGGCCTACCTAATGATACCCTCATCCCGTAAATTAATTTAAAAACACGGTTCTGCAGAGCCAAAGCAAAGCATGCAATCATTAACACCTTGCACACTGGGAATTCTACTTTCTTGTCAAAGCCACAAATATTCCTGTACACTCAACAAGTGTAGGTAGCCACTGTGATCTTCCAAATGCTGTGATGGATGGCATACGATTACATTTTTGCTAAAGTCTCTGGCTGCTCTTTGGAAAGATCCAAAACATAGAAATTGAGGTGATGGCTTTCATGGCCACTGAAAAGGCCCACATAGCCTTGAATATTATGACACTAAGTGCTTACCCAAGCATTTTTTAAAGATTGTGAGGTTACCAATCTCTATTATTCTCCCAGCAGTGCATTCTAGACTTACATCACCCGCTGGGTGAAAATGTTTTTCTCAACTCCCCTCTATGCCTCCAGCCTTTCTCCTTAAAAATGTGAAACCTAAACACTCAAACAAGAGAATAGATTGATGACTGGCACATCCATTCCAGGAGCTGCAATGGGTGCTGATAAACCAAGTCAACAGCTATTTGCCATGCTTTACACGTCAGGTTTTCATACAGATTAGTTTCTGGATTGTGAAAAGCATGGTTGGGAGCATGGATTTTCTCACATCGAACAATCCCATTCAGATTTCTGACTGAATACATGGAAGAATGAATGGGAAGGAAGAGCTTGAAATGCATTAGGCTCACTGCATCCAGACAGAGTTCAGAGAGATGGCTGCAGTGGCCCCTGAGTTGGGTTTTCTGGGACGTTGTCCCAGTTGCTTTGTTAAATAGCCAATCTTCTAGCCTTCACTCCTTTTCAAAAGACTGGAGATTTAAATAATTTCACAGCTTCACGGTTGTAGAAACCTTGTCCACCCGTCATGAATATTTACATCTCCTTCATTATGAGTCTCTCCATACCAGGGATCAACCTTGTGAACCTTCTCCGGATTGCCTCCAATGCCAGTACATCTCTCCTTAGGTTAGGGGCCCAAAACTGTTCACAGTATTTCAGCTATCACCAGGCGCCCGTTAAGACTTCTATGTCAGGAATTCTCTGTCTCATTTGCTCATGGTTGGTAGATGGATGGGAAGCTGCTTGTTAGGTGAGATTTGCAGTTAATAAAGTTGTTAACAAGCAATAATCCCCTTTAAAAGGCAACTCACTACTCCCTAGTGAGAGTTTCACCTTGACACTTGGAACTTAGTTAAATGATGCTCCCATTGTCGAGATTGATCTTACTAGCCTTTTCAAGTGATTTTGACACATATCTCACCATAACAAACACCAGTCAGACTGCTCAGATGGAGGCAGTCACGACTCTAAGGCTGAATTTACTTTGCTGTTGGACCCATGCAGGGCAAGCTACCCCCTGCAGCCGAGAATCATACTTTAAGAAGAAGTCAGTGACATTGCCTCCACTTCAATCACGAGCCACAAGATGCAGGCCATAACATTAATATTAGAATTTGACCATTTAGGCCAGAAATAAGAAAAATTTGTGCATTAATTGGGACATTGGAAAGTTCCCCAGAAAGACTAGGGATTCAGGAATGATTAATATTTTTGGAGAGAAATAATTATATTTTTGTTGGTTAATTGAATAAAAGAAAATGCCGCAACACAGAATTAATGAGATTGAGGTATAGTTCAGTCATGTTGATTTATTGAGTGGTGGAACAAGTTTGATCGGCTAATCTAGTTCTTGTCTTCTACCAGTTACACTATGAATGACAGTTATGGGCAGATTCGCACATGGGGCAACTTGAGAGGCATGAATTACACAAATCTGTAATTTGGTTTTCAAATACTGAAAGAAAAAAAACAATTTGGGCAGAAAGAATAAAATGAATTCTCAACTGTTGCATTAAAATGGACGACAGTATAATAATAACTTGTACCTCACATTGTCACTCACCTCACCCACTTCCTAAGTTGTTACAAATAACACTGATATCAGGCAGTCCTGCAAAAACACCAGAAGGTGTTCCTATTATAATGATGCAGTGCTCATTTGCAGTTGTCAGAAGCATTATCAAAATGGTAGAGTAACAAATAAATTCACATTTAAACTTTCATGAACATTTGTTATTATACTGTATTCAGACAAATAGATTAGAACAAGTTTTATCACTCAAATGATTAAATTATTAAGTCCTTAAACAAAACATTCCATTGCCTTCCAGGCTTGTATTCATTTTTAAAAGAACTCAGTATTTTTGAGGATCTGATTTATTTATAATGGGTCAGTGGCATCTGGCAGTAATTGCAAAGGGTAGAGAGAGGGAGAGTTCAGCAAATAATAAGGAAGTAATTATAGATACAACACAAAGCATTTAGAGACTTGCTGTTTTCAAGTGTTAAAACTTCAGAGATGGAAACCGTAATTGAATTGCTGAAAAAGGAGACATTGTTGAAACTTTTTGTCTTGCACTCTTCAGGACATAGAACATAAGAGCATAGGATTCAGGAGGTGTAGTAGTAGTATTCAACTCTAATTCTTCAAAACTAGCATCTGGCCTTATTTGGGTGCCCAGCCAATTCAGCTATCCAATTAGACTTCAGAGTTCCTCCATTTCAGTTTTGGAACTTGCTGCATCTTTTTGTGAAGCCCTACTCTGATTAATAGCATTTGGGATAGAATTTTAATAATACCATTACTGATGCAAAGTGATAGTTGATCCATTCTGCCCGATTTCCAATCCAATGTACTTCGAAAGCCCAGAAGGCTGACTTTCAATTTTGAATTCTGCTTTTACCCCAGCTATGATTATGTTTTCAAATTTACTATTTCTATCCCATAGAAAATCATCCAAATGCATCATTAAAAAAGCCTGAAAGCTGCCCCTTCTAATACTAGTAAAGCTTGGCAGGGCCTGATTTTAACTCAAGACCTTTGTAAAAAAAAACATTGTCAATAATCTTCTCTGGGCCTCTTCATTACTGAAGCCTCTCTTTTTCTTTTATAATGAGGCACATCTCCCTGACTGAAACTCAGACCCGATAGCCTCACGTTCCGATGGCCTGCTGAAATGTTTCTGAGTCTTCAGTTGTATTGAAAGATTTTCTGTCTGGCCACAGTGAATTCAAATATTCTGAAAAAGTAGAATTAATTGTACAGGCTACCCAAGCTGGGAGGTGATCACTTATTACTGATGAAACTTTAGGATCCCTGTCAAAAATGAATGATACGGTCTATATCGTCCCACCATCTGCAATTTTTTTTTAATGCAGATGATAATTTACAGTTAGGTTGATCTGTCAAAATTTTAAGAACCATTCAATTTGTGCATCATTCCTTTCACATATCCCGATTGCTGAAAGGGCTTTCTGCTACCGTATATATGACTTTTATGCTCATATTCACATACATTTGTCTGAATTCCTCTTGAGCAAACCCCCTCATTATCAGTGAGAAAAATTGTCCATTGTCTAAGTCCAGTTCCTAGTTCTTTTCCATCACGTTATCTATAATTATTTTCTTCCCTTTACTATGTATTTTTAGTGATTGCCAAAATCTGCTTGCCAAAACTACACAACGTAAAATTATCTTTATTCCCTTTTGTCCCATCCCTTTACATCCATGTCCTCAATGAAATCACTTGCTAAGGGCAGACTTACTTACAGGCTATGCTAGTGTCCTTCAAGTTTCTTTGACAAATCTCAAATCTATCATTATTTACGAGCTTATCGCACTCCCAAACCCATATTTATATATCGTTTAACAACAGTGTTAACCTTTTCGTGGATGGATATGTAATTTTAACATAACTGACTTTGTTTACTAAATTTTCAACCCCAACATAACTTCTTTAATTTCTGTAGTGGAGAGATTAGTTCTATTTAAGGAATACAAAGGACTGAAGGACGAGTGTCCTAATTATGTAAATTGCAAACTCTCAGATTTTCCAAATACAATAGCTTTGTCATTTTCCATATCCAATTTTATTTATGTTTTATCCATTGTTGACCTATTTAATAACAAGGGTATTGTCATTAGACACTATATCCATGCTAATTGTTATGAAGATGTGTGGGTGTACTGTACCTTTAAGAAAGTTAAAAGCAACAGCACCACCTGACAAAACCAAATGTTCTGAAAAAAAATGTAACATTTGGTCAAACAACTCAATTAGCTGGTTGCCTGAAAACGACAAAACAGATTCGAATTAGGTCAATCAGTTTAAATTATACCCCAAAAAAATACCCAACTCCAATCCAGTTTGAATTTAGTATATTGACTATCTTAAAAGCCAATGACACAATCTGATGCTTTGGGGATATAAGACCGTGGAAAATTGAACAGTTGAGCGGAGAACTACCAAGCCACCAGCACATAAAAAGACTGCATGGAAAATAGTTCTCTTAAAAGGTACCTTTGTTGATCAGTAACCTGTGAAGCAGAATCCCCAAGAAGAAAAGAAGACCGAAATACAGGGAAGAACCGAAAGGTGCCTGGTTTTGAGATAACAGGTTTTGTTTTGTAAATCTTAATTGGGGGAGTTTTATCAGACTAGTATTTTAGAAGAGAAGGTAAAAGATAGGTTAGAGGAAGGAGTTGTAAATAACTGTTAATTATTCTATGTTATATTTTAAGAAATATAGTTGCTAATTTTTACTTTTACTTGTTCTTGGCCTATTGAATTTTCACAGATTACTGCACAGGATAAATCATTTCTGTGTTGCTGGTTTTAAATCAAGCAGGAGAGTTTACCCCATGTCGCAACAGTTTGGGGGCTCATCTGTGATTTGAACTGGTTGAGATGGATTTCAATAGATTTGGGGGTACAAAAATTCCCAAAGGATTTAAACATGTTAGTGTCCTAGGTCTTTAAATAAAACATAGTTGAGGCAATTTGTTTACTTTCGGTGACTTGTGGTTGAGTAAATTAAAAATGAGAGAAATGGCTCTTAAAATTGCTAAAGAGGTTCTGGGATTTTAAGATGATTCTCAAAGTTGCAAAGAAAGTTTAGAAGGAAAGAAAAAGGCCATACTTATAGAATTAGCAAATAAGTTAGATTTGGGTTTAATGAAGGACAAAAGTAAAGTTGAAATGTTATGGGAGTCAGTCAAACACTAAGGTGTGTCAGACGTAGTGCAGTAGACGTAAAAAACCTTAAATTACAATTGAGAAAAATGGAGTTAGAACATAAACAAAGGGAGAGAGAAAGGGATAGAGAGAGAGAGAGAGAAGAAAGAAGAAAGAGAAGGAGAGGGAGAGAGAGGGAAAAGGGGAGGGGATCAGATTGAAACTTGCAGAGTACTGGATAAAGTGGATGCGCAGAAGATGTATCCATTAATACGTATCCATTAAGATCGAAGGGCACAGCCTGATAGTGAAGGGATGACCCTTTAGAACTGAGACGAGGAAGAATTTCTTCAGCCAGAGGGTGGTAACTTTGATGAACTTATTACTGCAGAGGGCTATGGAGGCCAAGTCATTTACCATATTTAAGACAGAAAGATAGAACCTTAATTGTTAAGGGGATCAAGGATTATAGGAAAAAGGCAGGAGAATGGGTTTGAGAAACATATCAGCCATGACTGAATGGCAGAGTAGACAGGATGGGCCAAGTGGCCTAATTCTACTCCTATATCTTACAGCCTTGTGGGAATAAAGCAGGAGATTGGCATTAGGCAATAAGGTTAATTTGAAAAGCCACTGCAGACAAGATAGGCTGAATGGCCTCCTTCAGTGTCATAACAAACCTGTGATAACTTGCTTCCTCTTTGTCAAAGAAATAATCAGGACCTACATTGCAAATTCATGCTTTAATTGATCATAACGCTCATCTTCAGAAAACCTGGGTGAGTAATCATAAACTGAAATTTTACATTTTGATTCAAACATCTAATGTTACCACTATTATACACAAGAAGACAACTGTATTTAAATAAAGTTCAAGGCTACACCTTTACTAACAACTTTATTTCAGTTAACCACATTCCATAAAATACACACCACTAATTATTAGCTCCCCATATTTATATAACCAATTAACACTAATTAAATACTAACCTAATATCATCACTTGTTCCCACATTCCATTAAATCTTAGGTGTTCCTTCAGCCATATTAAATGATAGCACTAGGTCTTGCATATTGTCAAACTTTCAGGAAATTTGTTCATATATGTAAATCTCACTTTCAAGTTAGCTAATTGATGCAAAAACTATTTCAACTGTAACCTGGTGATGGTCAAAAGAGGGAAAAGCTTCATTGCTGCACAATATGAATTATTATTTACAGAGCCAAATCGATAAACCTTACACGCAATGCATAAAATAACTGGAGGTAAGATATAAACAGCATTCAAAGTATTAAACACTTAAGTAGCAGCAATTTTAGAGTAGACAAGTTTATGGAACAGTAGAAATCAAACATGTGGGTAATAAAACAAAACAGAAATTATTGGAGAGGCTCAGCACATCTGGAAGTATCTGACAGAACTGATGAAGAGTCACCAGACTTGAAGTGTTAACTCTACTTTCTTCTCATATATGCTGCCAGATGTGCTGAATTTCCTCAGTAGCTTCAGTTTCTGTTTCCAATCTCAAGCATTTGTAGTTTTTTTTTATAAACATAATGAATACACAATGTCCATCATGGTCAGTTGACCTTTTACCATTAGAACATCTGTTTGTTTTCTCTAATCAGAGGTTTATCTCTTGATTTTAATAAATGTTGGCCCCAGGCTAGCCTGCTCATGTCTGCTTATATCAGCAATTTTCTTTAGCAATCAGCCTTTATGTTGCCCAATCAATTGCATGATATTTACATGGCATGACCCTGTGGTCAACTGTACTTTGTTTTACTGACAGTGGTCAATTATTTCATCTGTTGCCTCTCTCTGCGGGTGGCTCGGTGGCACAGGGGTTAGCACTGCTGCATCATAGTGCCAGAGACTGAGGTTCAATTCCCACCTCAAGTAATTGTCTGTGTGGAGTTTGCACATTCACCCAGTGTCTGCGTGGGTTTCCTCCAGGTGCTCCGGTTAGGTGAATTGGCCATGCTAAATTGCCCGTAGTGTTAGGTGTAGGGGAATGGGTCTGGGTGGGTTGCCCTTCGGAGGGTCCGTGTGGACTTGTTGGGCCGAAGGGCCTGTTTCCACACTGTAAGTAATCTAATTTAGATCCAGAACATCTCCTGTTGAGTTAGAATCTCCTGTTGAGTTAGAATCCTTAAACACACGTATCCCCTCAGAAAGCACAGAAAACAATTAAGGTGAGCTTCTAATAATTACATTACCATCTAACTATTTCCCCTTTCAATAGGACATGCTTCACATCTTTTTTCACATTTCAGTTGACCCAGCATATTGTAGGATTACTATACAGAGGGTAAATTAATGGCACAAGTAACACTACTGTCAATAAGCTTGCACTTTTGTAAATAGTTGTTCACTTGCACTCAAACTGCCTGTTTTGATGTCTTTTTCACTCTTTATTAAGTTGCTCTAATATGAGAGATAAGTAAACTTTTTAGATGTCAGGTAATGCATTTGCACAGGACAAACAAGACTAGTGAACAAAATGATGCATGGTTGAATCCTGGGAAGCAGCTACAATCAGAAGGATCTTGGTGTGTACGTACACAAGTATCTTAAGGCAGTGGGACAGGTGTGTAAAGTATTAGCTGAGGCACAGGGTTTTATGTGCAGGTAGGTTATGCTGGAAATGAACAAAACATTGGGTCGGCCACATCTAGAGTATTGTGCAATTCTGGAATCCACATTATAGCAGGGATATGATTGCACTGGAGAAGGTGCAGAGGAGATTTATTATAATTATGCCTGGATGGGAGAATTTTGGTGATGAAGAGACGATGGATAGACTGGAACTGTTTTCCCTAGAGCAGAGGAGATTGAGTTTGGTCATGCCTGAGATGTATAAAGTTATGAGGGGCACATACAGGGTAGACAGAAAGGAATTTTTCCCCTTGGTGGAGTACCAATGAACAGGGGGCATAGATTTAAGCTAATGGATAAGAGATGCAGAGGACATGTGAGAAAAGTATTTTTTACTCAGAGTAGTGGGAATCTGGAACTCATTGTCTGTCAAGACAGTAGAGGCAGAAACCCTCAAAACATTTAAGTAGTATTCTGATGTGCATTTGCAATGCCAAGGCATAGGGCTTTTGCCCGAAACGTCGATTTTGCTGAAGCTCCTCGATGCTGCCTGAATTGCTGTGCTCTTCCAGCACCATTGATCCAGGATCCATGGCTATCTGCCAAGTGCTGGAAAATGGGATGTTTTTGACTGACACAGACTATATAGGCGGAAGGGCCTTTTATTATTCTGCAGACCTTTATTATTCTAAACAGAAGTGAATTACGAAAGAAAAATACAGTATTATTTTTGTTTATTAATTGACCATGTCCAATAGATACAAAGCTTTCAGTCACAAAGCAGAGTATACCAGCCATTTCATAGTAATGTGTCTGTCAGCGAACAAAATTCTAAATTCAACTGACCTTATTTTGAAAAATTCATTCATGGTGTGTTCTGAGTCAGATGATTTCATTTTAGAGCAATCTGTTATTTTCATGCTCACCATTATAGAGTCATAGAGATGAACAGCATGGAAACAGACCCTTTGGTCCAACCCGTCCGTGCCGAGCAGACATCCCAACCCAATCTCGTCCCACCTGCCAGCGCCCGGCCATGTCCCTCCAAACCCTTCCTATTCATATACCCATCCAGATGCCTCTTAAATGTTGCAATTCTACCAGCCTCCACCAGTTCCTCTGGCAACTCATTCCATACATGTACCACCTTCTGCGTGAAAAGATTGCCACTTAGGTCTCTTTTATATCTTTCCTCTCTCACCCTTAACCTAGGCCCTCTAGTTCTGGACTCCCAGACCCCAGGGAAAAGACTTTGTCTATTTATCCTATCCACGCCACTCAATTTTGCAAACCTCTCTAAGGTCAACCCTCAGCCTCCGACGCTCCAGGGAAAACAGCTCCAGCCTGTCCAGCCTCTCCCTGTAGCTCAGATCCTCCAATCCTGGCAACATTCTTGTAAATCTTTTCTGAACCCTTTCAAGTTTCACAACATCTTTCCGATAGGAGACCAGAATTGCACGCAATATTCCAACAGTGGCCTAACCAATGTCCTGTACAGCCGCAACATGACCTCCCAACTCCTGTACTCAATACTCTGACCAATAAAGGAAAGCATACCAAACGCCTTCTTCACCAACCTATCTACCTGTGATTCCACTTTCAAGGAGCTATGAACCTGCATTCCAAGGTCTGTTTGTTCAGCAACACTCCGCAGGACCTTACCATTAAGTGTATGAGTCCTGCTAAGATTTGCTTTCCCAAAATGCAGCACCTTACATTTATCTGAATTAAACTCCATCTGCCACTTCTCAGCCCATTGACCCATCTGATCAAGATCCTGTTGTAATCTGAGGTAACCCTCTTCGCTGTACACTACACCTCCAATTTTGGTGTCACCTGCAAACTTACTAACTGTACCTCTTATGCTCGCATCCAACTCATTTATGTAAATGACAAAAAGTAGAGGACCCAGCTCCGATCTTTGTGGCACTCCACTGGTCACAGGCCTCCAGTCTGAAAAACAACCCTCACCACCACCCTCTGTCTTCTACCTTTGAGCCAGTTCTGTATCCAAATGGCTAGTTCTCCTGGTATTCCATGAGATCTAACCTTGCTAATCAGTCTCCCATGGGCAACCTTGTTGAACGCCTTACTAAAGTCCATATAGATAGAACATTGAACATAGAAAAATACAGCGCAGTACAGGCCCTTTGGCCCTCGATGTTGCGCCGATTCAAGCCCACCTAACCTACACTAGCCCACTATCCTCCATATGCCTATCCAATGCCCGTTTAAATGCCCATAAAGAGGGAGCGTCCACCACTGCTACTGGCAGGACATTCCATGAACTCACGACTCGCTGAGTAAAGAATCTACCCTTAACATCTGTCCTATACCTACCACCCCTTAATTTAAAGCTATGCCCCCTCGTAATAGCTGACTCCATACGTGGAAAAAGGTTCTCATGGTCAACCCTATCTAAACCCCTAATCATCTTGTACATGTCTATCAAGTCATCCCTAAACCTTCTTTTCTCCAATGAAAACAGCCCCAAGTGCCTCAGCCTTTCCTCATACAATCTTCCTACCATACCAGGCAACATCCTGGTAAACCTCCTCTGCACCCGTTCCAGTGCCTCCACATCCTTCCTATAGTATGGCGACCAAAACTGCACACAATACTCCAGATGCGGCCGCACCAGAGTCTTATACAACTGCAACATGACCTCAGGGCTCCGGAACTCAATTCCTCTTCCAATAAAAGCCAGTACGCCATATGCCTTCTTCACCGCACTATCTACCTGGGTGGCAACTTTCAGAGATCTGTGTACATGGACACCAAGATCCCTCTGCTCATCCACACTACCAAGTATCTGACCATTAGCCCAGTACCCCATCTTTTTGTTACTCTACTGCTCTGCCCTCATCAATCTTCTTTGTTACTTCTTCAAAAAACTCAATCAAGTTTGTGAGACATGATTTCCCATGCACAAAGCCATGTTGACTATCCCGAAGCAGTCCTTGCCTTTCCAAATACATGTACATCCTGTCCCTCAGGATTCCCTCCAACAACTTGCCCACCACCGAGGTCAGGCTCACCAGTCGATAGTTCCCTGGCTTGTCCTTACCACCCTTCTTAAACAGTAGCACCACGTTTGCCAACCTCCAGTCTTCTGGCACCTAACCTGTGACTATCGATGATACAAATATCTCAACAAAAGGCCCAGCAATCACTTCTCTAGCTTCCCACAGATTTCTCGGGTACACCTGATCAGGTCCTGGGGATTTATCCACTTTTAACCATTTCAAGACATCCAGCACTTCCTCCTCTGTAATCTGGACATTTTGCAAGATGTCACCATCTATTTCCCTACAGTCTATATCTTCCATATCCTTTTCCACAGTAAATACTGATGCAAAATATTCATTTAGCATCTCCCCCATTTTCTGTGGCTCCACACAAAGGCTGCCTTGCTGATCTTTGAGGGGATTCTGGATTAGTGGTACTGGAAGAGCACAGCAGTTCAGGCAGCATCCGAGGAGCAGCAAGATCTTTGAGGGGCCCTATTCTCTAGGAGAAAGTGAGGACTGCAGATGCTGGAGATCAGAGCTGAAAATGTGTTGCTGGAAAAGTGCAGCAGGTCAGGCAGCATCCAAGGAGCAGGAGAATCGACGTTTCGGGTATGAGCCCTTCTTCAGGAATGCCTCCTCCTACTGTCCCCTTGACCATGACCCCGCCTCCCACCACCAAACCATCATCTCCCAGACCATCCATAACCTCATCTCCTCAGGGGATCTCCCATCCACTGCCTCCAAACTAAGTCCCACAAACCCGCACTGCCCGTTTCTACCTCCTGCCCAAAATCCACAAACCTGACTGCCCCGGCCGATCCATTGTCTCAGCCTGCTCCTGCCCAACCAAACTCATCTCTGCAGACCTCGACACGGTCCGGTCCCCCTTCGTCCAAGAACTTCGCACCTACGTTCGGGACACCACCCACGCCCTCCACCTCCTCCAGGATTTTTGCATCCCCGGTCCCCAATGCCTTATCTTTACCATGGACATCCAGTCCCTGTACACCTCCATCCCCCATCATGAAGGTCTCAAAGCCCTCCGCTTCTTCCTTTCCCACCGTACCAACCAGTACCCTTCCACTGACACCCTCCTTCGACTGACTGAACTGGTCCTCACTCTGAACAACTTCTCTTTCCAATCCTCCCACTTCCTCCAAACCAAAGGAGTAGCCATGGGCACCCACATGGGCCCCAGCTATGCCTGCCTCTTCGTAGGATATGGGGAACAGTCCATCTTCCACAGCTACACTGGCACCACCCCTCACCTTTTCCTCTACTACATCGATGACTGTATCGGCGCTGCCTTGTGGTCCCACGAGGAAGTTGAACAGTTCATCCACTTTACCAACACCTTCCACCCCGACCTCAAATTTACCTGGACCGTCTCAGACTCCTCCCTCCCCTTCCTAGACCTCTTCATTTCTATCTCGGGCGACCGAATCAACATGGACATTTACTATAAACCGACTCCCACAGCCACCTAGACTACACCTCCTCCCACCCTGCCTCCTGTAAAAACGCCATCCCATATTCCCAATTCCTTCGTCTCTGCCGCATCTGCTCCCAGAAGGACCAGTTCCAATACCGAACAACCCAGATGGCCTCTTTCTTCAAAGACCGCAATTTCCCCCCAGACGTGGTCGACGATGCTCTCCACTGCATCTCCTCCACTTCCCGTTCCTCCGCCCTTGAGCCCCACCCCTCCAATCGCCACCAGGACAGAACCCCACTGGTCCTCACCTACCACCCCACCAACCTCCATATACATCGCATCATCTGTCGTCATTTCCGCCACCTCCAAACAGACCCCACCACCAGGGATATATTTCCCTCCCCTCCCCTATCAGCATTCCGAAAAGACCACTCCCTCCGTGACTCCCTAGTCAGGTCCACACCCCACACCAACCCAACCTCCTCTCCTGGCACTTCCCCTGCAACCGCAAGAAATGCAAAACTTGCACCCACACCTCCCCCCTTACTTCCCTCCAAGGCCCCAAGGGATCCTTCCATATCCGCCATAAATTCACCTGCACCTCCACACACATCATTTACTGCATCCGCTGCACCCGATGTGGCCTCCTCTATATTGGGGAGACAGGCCGCCTACTTTAGGAATGTTTCAGAGAACACTTCTGGGACACCCGGACCAACCAACCCAACCGCCCCGTGGCTTAACACTTCAACTCCCCCTCCCACTCCACCAAGGACATGCAGGTCCTTGGACTCGTCCATCGCCAGACCATAGCAACACGAGGGCTGGAGGAAGAGCGCCTCATATTCCGCCTAGGAACCCTCCAACCACAAGGGATGAACTCCAATTTCTCCAGTTTCCTCATTTCCCCTCCCCCCACCTTGTCTTCGTCCCAACCCTCGAACTCAGCACCACCTTCCTCACCTGCAATCTTTTTCCCGACTTCTCTTTGTACCTGTCAGGCAGGGAGGAAAGGGTCGTGCGAGGGAGCCGTGGTTTAATAAGGAATTGGAATCCCTTGTTAAATGGAAGAGGGCGGCCTATCTCAAGATGAGACGTGAAGGTTCAATTGGGGCGATTGAGAGTTATAGGGTAGCCAGGAAGGACCTGAAGAGAGAGCTAAGAGCAGCAAGGAGGGGACATGAAAGGTCCTTAGTCGGTAGGATTAGGGAAAACCCTAAGGCTTTCTATAGGTATGTTAGGAATAAAAGAATGACTAGGGTAGGAATAGGTCCAGTCAAGGATAGTAGTGGGAAGTTGCGTGTGGAGGCGGAAGAGATTGGGGAGACACTGAATGAATACTTTTCTTCAGTATTTACTCAGGAACAGGGCATTGTCGTCGATGTGAATACTGAGTCACAAATAAGTAGAATGGATGGCTTTGAGGTATGTAGAGAAGAGGTGTTGGAAATCCTGGAAAAGGTGAAAATAGATAAGTCCCCTGGGCCTGATGGCATTTATCCTAGGATTTTCTGGGAAGCAAGGGAGGAGATTGCAGAGCCATTGGCCTTGATTTTTATGTCCTCTTTGTCTACAGGAGTAGTGCCAGAAGACTGGAGGATAGCAAATGTGGTTCCCTTGTTCAAAAAGGGGAGTAGGGATAACCCTAGTAACTATAGGCCGGTGAGTCTCACTTCTGTTGTGGGCAAAGTCTTAGAGAGAATTGTAAGGGATAGGATTTATGCACATCTGGATAGGAATAATGTGATCAAGGATAGTCAGCATGGTTTTGTGAAGGGCAGGTCGTGCCTCACAAACCTTATTGAATTCTTTGAAAAGGTGACGAAGGAGGTTGATGAGGGGAAAGCGGTAGATGTGGTATATATGGATTTTAGTAAGGCGTTTGATAAGGTTCCCCATGGTAGGCTACTGCAGAAAATACGGAGATATGGCATTGAGGGTGAGTTGGAGGTTTGGATTAGGAATTGGCTGGATGGAAGAAGACAGAGGGTAGTAGTTGATGGCAAAGTTTCTTCATGGAGTGCCGTCACTAGCGGTGTTCCGCAAGGATCTGTTTTGGGACCATTGCTGTTTGTCATTTTTATAAATGACCTGGAAGAGGGGTTAGAAGGTTGGGTGAGCAAGTTGGCGGATGATACGAAAGTCGGAGGAGTTGTTGACAGTGAGGAAGGATGTGGCAGGTTACAGCAGGATATAGAGAAGCTGCAGAGCTGGGCAGAAAGGTGGCAAATGGAATTCAATGTAGCTAAGTGTGAGGTGATTCACTTTGGGAAGAATAACAAAAAGATGGGGTACTGGGCTAATGGTCGGATACTTGGTAGTGTGGATGAGCAGAGGGATCTTGGTGTCCATGTACACAGATCTCTGAAAGTTGCCACCCAGGTAAATAGTGCGGTGAGGAAGGCATATTGCGTACTGGCTTTTATTGGTAGAGGAATTGAGTTCCGGAGTCCTGAGGTCATGATGCAGTTGTATAAGACTCTGGTGCGGCCGCATCTGGAATATTGTGTGCAGTTTTGGTCGCCATACTATAGGAAGGACGTGGAGGCACTGGAACGGGTGCAGAGGAGGTTTACCAGGATGTTGCCTGGTATGGAAGGAAGATCGTATGAGGAAAGACTGAGACACTTGGGGCTGTTTTCATTAGAGAAAAGACGGTTTAGGGGTGACTTGATTGAGGTGTACAAGATGATTAGGGGGTTAGATAGGGTTGACAGTGTGAACCTTTTCCCGCGTATGGAGTCGGGTATTACAAGAGGGCATAGCTTTAAATTAAGGGGGGGTAGATATAGGACTGAAGTTAGGGGTAGGTTCTTCACTCAGCGAGTCGTAAGTTCATGGAATGCCCTGCCAGTAGCAGTGGTGGACTCTCCCTCTTTATGGGCATTTAAGCGGGCATTGGATAGGTATATGGAGGATAGTGGGTTAGTATAGGTTAGGTGGGCTTGGATCGGCGCAACATCGAGGGCCAAAGGCCTGTACTGCGCTGTATTCTTCTATTCTATTCTATTCTATTCTCCACCTCCACCTCCACTCTGGCCTATCACCCTCACATTAACCTCCTTCCACCTATCGCATTTCCAATGCCCCTCCCCCAAGTCCCTCCTCCCTACCTTTTACCTTAGCCTGCTTGGCACACTTTCCTCATTCCTGAAGGGCTCATGCCCAAAACATTGATTCTGCTGCTCCTTGGATGCTGCCTGACATGCTGCGCTTTTCCAGCAACACATTTTCAGCTCGGGCCCTATTCTCTCCCGAGTTACCCTTTTGTCCTTGATATATTTATAAAAATTCTATTTGCCAAAGCCATCTCATGTCCCCGTTTTGCCCCCCTGATTTCCCTCTTAAGTATACTCCTACTTTTTTTTATACTCTAATGATTCACTCAATCTATCCTGTCTATACTTGACATATGCTTCCTTCTTTTTCTGAACCAAACCCTCAATTTCTTTAGTCATCCAGCATTCCCTATACCTACCCTTTCACCCTGACAGGAACATACTTTCTCTGGATTCTTGCTATCTCATTTCTGAAGGCTTCCCACTTTCCAGCTGTCCCTTTACCTGCAAACATCCGCCTCCAATCAGCTTTCGAAAGTTCTTGCCTAATACCATCAAAATTGGCCTTTCCCCAATTTAGAACTTCAACTTTTAGATTAGATTACTTACAGTGTGGAAACAGGCCCTTCGGCCCAACAAGTCCACACCGCCCCGCCGAAGCGCAACCCACCCATACCCCTACCCCTACATTTACCCCTTACCTAACACTACGGGCAATTTAGCATGGCCAATTCACCTGACTTGCACATCTTTGGACTGTGGGAGGAAACCAGAGCACCCGGAGGAAACCCACGCAGACACGGGGAGAACGTGCAAACTCCACACAGTCAGTCGCCTGAGGCGGGAATTGAACCCGGGTCTCTGGCGCTGTGAGGCAGCAGTGCTAACCACTGTGCCACCGTGCCGCCCAATTTGTTTAGATCTGGTCTATCCTTTTCCATTACTATTTTAAAACGAATACAATTATGGTCGCTGGCCCCAAAGTGCTCCCCCACTGACACCCCAGTCACCTGCCCTGCCTTATTTCTCAAGAGTAGGTCAGGTTTTGCACCTTCTCTAGTAGGTACATCCATATACTGAATCAGAAAACTGTCTTGTACACACTTAACAAATTCCTCTCCATCTAAACTCTTAGCACTATGGCAGTCCCAGTCGATGTTTGGAAAGTTAAAATCCCCAACCATAACTACCCTATTATTCTTACAAATAGCTGAGATCTCCTTACAAGTTTGTTTCTCAATTTCCCTCTGACTATTGGGGGGGGGGGGGGGGGTCTATAATACAATCCCAATAAGGTGATCATCCCTTTCTTACTTCTCAGTTCCACCCAAATAACTTCCCTGGGAGTATTTCTGGGAATATCCTCCCTCAGCACAGCTGTAATGCTATCCCTTATCAAAAATGCCACTCCCCCTCCTCACTTGTCTCCCTTTCTATCCTTCCTGTAGCATTTGTATCCTGGAACATTAAGCTGCCAGTCCTGCCCATCCCTGAGCCATGTTTCCGTAATTGCTATGATATCCCAGTCCCATGTTCCCAACCATGCCCTGAGTTCATCTGCCTTCCCTGTTAGGCCCCTTGCATTGAAATAAATGCAATTTAATTTATTAGTCCTACCTTGTCCCTGCCTGTTTGACTCACTTCTGTTCTCAGATGTACCCGTCTCAGATTAATCTCTTTCCTCACTATCTGCCTGGGTCCCATCCCCCCACCTTACGAGTTTAAATCCTCCCAAGCAGTTCTAGCAAATTTCCTTGCCAGTATATTAGTCCCCTTCCAAATTAGGTGCACTCTGCCCTTCTTGTACAGGTCACTTCTATCACAGAAGAGATTCCAATGATCCAAAAATGTGAATCCTTCTCCCATACACCAGCTCCTCAGCCATGCATTCATCTGCTCTATCCTCCTATTCCTGCCCTCACTAGCTTGTAGCACTGGGAGTAATCCAGATATTACTACTCTTGAGGACCTCCTTTTTAAATTTCTGCCTAACTCTCTGTAATCTCCTTTCAGAGTCTCAACCTTTTCCCACCCAATGTTGTTGGTTCCAATGTGGACAATGACCTCCTGCTGGCCCCTCTCCCCAGTGAGAACATTCTGCACCCTCTGAGACATCCTTGATCCTGGCACCAGGGAAACAACACACCATTCTGCTTTTTCTCTTCTGGCCACAGAAACATCTGTCTGTCTCTCTGACTACAGAATCCCCCAACACAATTGATCTCGTGGAAGCTAAGTTACCCCTCGTTGCATTAGAGCCAGTCTCAATACCAGAAACTTGGCTGTTCGTTCTACGTTCCCCTGAGAATCCATCACCTCCTACATTTTCCAAAACAGCATACCTGTTTGAAATGGGTATATCCACAAAAGGTTCCTTCCCTAGGGGCCAACCTCTCTCACCCTTCCTGGAGTTAATCCATCTATGTGACTGTATCTGAGACTTTTCCCCCTTCCTCTAACTGCCATCCATCACATACTGTTGCTGTTGCAAATTCCTCATCGCTTCTATCTGTCTCTCCAACCGATCCACTTGATCTGATAAGATTTGCATCCAACAGCATTTATGGCAGATATAATCTGCAGTAACCCTTAAACTCTCTTTAAACTCCCACATCTGACAAGAAGTACATCTCACTGCAAAAGCTATTTTTGCTCCTTCACAATCTACAGACCAATAACATTGTCTTTATTCCTCTACAAACACTGCCCCAGGTTAAATTAATAGCTATGGCTTATATTTTAAGTTTAATCAAGAGACTTATCTCCAAAAACACAATCAAGAAAGAATCCACTATACTCACTACTGCAGCCTTTCTCTTGGACAGACTTAAAACAATTAACTTATCTGATTCTGTGCTGCGAACTTCGCCCAACAGTTCCTCCAAGATTAGTTGTGAATTTCACTGTTAGTTAATTTTCCCAGATGCATTCCGATGTCCAGCACTGATATCAGTATTTGTTTAAAACAATATTTATTTAATTAGTTGAATTTGAATTCCCCAGCTGTTCTGTGTGATTTGAACTCGTTTCAGTATATTATCAAGCATGACTTCTGGATTATCAGACAGGTAAGATTAACCATGGTATTCATTGAAATTAAAATGTGCAAATCTGCAAAAAAAATGACATCAGAAACCACAACCTCAATAAATTCAGCCCAAAGCAGTCTAGATGAGGAAAGATTTGCAGAGGTGAACTTGGAGGGACATAAGATAAAGAGGGCGAACAAGATTAAGATCTTTCAGAATCTGGAATAAAAATTTTGTATTGCAAATAGACTACCTACCTGGACTCCAGTGCAGAACTAGAGAAGAACTGAGAACAAAGATTCAGATTTATACAAACCTTTAAAGATTAGAAATTTGAAGAATTCTGTCCTCACTGCTCCTGGAATGAGGATGTAAAACAGATTTCCCAAGGTAGTGAATGAAAGATATGAGAATAATCTAGAATGATATTGCAGTGCAGTACAGATTATATCATGGTCAGAGTTGGCACATGATAAATAAGGGTTGTTAATGGCTAGTGCACTTAGAGTTTTAATGGTGCTCATGCCAAATACATTTGCTTACGTTACAAATTATATCAAATGTCATATTGGTTATCTTATGTCCCTCCAAGTTCACCTCTGCAAATCTTTCCTCATCTAGACTGCTGTGTGCTGAATTTATTGAGGTTGTGGTTTCTGATGTCACAAAGTTTTTTTGCAGTTTTGCACATTTTAATTTCAATGAATACCATGGTTATCTTACCTGCCTGATAATCCAGACGTCAGGCTTGATAATACTGAAACGAGTTCACATCGCACAGAGCAGCTGGGTAATTCAAATTCAGCTAATAAAATAAATTAGTGCTGTGCAGTGACCACTTGCCGCAAGTGTGCAGAGAGACTAAACTTGTCATAGTATCACAACAATGCAGATAGAAGTCGTTTGGCCCATCTAACTCACACTGACCCTCTGTACTGCATCATCCTATCCTGTAACCCTGCTTTTACTATGCCTAATCCATCAAGCCTGCACATTCCTGGGCTTTGGGGCCAAGTTAGCAAAGCCAATCCACCTGCACATCTTTGGACTGAGAGAGAAAACCGGAACACCCTGAAGAAATCCATGCGGACACGGCGAGAATGTGAAATTTCACACAGAGAGTCACCCAAGGTGAGAATAAAACCCAGGTCCTGCAGGGGAGGAATCAAACCCAGGTCCTGCAGCTCTCAGGGGAGGCTGGACGCCTCCTCGCAGAGCGCTTTAGGGAACATCGCCGGGACACCTGCACCAATCAACCCCACCGCCCTGTGGCCCCACATTTCAACTTCCCCTCCCACTCTGCCGAGGACATGCAGGTCCTGCGCCTCCTCTACTGCCACTCCCTCACCATCCGACGCCTGGAGGAAGAACACCTCATCTTCCGCCTCGGAACATTTCAATCCCATGGCATCAATGTGGATTTCACCAGTTTCCTCATTTCCCCTTCCCCCACCTCACCCCAACTCCAACCTTCCAGCTCAGCACTGCCCTCATGATCTGTCCTACCCACCTATCTTTCTTTCCACCTATCCACTCCACCCTCCTCTCTAACCTATCACCTCCAACCCCACCCCCTTTCTCCTATTGTACTCTATGCTACTTTCTCCCCACCCCCACACCCCTCTCATTTATCTCTCCACTCTGCAGGCACCCTGCCTCTATTCCTGATGAAGGGCTTTTGCCCAAAACGTCAATTTTCCTGCTCTTCGGATGCTGCCTGACCTGCTGTGCCTTTCCAGCACCACTCTAATCGAGACTCTGGTTTCCAGCATCTGCAGTCCTTGTTTTTACCTGGAATCAAACCCAGTGCTAACCATTGTGCCATGCTCAACCGACAGTCATTATTAATTATAACATCTGCAGTACTAATTGGGAGCTTAACTGCAGCTAACACACACTCTTTTCACCTTTCACAATTGAATGCATTCTGCATCAGAAAGGACTTTCTTCCTCCTCTCCACCCTCCTCCCAGTCCCCTCCCCTCCAAATCACATCCACTCACCAACACACCAACATATCAAACTGCCACTAATGTAGTGGAAAGAGATTGTCAACTGGTTTGAGGTTACATACTGGTCAATTTCTTCCTACAATATCCTGTTGGGTACTTTTTATTGGAGTTATGTCAACTTGTAAAAATCTACAGTCAGGTGCTGAATTGCCTATTAATCTAACTTGAAGGATTCAGCAAAAATCTGTTATTCTAAAATATGGAAAGCACTTTCTTAGAAATATAGCATGAGTTGGAGAATGAACAGATGCAATGTAGACGAGGACAAGCTGTCGCAAATGGAAGGAAGAGAAGGGTGGGTAAGAAGAAGCCCCTCAGCCGGATAATTCAGTAAGTATGTGAGCACTAAAAATTGTCACCAGCTGCAATCACAATTCCAACTACAGAGCTGTAAATGCACCAGTTTCACATTGGCTGTAGTGATGAACACTTATATGCTGTCCCTACTAGTATAGAAATTTGAAGCATTTTGCAGTTTGCGCTCTATTGTGTCAGGGAGGTCACTGTATGGGGCTCTCTATGGAAAGAGAGCTAGCTATGTTTCCTTCTGTCTTGCCAGTAAAAAATAGCTGGATGAAGAATGCTGCTCTGATAAGATTGCAAGCTTCCACAAACATCACTGTCTGGCCAAAGCATGTCAAGTCAGCTGTATGCTAGAACCAATGGAATTCCATTCCTTCAATATCCTGAGCAGAGAACAAGGCAGGACTGATAAATTAAACAGAATTTACTTCAATGGAAGAGACCTAACAGGGAAGGCAGATGAAGTCAGGGCATGGTTAAGAACATGGGACTGGGATATCCTATCAATTACAGATATGTGGCTCAGGGATGGACATGACTGGCAGCTTAATGTTCCAAGATACAAATGCGAAAGGAAGGATATTAAAGGGGGACAAGAGAAGAGGGTGAGTGGTGTTTTTGATAAGAGATAGCATTGCAACTGTACTAAAGAAGGATATTCCCAGAAATACATCCAGGGATGTTATTTGGGTGGAACTGAGAAATAAGAAAAGGATGATCACCTTATTGGGATTTTATTATAGACCCCCCAATAGAGGGAAATTGAGATAACAAAATTGGAAGGAGATTTCAGTTGTCTGTAAGAATAATAGGGTGGTTATGATAAGGGATTTTCACTTTCCAAACAGAGAGTGGGATTGCCATAGTTGCCATAGAGAGGAATTTGTACAAGAACATTTTTTGATTCAATATGTGGATGTACCTACTAGAGAAGGTGCAAAACTTGACCTACTCTTGGGAAATAAGGCAGGGCAGGTGACTGAGGTGTCAGTGGGGGGAGCACTTTGGGGCCAGCAACGGAATTCTATTAGTTTTAAAACATTGATGGAAGAAGGTAGACCAGACCTAAAAGTTGAAGTTCTAAATTGGATCAAGGCCAATTTTGATGGTATTAGGCGAGAACTTTCAAAAGTTGACTGGGGGCAGATGTTCAGAGGTAAAAGGAAGGCTGGAAAATGGGAAGCCTCCAAAAATGAGTTAACGGGAGTCCAGAGACAGTATATTCCTGTTAGGGTGAATGGAAAGGCTGGTACGTGTAGGGAAAGCTGGATGACTAAAGAAATTGAGGCTTTGGTTAAGAAAAAGAAGGAAGCATATGTCAGGTATAGACTGGAGAGATCGAACAAATCCTTAGAAAAGTATAAAGGCAGTAGAAGCATACTTAAGAGGGAAGTCAGGAGGGTAAAAAGGTGACATGAGATATCTTTGGCAAATAGAGTTAATCTGAATCCAAAGGGATTTTAAAGATACATTAAGGACAAAAGGGTAGCTGGGGAGAGAATAGGGCTCCTCAAAAATCAGCAATGCAACCTACACGTGTAGCCGCAGGATATAGGGAGATACTAAACAAGTATTTTGCATCATTGTATATCTTCCATGTCCTTCTCCACAGTAAACAAAAATTTCCAGCTCGGCGAACAGAACCACAACAACGAGCACCCGAGCTACAAATCTGGGTCCATTCCTGATTAGTGGTTTTTGAAATTAACGACTTTTGGCGTGCAATTTCTTGTCTGTATTTGTGAAGTCTGTTGTGCGCGTCTGTAATCATTACATGGATCATCCTGAATCCGTTCTGTCTGGCTGTGTCTCTGGCTTGTGGATTGTTGACTGGCGGTCTGTATCTGACACATTGTGGAAGGATTCGATTCTTTCGGCATTCATGCAGGAACCGGAGTTGTTCGTATGTGGCGCTTAGGCGGTTAGCGCAGGATTCCCATTTCCTGGCTTGTCTTAGCGTCTCTCGCCCGTAGGTGTTCAAAGTTTGGGTGAAGATTTGTAGCTCAGGTGCTCGTTGTTGTGGTTCTGTTCGCCGAGCTGGAAATTTTTGTTTTATAACAGCACACAAACCAACAGCCACCCTCAGACAACAACTCACCAGAACGAAGGACCCGATACCCAGCATGAGCGAAACTAATGTAGTATACAAAATCCCATGCAAGGACTGCACAAAACACTACATAGGACAAACAGGAAGACAGCTAACGATCCGCATCCATGAACATCAACTAGCCACGAAACGCCACGACTAGCTATCCTTAGTAGCCACACACGCAGACGACAAGCAACATGAATTCGACTGGGACAACACTATCATTATAGGGCAAGCCAAACAAAAAACAGCCAGGGAATTCCTAGAAGCATGGCACTCATCCACAAACTCCATCAACAAACACATCGACCTGGACCCAGTATACCGGCCACTACAGCGGACAGCTGAAACTGATAACCAGAAGCGGCAGGGACAGGCCACTATAAATGCTGGAGGTAACACCACAGAAGTGCTTCACAGGAGCACCAAGGATGTCACCTAGACAGGGGACGAAACGTTTGCAACAAAAATTTCCAGCTCGGCGAACAGAACCACAACATCGAGTACCCGAGCTACAAATCTTCACCCAAACTTTGATCATTATTTTAAAGTTCAAAATATAATGATCCAGCCTGAGGAGATGGTCAGTTATTGATTGGCCCAAGCCATCAGTTGCTGATCAATGAAAATGTTTTAAAGGCTTGGAATCAATATCAAACAATGATTTTAGTTAGAAAAAACTGGGATATCAGTCATATGAAATCATTTACAGATTGACAAAAACCCATGTAAAAAGGATTGTATCATTTCATCCTCATTGGCGCCATTCACTAATGCAAAATGCTCAAGTAAAAGATGTTGTTCAATCTGGAATAGAATGTCAAAAAAGTGATTTCATAGTAAAAAGCAGGAAGTGAGAGCATCACGTATCCTACAGTATGTGCCCATCATGATATTAATGTTAGCCACCAAAGAAAAGATGTTGTGAATTTATATATTTTGCCAGAAAAGCATAAATTTAACACCCAAATTGCAGGTGCATCATTATTGCGTTCTTTTTCTAAATTGCCTCTGTTATCTCAAAACAGTAAAGTGATTGCTGCTGGACTATGTTGTGAGTCACCACCAGTCTTATAGGGCTACAGCAAGAAGTTGATAAAGAATTAAAATGCATAAAGATGGATAAATCCCCAGGAACTGATCAGGTGTACCCTCAACTCTGTGGGAAGCTAGGGAAGTGATTGCAGGGCCCCTTGCTGAGATTTAATCAACAACAACAAGTGAAGTGTCAGAACACTACTGGTTGGCCAACAGGGTGCCACTATTTAAGGAAGGTGGTAAGGTAAAGCCAGGGAATTAATTACAGACCAGTGAGCCTGACATCAGTGGTGGGCAAGTTGTTGGAGGGGAGCCTGAGGGACAGAATTTACATGTATTTGGAAAGGTAAGGACTGATGAGGGATAGTCAACATGGCTTTGTGCATGGGAAATAGTATCTCACTAACAGAGTGGTGGATGTGATCTATGTGGACTTTAGTAAGGCATTCAACAAGCTTCGAGGTGGTAGAGGGATTGAATTTAAGAGCAGGGAGGTTCTGTTGTAATTGTACAAGGTGTTGGTGAAACTCCACATGCTGTACTGTGCGCCGTTCTGGTCTCATTACTTGAAGGATATACTGTCTTTGGAGATGGTGCAAAGGATATCACCAGGTTGATTCCAAAGATGAGGGGTTACCCTACGAGGGGGGGTTGAACCATCTGGGACTGTAATTGCTAGAATTTAGAAGATTGAGAGGGAATCTTATAGAAACATATCAAATTATGAAAGGGATAGATAAGATAGAGGCAGGCAAGTTGTTTCCACTGGTGGTGTCAGACTAGTCTTAGGGACATGGCCTCAAAATTATGGGGCATGGATTTAGGACAGAGATGAGGAGGAATTGCTTTTCCCCAAAGAGTAGTGAATTTTTAGAACTTTCTGTCCAAGGAAGCATTAGAGGCAGCTTCATTAAGTCCATTCAAGACACAGTTGGATGAGTTTTTGCATGGTAGGGGAGTTAAAGGTCATGGAGATAATGCAGGTAGGAGGAGCTGAGACAATGGATAGATCAGCCATGATCTTAATGAATGGTGGAGCAGGTTCGACAGGCCAAATGGCCTACTCTTGCTTCTATTACTATGAACTATCAAACTAGACTGGTTGGCAAGGTTAGATCACATGGATTACAGGGAGAACTAGCAATTTGGATACAGAACTGGTAGAAGACAGGGGTTGTGGTGGTGGAGTGTTACTTCACAGACTGAAAGCCTGTGGCCAGTGGTGTGCCACAAAAATCAGTTCTGTGTCCATTGATTTTCGTCATTTATATGAAAGATTTGGATGTGAACATAGGAGATATAACTAGTAAGATTGCAGATGACTGCAAAATTGGAGGTTTAGTGGATGACATTTGAAAGGCATCGTGATGAGTACATGATTAGGATGAGTTTAGAGGAATATGGGCCAAATGCTGGTAAATGGGACTAGACTGATTTAGGATATCTGGTCAGCATGAAGGGACTTGACAGGAGGGTCTGTTTCCATGCTCTACAGCTTTATGACTGTAAATCTACAATTGCTTCTCTGTAATGTGACAGCTGACCTATAGGAAAACAAAGGCGAAAACACAACGAGAATGCTCCAAAGTTATAAACTGCACAGAAGCATTTGTGTTACATTCAAGCAAATGACCTTTTATTTTCTTTGACAATTGATGCCTGAAACAAGAGTGCAATAAAGGTTTTTGCTTTGGCTTTGAGATGGTTCAATTTTGAGAAAAGGATCCAGCATTAATTTTGAACTTCTATACTGTTAGCAACAAAACTCTGAAGCAATCAGGGATATTATCCAAACTATGTCATCAATCCCAGCCAAGGGAGACTTCCCTTATATTCAGCTGACAATGCAAGCATTGATTATAAAAAGCACAATAGTATAAAGCAAAAACCAAAAGATGTTCATAGGACTATTGATCTTATACTTTGTACAATGCAGCAAGGCATGCTCTTTAAACATTGTTGTTGTTGCAGAAAACATTATTCTCAGGGTATGTTCTCACTTGGCATTTCTGCAAATTGAACACAGCAACTGAGGTAGTTCTATGATTTTGCTGAAGAGTGGAAAATGCAATCTACTGAAGTACATTGTGACCTCCATGCCTAGCTATTGTCTGCTTGCTGAAATGCTGGAAACCTGGGACATACTATTTTCAGAGATTTGGCAAACAGGGTGAGCTGAAAATACAATGGACATGCTTCGGGATAAGGGTTTGCCAATTAGGTTGTTGAGCGTTACTTTCCTCCACTCAGCCATGCTCTGAAACAAAAGTTCAGTGAATAAAAATGAAGCCAATGTCCTCTTGGGGCATGAGCCAATGAGTGACATGAACAGGAATGAGGAGAGGAAGATTCAGGTCAGGATTTCTGCAACAAATAACAGACTGAAGCAATTAATACCAAATGGAGAAAGAAAATGTGCGAGGCTTTTTTATTTTTAACGATAAAGTCAAGGCAGCCAGTCAGTTTAATCTCAGTGATGGGCATGTTATTGGAAAGAAGTCTGAGAGACAGAATATATCTGCATTTGAAGAGACAAAGATTAATCAGGGAGGGAAGGTCATGTTTGACAAATTTGATTTAAGCTTTGGAGAAGGTGACCAAGGGTCTTGGTAAGGATTTGATGTGTTCCACATGGACTGTAGCTAGGTTCTTGATAACTCATGGCAGACTGGTCAAGAAAAAAACAGTCCAAGTAAATGAAGGCAAAATTAGCTGAGAGGCAGCAAGCAGAAGGGGGTGGAAGAAGAATGTTTTTGTGACTGGAAGACAGTTTTCAGTGGCGATCTACAGGACTCAATGCTGGGGCCCTTGTTGTTTGTGGTGTGATTAATGATTTGGACATAACTTTAGGGGATATGAACAAGAAGTTTGTGGATGATATGAAAATTGGTAATATGGGAAATAGTGAGGAGGATAGCCATAAACACAAGACTTTATCACTGGGCTGAAGACCAGAGGGATCATGGTGTGGATATTCAAATAACCTTGAAAGTAATAAGGCAGATAGATAAAGTGGTTAAGGGTGGCAAATGGGATATTTGTGTTTATTAATTGAGGCACAGAACACAAGAGCAAGGAGGTTATGCTTAAATTGCTTAAACTGTTGTTAGGTCAGAACTGGAGTGTGTAGTTCTAGTCACCATGTTTTGGGAAGGATGTGATTGTTACACAGAGGGTGCAGAGGAAATTTATCAGGAGTCTGACTGGCTGGAAGATCTGAGATGTGAGGAAGGGTTGGATATACAAGGGTTGTTACCCTTGTAGCAATGAAAGTTGAGGAGAGACCTAATAGAGATGTGTAAGATTATGTTGGCCACAGATAGGATAAATAAGAAGTACTTTTTCCATTAGTAGAGAGGTTAATAACAATGGGGTATAGATCCAAGAGGCAGAAAGCTAAGAGAATAGCTGAAGAGGATCTTTTTTCACTTAGGGGGTGGTGGGAATCCGGAACTCACTACCCGAAAAGAAGGTTTTTCAGAAACTCTCGCAGCGATTAGATATTTTCTGTTATAGTAAAGCTCAAAACAAGCCTGAGGAATGGCACTTCATATTTCAACTATGCGCATTATACAGGCTCAACAATGAATTCAACAATTTCAGACCTTATTCTCTACACATTTTGTTTTTTAATTGCTTTTTGCATATTTTTATATTTCAACAGCAGACCTGCTCTAGATGTGTCTCTTCTTTCTTTGTTTCTTTTCTCACTCAATCACCATTCTCTCTGGCCTGGGAAGACTAACTCTTCTGTCATTCAATCTTTTCTGACTTCCACCATATTACAGAACTTTGTTTTGACTTGGTCCCATTCAACCCTTGCTCAAACCTATGACATATCTAACTTTTCCCAGTTTGATTAGCAATCATAAACATGGTGGGATGAGTTTTCTAAAGTGTGGCAATCTCATACAGATTGCCACTCTAGCCTTTTTTAACAATAGAAGGGAGTCCTGCATTTCTGAGGAGATTCTGCTGAGGGTGCCTCAGAAATGCAGAGCCATACTTTGATAATTCTGTTGTAGTGCAGACTGATCAGAGAAGGCATACCACAGGTCTTCTTCATAGTAATCAGCTGCCATACTCTGAAATTTAAAGCTCCTGACAGGTACATTGACAGCTGTTATCAAAGTATAAGTAAGTAAGGAAACTCAGATGTTTAAGTACTGGAAGAGTTGGGTACCAGATGAAATAGAGGGATGGAACAGAGTGCCAGGTAAGTAGGGTAGCAGGCAGTAAGGGTGTTAGGTAAGTAGAATGTCCACTGAGAAGGGCATCAGCTGGAGAGGGGATAGGATGCCAGGTTGATAATGCCAGATGAGTAGGGGGTAAGGTGCTAGCTTGAAGGGTACCAGATAGGGAGGGGGAAAGGTGTGAGGGATAGGATGCCAGAAGGGATTAATCCAGTAGGCAGGGAGTTTGGAGATTAGGTCCAGAGACGTTGTCGGATTGGGTCCTGAGATAGAGTAATTCAGGTCCGGTGAAGGAGGAGGATTAGGTCAGTTTCAAAAGGAGAGGAAGTTCAGATCTAGTGGGGTGAGTTGGGATCAGGTCTTGTAGTAGGAATGTCAGGTCAGATCCAGTCTGGATGGGGGAGGGGGGGGGCATCAGTTCCGGGGAAATAATGGAGTCTCAGGTATGGGGGTGGGGGTGGCAGATCAGGGTGTGGCAGCTTAAATAGGTATGGAGAGATGTAGTTGTGGTGGATGTGGTTGAATAGTTATTCAAGATTTGTGTCATGTATTTAATAGTCTAGTTTTTCTTGAATAATTATTTTACTTAATTTCATCAGAACCCTCCAAATACTCATATTTAAATTGAGATTTTCTGGGGTTCTAAGATGTGGAGGAATTGCCCAGCAGAAAATTCAATTCCTTTGGAGTCTACCAAAAAGGGGAATTTGCATGGTCCCTATGCTTAATTCCCATCTCCGCTTGTACAATGACTAAACAGCAGAAAATCTAGACTGATATGTTAACTCTGCGTCTCCATTCAACTGATAATTAAGAACAGAAAAATACTTCCCATCAGTTACACAATTTACCCATTGATTAAAAAAAATACTTATGAACATCATTTAGTTTCTATAACTTCCAGATAATGGAATGCAATTAAGACAATATCCTCAAGACTGCTCATTATTTTCACAGGGTTCTGAACTTCAGTCACCACAATATTTAGCTTCAACACCTTTTAAAAAAGTTGTTCTTTCATAGGATGTGGGCTACGTTGGCAAGGACAGCATTTATTGCTTATTGCTAATTGTCTTGAGAAGGTGGTGGGGCATGTTCCTGAACTGCAGCTGTTCATATGATGTAGATGTGCCCATAATGCTGTTAGGAAGGGAGTTCCAGGGTTTTAACTCAGCAACTGTGAAAGAAACAAATGGAGTTTCAAATCAGAATGGTGCGCTCATGAGCAGCATAATGGGTTACTGTGTGTGATATATGTGTGATAATGAGCAGTCTTGAGGATATTCCATTATCTGGAAGTTATAGAAACTAAATGATGTTCATAAGATGTTTTTTTTTAAATCAATCAGTAAATTGTGTAACTGATGGGAAGTATTTTTCTGTTCTTAATTATTAATTGAATGGAGATGCAGAGTTAACATATCAGTCTAGATTTTCTGCTGTTTAATCATTGTACAAGCAGGCGACCGACTCAACACGGACATTTACTATAAACCGACCGACTCCCACAGCTACCAAGATTACACCTCCTCCCACCCTGCCCCCTGTAAAAACACCATCCCATATTCCCAATTCCTTTGCCTCCGCCGCATCTGCTCCCAGGAGGACCAATTCCAATACCGAACAACCCAGATGGCCTCCTTCTTCAAAGACCACAATTTCCCCTCTGACATGGTTGACGATGCTCTCACTGCATCTCCTCCACTTCCCGCTCCTCCGCCCTTGAACCCCGCCCCTCCAATCGCCACCAGGACAGACCCTACTGATCCTCACCTACCACCCCACCAACCTCCAGATACATCGTATCATACTTCGTCATTTCCGCCACCTCCAAACAGACCCCACCACCAAGGATATATTTCCCTCCTCTCTCCTATCAGCGTTCCAGAAAGACCACTCCCTCTGCGACTCCCTCGTCAGGTCCACACCCCCATAAACCCAACCTCCACTCTCAGCACCTTCCCCTGCAACTGCAAGAAATGCAAAACTTGCGCCCACACCTCCCCCCTCACTCCCCTCCAAGGCCCCAAGAGACCCTTCCATATCCGTCACAAATTCACCTGCACCTCCACACACATCATTTACTGCATCCGCTGCACCCGATGTGGCCTCCTCTATATTGGGGAGACAGGCCGCCTACTTGTGGAACGTTTTCGAGAATACCTCTGGGACACCCGCACCAACCAACCCAACCACCCTGTGGCTGAACACTAACTCCCCCTCCCACTCTGCCAAGGACATACAGGCCCTTAGCCTCCTCCATCGTCAGGCCATGGCAACATGACGCCTGGAGGAAGAGCGCCTCATCTTCCGCCTAGGAACCCTCCAACCACAAGGAATGAAGGCAGATTTCTCCAGCTTCCTCATTTCCCCTCCCCCCACCTTATCTCAATTCCAACCCTCGGTCTCAGCACCGCCTTCTTGACCTGCAATCTTCTTCCCAACCTCTCTGCCCCCACCCCCTCTCCGGCCTATCACCCTCACCTTAACCTCCTTCCACCTATCGCATTCCCAACACCCCTCACCCAAGTCCCTTCTCCCTACCTTTTATTTTAGCCTGCTTGTCACACCTTCCTCATTTCTGAAGAAGGGCTTATGCCCAAAACGCCAATTCTCCTGCTCCTTGGATGCTACCTGACCTGCTGCACTTTTCCAGCAACACATTTTTCAGCTCTGATCTCCAGCATCTGCAGTCCTCACTTTCTCCTACTGTGTGATATGTAAATAAGATCTAGTTTACACCAGAGGAAGTGACATGATCATAATCTTGCTGACTTACAGCCTTGTGTCAAAGGAAGACCAAGTTAGTTATTGTTATTGTTTGTTCTGTTCTTAAATAAGATAATGTTTTTCACCCTACTTCAGCAGACTCCATAAATATTCTTTAGCAACGCAACAAGACCAAAACTTTTTGAGTTAACAAGAACCAATAATATTATTTAATGGCTGTAGGTAAAAAAAATTTCAAAAATCATTGCCTGAAACTTTCAAGCAGATCACAGATCCCAATCAAGCAGAAGCATGGCTGAATTGATACCACTTGCATTACACCACACTGGGTCTTGCATGAAGACGAGCAGTGAACAGGTCAGTTTACCTATGTAAGCAATGGGAGGTTGTGCAGGTGGTATCCTAGTCAGGCAGGGGATCAAAAAGAACGGGCTGCATTTCGCAAAGTAATAAAAGCATTTAATGGCTCCTTCAGTCTTCGAAAAAAACACCATTGCCAAGCAGGCAAGATTTTGTAAGTGTACTCTGAAACTGGGTAAGATATTTATCAAAAACCTATGTGGACTAGTGGAAAATTGTGAATATGGGCTTAGCAGAAGAATTAATCAGTATTGACATATCTTAGATGAAACATCATCAGAACTCTTGCACTCAAAGGATGACCGGATTTAAAACTGCAAATATAGCTGCACAGAAACAGGAAATGCAAAGTGCATGTATCAAACATCCCAGCTAACTCCTATTGGTGTGGCAGTAAAAGGCGTTGGAATGAAAATTGTCCTCCAAATAAGTTCATTTTAAAGCAGTATGTTACAACAAGAAACTTATACTGAATAAGCAAAAAGGAAAAACTCTCAAATGATAACAGCTCCAAGAAATAAAGATAAAGTGATGTAGAGATGCTTTTTCTGGTTGAGATCAAAGAATGAAATGGCAGCTACTGAAATGCTGAAATCTTAGCCGACATAAAACATGCTTCAGATTAGACAATGGCATAATATTTTTGGTTCTTTTTGATGCTAAATCATGGTTGCTGAGTGGGTCACTTCAGTCTTCATGAATACAATTATAATTTCTACATCGCCTGCTCCATAAAGTTATAAGACAAATGCACACAACATTGGAATCCTATGTGTGATCTAGAACCAGTGTTGTTCACCTTTAAGTAGAAAGGCTTGCACTGATTTATAGTATTATGTAGAGCAGAGATGCTCAGACTAAAGATTTTAGTGCTGAATATCCACTGCTGTTTATAGGATTGGGGAGTGAAAATAGCTTATCAGATCAATGTACACCCTTAAACAAAACCAGTGTGAGTTTTTACACCCATAAAAATTCTCAACCACTCTTGCCAAAAAGTAAAGTAGGAAATTAACTCAATGTTAAGACAGGAGCTATTTTATCTGTAGGGATAGTAGAGACTCATAACATTTAAGAAATATTTAGATGTACTCTTGGATAACTGTTTTTGATCAGCACAGACTGGATGAGCCAAAGAGCCTTTTTCACTTTGTTGTCGACCTCCATGCCTTTATGACTCTAAAAGCTGGTGCTTGGGAGTAGTTCAAGTACTGAAATCCAATGGATCAATACAAATCCACATAGGTCTTACAAGGCACTTGAACACTAAAGTATGTCTTACGTCATCCATAAAGCAAAGTTGGGAAAGAATTCAATCTTCTTGAAGCTAGATAAATCCAAGTAGTGGATTTTGGGAATGATCACTTGATTAACTTCTCCAGAGGATGACATCAAACATTCATGAAGGATTGGATGGAAACATATGTCACATGATGATGTCCTAATCTGTGAATCCACTCAGGCAGATCATGACACTACAGTCTGAGCTGTATGCCAAGGTGTGCACGAAGACCTCAGATTCAGCAACAAGTATAAACTCTCCCAACCAACAATCAACTTTCTTGGGCATTTTGTGGATGCATCCAGCATCAGAGCTGATCCACAAATGGACAAGAACAATCAAGAACTTTCTGGCTCTTCAAATCATTACAGAATTCCAGAGATTTGTGAACATTGTGAACCAAGTTGAAAAGTTTTTACCCTACCGAGTCATTGTTTATGAGCCACAATATCAGCAGTTACAACTAGACCATACATGGTGCTGGTAAAATGCGCAAGTCGAGATAGTTTGAAAAATATTCAAATATATGGATACCATCCATTACATTAATTATAATTTAGAACTATCTATTGTTTCTGCAAATGCATCTTTAAAAGGATTGGTCGCTATACTCTTTCAGATACAGAGGCATGAGAAGAATAGGTCAATTTACTATGCATCCTGTTCACGTTGTGAGAGACAAAATATGGATATGCACTTAATAGAAAAAGAAACATTAGCTGCTGGTTGCGCTTGTGAAAAGTTTGAAAACTATGTTCTGGGTCTTTACTTCATAATTAAACAGACCATAAACCTTTAGTTATTCTTTTAAATGCTAAGGAATTAGCAAGACTGTCACCAATAGTGTGACAATTAGAACTAAGACTAATGAGATTTGATGTAAGAACAATGTGCAAGAAAAGCAACAACCAGACTGCAAAACTTTGTCTCATGGGGCAGGGGGCACCGGAGGAGGACATAAATCTTATTTGAGAGGTGGAAACTTTGATATCATTAATAACAACAAATTTACCATAAATAACAACTCGAAGACTGAATGAAATCGGAAACACAAAAATCAAATGAAGGATGTTCTTTAGTATGACAATACTGCAACCAAATGCCAATATATAGACCACAAAATCCTATTCTCAGGCAGTACTTTGAACATGTTGGTGTAGTAGATGACTCTCATTTATGAGAGATCAGTCATACCAAGTATCCCGAGACCTGATATATTGCAATGGTTACACCAGGTCATTTGTGCAATAAGAAATTTGAGACAGGGCACAAAATTCTGTTTGGTGGCCCGGTCTCTTAAAGCCTCAGAAGGGATTCTATCGAAGTGCATTAGTTGTGTAATTCATTACTAGCCCAAGGGAACCACTCATGTCATTTTTTTTTCCCTTCAAACCATTGGAACATCTTGTGGTAGATCTCTTTGAACAAAGAGGAAAATCATTCTTGACAGAGGCTGACTGCTATCCAAGGTGGATAAAGATCAAGTGACTGCTGGGTCACTCAATGGAGGCAGTGATTACGTCGCTGAAGGGAAGCTTTGCAGTCTACAGGGTTCAAGATTTCAGCAAATATCATTTGGCTTTGTCACTGTATCACTAGCTCATTGAGATACTCACAAGCCAATGGTGAAGCAGAAAAAGGAGTATGAAGGGTAACAGCATTGTTATAAAAGATCAAATACATGATATGGCTCTCCCTTGTTATTTTTCAACCCTTCAACATGATTTAGACCCTTCCTTATTTGGAAGGAGGGGAGAACTCAATCTCCTACTTGCCCACATTTAACCATGCAATGTCTACAAGCAAAGGATGTGGAACTACAGTTGTCACGGAGCAGGTTATCTGATTGGAGGCCTGGCAGAAGTGCTCAAATGGACGTTGGAGTAAGCTAGTCATACACAAATGCTTGAAAAATATAAATCATTCAATCAAAAAATAAATGGTACAATGAAAAAGATATGCACGAGTATCTGCAAGAAGCATCTTTCTCGATCATTGAAACAGTCATCAACAGTGTTGAACAGACTAGGGATATTACATTCATCAACAAATCTAGATGACAGCCTGATTGCAGAACTGGTGTCACTTGACAACTCTTATTCTGTCCAGAGTCCAAGAGAACATATGGAGGACTCAAATTTCATTCTCTTCCAAAGTAGCTGAGGACTCAGTTAGGTAAGCTGGTAAAACCGCCACAGCAGTTCTTCCTATAAATGAGAAACCAAGTCAGAGATGCAAGGTGAGATATTATAAAATACTACGAAATATAATGTGTTGAGTTGGAGACTTTTGGTTGGGGGGGGTCAAGATATTGGGGAGGGAGGAATGCAGTGTAAGGGGTTACTTGTGTAATATACAAATGAGACTACTCCACATCATCACAAACAGATTAATTGTTGTTGCTCTTTTACAAGCCTCATGGCAACTGGAAGTTCTAGTTAAATATTGTTGCTATTAGTTTTTCATCCCCCCTTAGTGAATTTTGCAGTTATTCTTTAATAACACAAATAAACTGAGAATATTCTAAGTTAGTAATGGATAACAATATTACAGCTTGGAGGGGAACTTGGAGATATTTGCATTTCTAAGCATCTATTGTCCTTGTTCTTCGAGATGGTACAGGCCTTGGTTTAGAAGATTCTGTCAAAGCTGCCTTGATTCTGCAGTGCCCCCTGTAGATTGTTTTGCAATTCCTATAATTCAAATATTATTCATTTTACAAGTTTAGTTTTTTTAAAGAATGTAATAAGAATTTAATGATCAAATGTCAAAATTTGAGGTCAAAGTACAAAACTATTGATTATGCCTATGAGCAATACTAATCTGTAGAATGAAAAGCAATCTGGTATTAGTGCCAGTTGTAATCTCCACAATTCTTTACATGTTTGTATATTCAAAAAGCTTCAAAGTAATTTTAATGCCTTGACATAAATGTGCACAGCACCTCAAGATAAATAGCTGTTATCATAAAACAAGTGAAATGGAATTCATTCAATGTATGTTGGTAGCTAACCAATTTAAAAGATTAAAAATTCAAACAGCTTATTACTTACTGTCAGTAGTGAGATACACCAGCTGAGACCAACACAATTACAGTTAGACAATTGAACTTTCCGTAGTCACTTCAATTAGCTGAAAGTAACAACTTACCCATTGGTTCTCGTTTCCAAACTTCAAACAGTTGCATTCTTTGCTGCCAATGCAAAATAAACTTTGCTGACCTTTTTTTAAAATTTAAATCCTCTACTCAATGAGATCATGGCTAATTTGAATACTCCACATTCCCACCGACTCCCAGTAACCTTTTTTTTTATCTCTTTGCTTATCAAGATCTACTGTTGACTAAAAAAAGTTTCAAAATTCTGTTTTCACCATCTTCAAAGGTAGAGAGTTCCAAATACTCAATCCTGTGAGAAAAAAATTATTTATTATCTATCTTAGATAAACACAGACCTCAAGTTTGAATTTTAGAACATAGAAAATAGAACACCTGCGGGCCATTCACCCCACGATGTTGTGCCGAACATGACACCAAATTAAACTTATCCTTCCTGCCTGTCTTTGGTCCATATCCCTCCATTCTTCGAATATTCATGTGCTTATCCAGAAGTTTCTTAAATGCTCCTATCGTCCCTGCCTCCACCACCACCCCGGCAGCGAGTTCCAGACTCCTACCACTCTGTGTAAAAAAACTTGCCCCTCACGTATCTTTTTAACTTCCTCCTTCTCAACTTAAATGCATGCCCCCTAGTATTAGATATTTCAAATCTGGAAAAAACATTCTGATAATCAACACTATCTATGCATTTCTATCAAGTCTCCCCTCAAGATTGGAATACATACAGACTCTAACCTCACACCTTTAATGCATTGTCTGAGCTGAGATGTCATCTTTTTTCATAAAACCTTAAGTTATGTCAGGAATGTGACTTGAAAGAAAGAAGTTCTGCAACTTACATATTAAGGAGTTGAAACCTGCAGTCCATTCTAAAAGATGAAAGACTTAACAGCAATCTATGTTTGTTCAATATATTGCATCAGCGTATGACACTATGACCTTTTGCTATAAATTCTATGTCCCATGATCCTACTCCACTAGTTACCTGGCGAAGGGGCAGCACTCTGAAAGTCTGTGCTTCCAAATAGACCGGTTGGACTATGTGATTTTTAACTACATCAGTGCTGTTCAGGGTGCTGCCATTATCTATATACTTTTTCTTAACATTTGATCTGCCAATGTGCAGCACCTCACACTTACCTGGATTAAACTCCATCTGCCATTTCTCCAGCCATATCTGCAACTGATCGAAAACCTGCTGTATCCTTTGACAATCTTGTACACTATCCACAATTCCACCCATCTTGTATCGTCTGCAAATTTACTAAATCACGCCTTTACATTTTCATCCAAGTCATTTATATATGTCACAAACAGCAGGAAGCCCCAGTACGGACCCCTGTGGAACACCACTAGTCATGGACCTTCAGCCTGAAAAACAACCTTCCGCCAGTCTTCTATGGGCAAGCCAATTATGAATCCATGTGCTAATTCTGAATCCACAATGGATCCCATGCATCTTAATCTTCTGGGTGAGCCTACCATGAAGGATCTCATCAAAAGTTTTCCCGGGGCATCCAAGATGGCAGCTATCTAGGAAGATCGTGTTGCAGAGCTCCGAACTGCAGTGCAAGCAGAACGAAGTTTTAACCCGCCCTACCTGGGCCACCGTGATATCCTAGGACTCTGGAAAGGTCGTGCAGTCCCAGGAAATTGTCAGAGAGCAATTTAGCTCTGTTTTCGTCATCCAGGAATGCTGAAGAAAGGTGGAGGCATGTCCAAGGCCGGGTCTACAGCCCAGCCTGCAAGATCCTTGAACTTGATTTCTTACCAGGTCCTGATTAAGGAACTCGCAAAATCTCACGAGGTGTTGGGCAAGCAGATAGAAGAGAAACTGGCCCCGATCTCTATCATGCTGCAGAAGCATGAACAGCAGCTGGGAGACCTAGAGAAAAGGATGGATGAGGTAGAACGTAGAGTCTGTGGAAGCTCATACCGATTCCTCCAAGGATAGGATCCAGGCTCTGCAAACGCAGATCGGTAGTTTGTTTGACCAGGTTGATGACCTCGAGAACAGGGGCGAGAGAAAAAAATATTTGGATCGTCTGTCTGCTGGAGGGTAAGCAAGGTGAGTGACCAGTGGAATTTATTGAGGATTGGTTGCCAAAATTCTTTAACTTGGAGGCTGGAATGGGAAGCTTGAAGATTGAGTGGGCTCACCAGGCACGGAGGTGAGGTCGTGGTGCAGTTTCATCATTGTAGAGATGAAAGAATTGTGTAAGGTTCCAAAATCCAGGGGAAGGATCCGAAGGCCCTAGTTTACAAGGGCTCCAAGATCATGTTCTTCCAGGATTTCTCAGCGGTGGTGATCTGGAAAAGAAAATCCTATGACAGCATCAAGAAAAGACTGAGGGAGCTTGGGATCCAGTATTCTCTGAGGTATTCGGCTGTGCTTTGGATTACCTGAGACGGATCTATACTTCTCTTTGACATGTTGGAGAAAGCAAGAGACTTTGTGGACAAATTAACTTAATCTAAACAATTTAGTATGTACAAATAGTAGTGTTGTTTGGATATGTCCCCACTTAACTTTGAAAAAAACAGAGCAAGTTGAGTTGGGGTGTTCATTTCCTTTTATCGATAACAATCTGGTCTAAACAATGCTCAGGACCGGTTGGGATGAGTACTTTCAATTGTACCAAAGGATGGGTAGAGTACTTACCTTTTCTATTCAAAATTTCTTTGTTCACATTGTTATTTCATGGTGTATTTTCTTTCTTTTCTGCTGGTGTTTATGGTGCTGCTCTAGCTAGGGGGAGAGAACATGGTTGGGATGACAGTTTATGCCCAGTTCAGGTATTTAATTGCCCTGGCTGCAGTTTTGGCAGCAGGATGGGAAGATGGGTCTTGGGATGTGTAGATATACCCTTTGGGCATAGGTAGAGTTCCCCTATTCAGTGCCATTGGCGCTTTATATGTTGGTTTGCTTTTTTGGTTTTTGTTGGATATATTCGTTGATAGCTTTGTAGGTTTGTTAACTGTAGTGGTTTTACTTTGTGGTTTTTATTTTCAATGGACGTTGTGACACTAAGGTTTGGCAATGCGTAATTTGAATTCCTCCTCTCTGGAATTTGAATGTTACTGCAGAAGGTTACGGCTAACGACTTGATTAAATGGTGTACCTGGAACATCAAGGGGAGTCACTCATCAATTAAGAGCAAAAAGGTACACATGAGTCTTATAAAGTCAAAGGTGGATATTGCTTTATGACAGGAGACACACTTGGATGATAGGGAGCATTTGAAATTACAGAAGAATGACTTTGGTCGGGTTTACTTTTCTTCTTTTAATACCAGAAGTAGGGGAGTGGGTGAAGTTGTTAGGAGGAATCTCCCATTTATGTTACTAGAGTGTATTAAAGACACACGTGAAGGTTTGTAATTTTCAAAGCCCTGAAAAACGGGAAAGAATCTGGTGTTTTAAATGTTTACTGCCCTCCGACCCATCCCCTCAAATCTCTGGTAGATGCGTTCTCTAAATTGATCAGTCTCGAGTCCCGGGTATTCATTACAAGGGGAGATTTATGGATTGCACAGTAGACAGACTGCCCAAGGGCCCTCCGATACCCTCTATACAAACTAAACAATTAATGGATCTATGTGTGGAGTTAGGGTTGGTGGATGTCTGGAGGCGTCTCCACCCTACAGGTAGAGATTTTATATTTTTTTCAATCCACACAGATATCACAGTAGGATTGATATTTTTCTGACCCCCGTGGCAACCTTGGTGGCATCCTGTATGATTGGTAATATTACCATCTCTGATCACTCTCCAGTGTACCTGTTGGTTAAGATTAAGGACACTGTAGTGAGCCTGAGGCACTGGCGAATGGATTCCTTTATCCTTAAAGATAATAGGTTTGTGGAGTACTTCTTCACTTGCCCGGTTTGTCACCATGGTCATAAAACCTTTGTTTTACAAAAGTAAGCTCCTTCTTTGCTGTTTGCATGAGCACAGAATTCAATGCAGACCATAGTATCGTAATCCTCTGTAGCTTTCGGGCATTCCTCGACATGAATTCAGGCTCGGTTAGTAGCCTGCCCGTCCTTTGGAAAACTGCCAAAGCCTTTGCCAGGCTGTTAGTTATCTCCTACTCTGCTAGTAGGAAGCAGCACAAGGATGAACAGCAACATGTCATCGAACATGGTTGAAGGCAGCCGAGAAGGTTTACTTTGACAGGCACTTATTGGCCAAGTTACAGAGGATTACAGTGGTACGGTCTGCATTGAATTCTGTGCTTAAGCAAACAGCAAAGAAGGAGCTTACTTTTGCAAAACAAAGGCTATATGACCATGGTGACAAACCGGGCAAGTACCTAGCGTATTGCGCCAGGAAATGGCGTGCCCTTCCAGCCATTACGTCGATTAGGTAAGGCTCTGGGAACCTAACATCTGATTCCAAAAAGATTAATGCGGCATTCCAGAGATTTAACACTAAATTATACCAATATGAGGGTTGTGAGGAGGGGTGGGCCAAAATGGAATCCTTTTTTTTAAGGACCTGGAGCTCCCGGGCGTGACTCCTGAACAAGAGTCTTTTCTCAATGCCCCCTTATCAAAGCAAGAGGTGCAGCAGGCTGTGAAACATCTTTAGGGTGGAAAGGCGCCCAATCCTGATGGACTTCCCAGAGAATTCTATAAGGAACTTATAAGCATATTGTCAGGCCCAATGCTCAACATGTTCAATGACTCATACAGTCACGATCATTCCCACCATCTCTAAGAGAGGCCAATATTTCACTTATTCTTAAAAAAGGAAGGTCCCAGAGGACTATGCTTTGTACAGGCCCATTTCACTCTTAAATGTGGACTTTAAAATCCTCTCTAAAATTCTTGCATTAAACGCTGGAAACTGTGTTACCTTCTATTGTTAAAGAGGACCAGACAGGTTTCATAAAGGGCCACAGATCCTCCAATAATGGTAGGAGGCTGTTTAATGTAATTCAAGTGTGTCAACAACAGTCAATACGGGGATTGGGAATTTCTCCAGATGCAGAGAAGGCATTTGACCGTGTTGAGTGGCCGTACCTTTTTATACTCTGGAGTGGTTTGGCTTGGGCGAAGCCTTTATAAGATGGGTAAAGGTTCTCTACAGTGATCTCTTGCTGCAGTCATCACCAATGGAGTGCAATCAAGAAATCTTAGCATTTTTGGGGACAGCTAACAGAGCTGTCTCCTGTCACCATTGCTTTTTATATTGGTGATTGAACCATTGGCAGAGGCCATTCATAGGGATTGCCTGCAGATGCGCATAAGAAAAAAAAACTTTTAACATCCTCACTTTCTGCGCAAGAAAAAATATCATGTTAGGTTGGGTGTCTGAAAATCCCCCGGGCCTGTCAGGTTGGCATTAGATTGTTATGGAGCATATCCCCTTGGATTTTCTGACACGTATGGTACACCACAAAACTGAGAATTTCTATAAGACATGGTGGCCCTTTTTGGACTCCCTGGACACATCATGGTCTGCCACATTAAGAAAGGCTTTTCTATAGCTGTAACGATTGTGCTTTAAGACGAAGAGGGGGATGTATGAACATATAGATATGTCAAAAGTAATGCTCTCGATATTCAAGAGTTCGTGTTTTGTTTTGCTGAGCTGTATTATTATTTATTAGATTGTGTTAGTTATTATTTATTTAGTTAAGTAGTTAGTTTAAATATATTTTATATTTATACATTTGTATAGAAGAGATGTTTAGGTTTTAAAATGTTTTACTTTTTTTTGTGTTATTTTGAATTGTATTATTTTGTATTTGTTGCAATATTTAAAAATCTATTTTTCAATAAAAATATATTTTAAAAAGCTTTACTAAAATCCATGTAAACAACATCCATTGCTCTACACTCAATCACCTTCGTTATCTCCTCAAAAAAATTCAAAGAAGTTCATAGACATGACCTGCCCTGCACAAATCCATGCTGACTGTCCCTAATAAGGCCATAATTTTCCAAATGGGCATAAATCCTATCCCTAAGAATCCTCTCCAATAGCTTCCCAACCACTTGTGCGAGGCTCACCAGTCTATAGTTTGCTGGATTATTTTCATTTCCCTTCTCGAGCAGAGGAACATTAATTACTTGCCAGCCCTCTGGGACCTCACCACGGCTAGTGAGGATACAAAGATCTTGGTCCCAGAAATCTCCTCTCTTACCTCTTTCAATAACCTGGGGTAGATACTGTTGGGCCCTGGGGATTTATCCACTTTCATGCTCAAGAGACCCAACACCACTTCTTTCTTGATCTCAAAATACCCTAACATATTAGCATGCTCCACACAAATCTTAAATATCCTCTATATCCTTCTCCTGAGTGAATATCGATGTAAAGTAATCAATTAGGATCTCACCAACATCCTCTGCCTCCAAGCACAAGTTCCCTCCTTTATCTTTGATAGCCCTACCTTCACCCTAGTTATCCTCTCATTTTCAATGTATGTATAGAATGCGTTGGGATTCTCTTTAACCTGCTTACCAAGGTCATTTCATGGCCCCTGCTGGCTCACCTAATTCCCTGCTTGAATTCTTTCCTGCTTTCTTTAAATTCAGATAGGGCCTGTGTAACTTCCTAAACCTTACATATGCTTCTTTTTTCCTTTTGACTAAATTCACAAACTCCCACATTATCCAAGGGTCCTTTACCTTGCTATCCTTGTCCTTCCTCCTTACTACTGCCAGTCCTCAACTCTCATCAGCAGGTCTTTCGACAAGTCCCGCATGTCAATATGGACTTGCCTGATAACAGCTCCTCCTGATTAACATTCCTGAGCTCTTGCCTCATACTGGATTTAATTTGCCCTCCCCTAATTAAGTACCTTGCTTATTTATAGCCATCTTAAAACTTGAGTTGCGATCGCTGTTTCCAAATTGCTCTCCCACTGAAAGGTCAGTTACATGGCTCATTAGCCAATGCAAGGTTGAAAATGCGCCCCCCAACTGGAATATCCACATATTGTTTCAAGAAACCCTCTTGGATGCACTTAACAAATTCTGCCCTGTCTAAGCCTCTTGCTCTGAGGGAGTCCCAGTCAATATTGGGGAAGTTACTGTCACCTACTAAGATAACGCTGCTTTTAATTGCATCTTTCCATTATCTGCCTACATTTTTGCTCCTCAATGGCTTGGTGGCTGTTGGGAGCCTATAGATAATTCTACCAGAGTGATTGCATGTGTCTTATTTTTGAGCTCTACCCATATTGCCTCAGTAAATAAGCCCTTCAGTATGTTCTCTCGGAGTACAGATGTAACATTCTTGTGATTAGTAATGCAACTCCTCCACTTGTTTTATCTTCCCCCCCATCGCGTCTAAGACAAAGAAACTCTGGAATGTACAGCAGCCAGTCTGTCCCTCGCTCAACCAAGAATTTGTCATGGCCACAACATCATAGTCGCACAGACTGATACAGGCTCTAAGCTCAAATGCTTTACCTATAATACATAAATAAACACACTTCAGCCTATTAGTATCATTGTGTTCATTTACTTGTCTCTGCCTGTACTTTTTTTCTGTTCTACTGTTCCTAATATCAACCTTCCCCTCAATTCCTCTACTTGATGACCTGCTACTCTAAAGTTTCTCACAAGACAAGACAATTTTTCCACATCCACCCGGTTAAGAACCCTCAGGGTCTTATGTTTCAATTGAGTCACCTCTTGGAATTTAAATAATAAAACATAAAACTTGCACAAACAGATTTCTTTTATTTGATGATTCATGGGATATGGGTGCCAATGCATTTATTTTCCATCTCAAATTGCTGTGGAAAAGGTGATACTGAACTACTTGCTTGAATGGCTCATTGGGATGCATGGGAACCCCGGTTCCGTAAGGAAGGGAGTTCCAAAGACTTATGCAGAATATTGCACAAATTGGTAATTTTGATGTCGGTGCAAAAAAATACAAAACATCTTTGACCTATTTAAATAAATTATTGATGGTCTGGTTTCTTTTATTGCCACAAATACCTGCATTTTACTGTCTGAAAACTTGTCCAGTTTACTTAATACATATTGAAGGTTTTGTTTGTATGTCTGAAAGCAAGCACCAGCCATTTTATTCAAATCCTTGGGATTATTTCCAATGTGTGGCTAAATTGTTAGGTTCAATGGATCCTGCAAAATATTTCTTAGAGTGTTTCAAATTGGGGAAGCTCTTAGAGAATCCAAGTCAGACTAGCTGGATACCATGTATGAACACATAATTAAATAAAGCAGTTACAGTTGTTTGTTATGTTCTACTTACTTAAAGAATTAATTATATTGTTTTTATGGATTTCATTTGAAGAAATTTGTTTTGGTGCCAAACTTCTCGCCAAAGCAATATCTTTGAAAGTCACAAACAATGAATATAATGTTACAAACTGATGTCAAGTGAAGATGGCTCTTCATTTGATCCCTGAAATCTGTGCAAATTAACACTTTCTTTGAAATCTAAGATTCAACTCTAGAGTTGCTGAACCCAGCAGCTAAGAATTAAATATCACCAAACTATTAATTCAACAAGGATCTGTTCAATTCACTTTTCGGTTTATGAAGTATCTTTGCCATAAAATAGATAATCATGGGAACAAAGGATTGAGAAGAAGTCATTTTGCACTTCAAATTTGTTCCGCTTTTAAATAACATCATGGCTGGACTGACTATGCTCTCATCTCCACATTCCTGCCTGCATTTCGACTCTCTTGTCAAACAAAAACCCATTGGGCACAGAAATGCCGCCAGTCAATCCATTTTTATGGTTTGGGCTGAAGGATTCTGGGCAGAATATTTCACGAGAGAATTCCCATTCCCTTCTTTAATTTGTTTTACAAGATCTTTCACACATAATTCAGCATATACATGGAGCCTGGGGCTCTCATGGTGAAGTAGTTGTGTCCCTACCTCTAAGCCAGGAGACCTAGGTTCAAGTCCAACCTGCTCCAGTGGTGTGTGGTAACATCTCTGAAAAGTTAAGTTGAAATATCTATACATGAGGTCTTAGTTTAACAGTTCACCTGAAAAACTAGCAACTTGTTGCAGTACACACACAATATTGGATTGATGTCAATGCAGAGCATGTATTCGAGAATGGGTGTGGAGAATCCAAAACCTTCTGACCCATAAGAAGGACTAAGCCCAGGGAAACGCCTTACAACATTTATTTTGGACATGCACCTCAACTGCAATGACAGTCATGATTGGCGGCAAGTTTCAATGATCACTTGAGTTTCATTGGTTTCTCTAAAATGTTGATTTGAGAATCTTTTCCTGAAAGCCATGGTGATTGTCATTTACCTTCCCTTTTATTCCCACTTTCTGTTCAATGAAGCAGATGTATTAAGTTCTTGTTCAGAATTGCCAAGACAGATTTCTTCCTTCAAAAGTTATTACTAATACTGAATCAAGTTATCAACCATAATAGCTCCTCTTCTCTTCACCATAACACAAGAATTCAAAGTTGTCATACGTTTTGCAATGGTACAAG